>NC_083406.1:59798496-60115163 GCF_020745735.1 Hemiscyllium ocellatum | reverse complement strand
AGAACTAGGAAGAAGGCTGAAAAGTAGGACGTCCAAGGTGGTTATCTCCGGTTTGCTTCCAGTTCCTTGGGCTGGTGTGGCCAGAAACAGGGAGATAATGGACTTGAACGTGTGGTTGGGGAACTGCTGCAGGAAGCAAGGATTTAAATTCTTGGATCACTGGGGTATATTTTGTGGTAAGCATAAATTCTACAAGAGAGATGGTTTGCACCTTAATAGGTTAGGGACCAGCATTCTGGCAGGCAGGTTTTCTATTGCAACACTGCGACATTTAAACTAAGTAGCGGAGGGGGGGGGGGGGTACAAACTGGATGTTTAAAAAGGAAATTGAAGGGAAAGTTAGAACAAGAGAAGTCAAGAAAAACAACTGTACCAATGAGCCAGAAAACTTGGAAAGGGATCATGCTGTAAGGTTGAGTGAAATAGGGGTTGATGGGAAGGGTGAGAGCAGTAACAAGTTAAAAATACTATATATGAATGCACGAAGCATTAGACAGAAGATGGATGAGTTTGAGGCTCTTTTGGAAATTGGCGGATACGATATTTTGGGGATAACTGAGGCGTGACTTCAAGTGGACAGGGCCTGAGAAATGAACATTCAAGGCTACACGTGCTATCGTAAGGACAGACTGACGGACAGAGTGGGTGGGGTGGCCTTGTTGGTAAGGGAGGATATTCAGTCCCTTGCGCGGGGGGACCTAGAGTCAGGGGATGTAGAGTCAGTGTGGATAGAGCTACGAAATACTAAGGGTAAAAAGACCCCCTTGGGAGTCATCTACAGGCCCCCAAACAGTAGTCTGGAGGTCAGATGTAAGATGAATCAGGAGCTGAAATTGGCCTGTTGCAAAGATGTTACTACAGTTGTTATGGGGGATTTCAACATGCAGGTAGACTGGGAGAATCAGGATGGTATTGGACCTCAAGAAAGAGACTTTGTGGAGTGCCTCAGAGATGGATTCTTAGAGCAGCTGGTGCTGGAGCCGACCAGGGAGAACGCAATTCTGGATCTAGTATTGTGTAACGAACCAGAATTGGTCAGAAACCTCGAAGTGAAGGAGCCATTGGGAAGTAGTGACCATAATACATTAAGCTTCAATCTGCAATTTGAGAGGGAGAGGCTACAGTCGGAAGTGACAGTACTTCTGCTGAATAAAGAGAACTATGGAGCTATGAGGGAGGAGCTGGCTAAAGTTCAATAGTGCAATACCTTAGCAGGGATGACCGTGGAGGAACAATGGCGGATATTTCTGTGTATAATGCAGAAGTTGCAGGATCAGTTCATTCCTAAAAGGAAGAAAGATCCCAGGAGGAGGCATGGGTGGCCGTGGCTGATGAGGGAAGTTAAGAAACATATAAAGTTAAAAAAGAAAAAGTATAACATAGCAAAGATAAGTGGGAAAACTGAGGACTGGGAAGCTTTTAAACAGCAACAGAGGATTACGAAGAAGGAAATACGCAGAGGAAAAATGAGGCACGAAGGTAAACTGGCCAATAATATAAAGGAGGATAGTAAACGCTTTTTTAAGTATGTGCAAGGCAAAAAAATGGTTAGGACTAAAATTGGGCCCTTGAAGACAGAAACAGGGGAATATATTACGGGGAACAAAGAAATGGCAGAAGAATTAAATGGGTACTTCAGATCTGTGTTCACTGGGGAAGACACAAGCAATCTCCCTGAGGAACAGTGACTGAAGGACCTGAACTTAAGGGAATCTATATTTGCCAGGATTTGGTGTTGGAGAGACTGTTAGGTCTGAAGGTTGATAAGTCCCCGGGGCCTGATGGTCTACATCCCAGGGTACTGAAGGAGGTGGCTCGAGAAATCGTGGATGCGTTGGTGATTATTTTCCCAAGTTCGATAGATTCGGGGTCGGTTCCTGAGGATTGGAGGGTGGCTAATGTTATACCACTTTTTAAGAAAGGTGGGAGAGAGAAAGCAGGAAATTATAGACCAGTTAGTCTGACCTCAGTGGTGGGAAAGATGCTGGAGTTTATTATAAAGGATGAAATTACGGCACATCTGGATAGTAGTAACAGGATAGGACAGAGTCAGCATGGATTTATGAAGGGGAAATCATGCTTGACTAATCTTCTGGAATTTTTTGAGGATGTAACTCTGAAGATGGACGAGGGAGATCCAGTAGATGTAGTGTACCTGGACTTTCAGAATGCTTTTGATAAAGTCCCACAATGTAGGTTAGTGAGTAAAATTAGGGCGCATGGTACTCGGGGCAAAGTACTAGATTGGATTGAAAATTGGTTGGCTGATAGGAAACAAAGGGTAGTGATAAATGGCTCCATTTTGGAATGGCAGGCAGTGACCAGTGGGGTACCGCAGGGATCTGTGCTGGGACCGCAGCTTTTTACAATATATGTTAATAATATAGAAGATGGCATCAGCAATAACATGAGCACATTTGCTGATGATATAAAGCTGGGTGGCAGGGTGAAATGTGATGAGGATGTTAGGAGATTACAGGGTGACCTGGACAAGTTAGGTGAGTGGGCAGATGCATGGCAGATGCAGTTTAATGTGGATAAATGTATGGTCATCCACTGTGGTGGCAAGAACAGGAAGGCAGATTACTACCTCAATGGAATTAATTTAGGTAAAGGGGCAGTACAGAGAGATCTGGGTGTTCTTGTACACCAGTCAATGAAGGCAAGCATGCAGGTACAGAGGTAGTGAAGAAGGCTAATAGCATGCTGGCCTTCATAACAAGAGGAATTGAATATAGAAGCAAAAAGGTGCTTCTACAGCTGTACAGGGCCCTGGTGAGACCACACCTGAAGTACTGTGTGCAGTTCTGGTCTCCAAATTTGAGGAAAGACATTCTGGCTATTGAGGGAGTGCAGCATAGATTCATGAGGTCAATTCCTGGAATGGCGGGATTATCTTACACTGAAAGACTGAAGCGAGTGGGCTTGTATACCCTTGAGTTTAGAAGACTGAGAGGGGATCTGATTAAGACATATAAGATTATGAAAGGATTGGACACTCTGGCAGCAGGAAACATGTTTCCGCTGATGGGTGAGTGCCAAACCAGAGGACACAGCTTAAAAATACGGGGTAGACCATTTAGGATAGTGATGAGGAGAAACTTCTTCACTCAGAGAGTGGTGGCTGTATGGAATGCTCTGCCCCAGAGGGCAGTGGAGGCCCAGTCTCTGGATTCATTTAAGAAAGAGTTGGATAGAGCTTTCAAAGATAGTGGAATCAAGGGTTATGGAGATAAGGCAGGAAGAGGATACTAATCAGGAATGATCAGCCATGATCATATTGAATGGCGGTGCAGGCTCGAAGGGCTGAATGGCCTACTCCTGCACCTATTGTCTATTGTCTTTCAACTCTATAATGATATACATTTTCAATAAGACACTTATTAAAATTACATCAACTTCATTTCAAAACTACACAGCGGCTGTCGCCTTCAGTGTCTGTTTTTTTCCGGCTGAAGATCTCCCGTGTCATTTTCATTTTTTTTTACTGCCAAAATATTTCCTATGAAAAGGTAGCTTTGATAGAGTGTGTTTCCTAATTTCTTGATCTGTGTTCATGGCAGTTGCTCTGTCCAATTTTCAAAATGCTGCATTTTTATAACCTCAACATCAGACCAACTCATTGGTTTGATGTTGGCAAAACATTAAATTCAAACTTGCTTGAGTTTTAGTATCTGGGGCCATAATTTAAACTGATTGGTTAAATTTGAATTGTAGTCAAAACAGCAACCAACTTAGGTATCCATTTCAAAGCCAAATGTTACATATTTTCAATTTTCCAGTACACTCGAAGACGGTCATCTAGTCATATCACACAGATATCTGTAAGCTCTCTCTTAAAAGTACAGTACATACATTCATTTTTATAACATCAGCCAAAGTGTTGCCTGGTAATCTTTCCTTCTAATTTGAGTGGACCAAATCTGCTCCCACTCCTTTGAGTGAACATTATCCATGATTGAACTGGACCCAGAGATCTTGTTAGGAAAGTATACAAGTAAAGTTCATTATAACATATGTGAACACAGATAAATCGCTGGGACTGAATAAAAATGTAATTATTAGTCAGGATCATCACTTACATCATTTTGTAGATTAACATTATACAAGCATGAATTTATCTTCTTTTTAATACATCATTTTGTTCTAACCTTCCACCAATCGCTACACAACATGAATTCAGAAATTAACAAACCTTGAAATAAGCTTTACCTTTATATCTTCTACTGGCCAAGATTTCAACATTGTAGCAATGTGGCCTTTGTCGTGAATGGTAATGAACAATCCTCTGGATGAGGGGAAAAACAATATTTTTAAAAATTTCTCAGTTGAAGAGACATAAATAGCCCAGCTCTCCCCAAACCTTTTTAGACTATGAACCAACTTTAAGTCTTGGAAATTGTTATGGTCCCCAGTGGAAGGAGAAGGAAGGAAAAAGAGAAGAACTATGAGAGGAGGGATAGGAGGATAGTCATTGCTGCCTCATTGATCACTATTTCAAAATTTCAGCTTGTAACCTCACTGGGATCCCAACACTTACTTTCACAAGCCCTGCAACAGTCAAAGATAATTTGTGTTAAAATATAATTGAATTCCCCAATTTATTTTATTTGTTTTTCATTGGAACTGCTACTGCATAAATTGAGGCAACTGTCTTTCATGAAGAAAACTATTTCTGCTCTTAGTGTCCCCCTCTTTTCCCTTTTATTCACCCAACTAACTGACTTAAAAATAGCATACTCACAAAGTCATGCTTTGAATGACTTTTGAACTTGTTCGTCAATCAGCCTATGACAGTTCAACTTAATATCAGTAATCATGATATATAATATATATAAAATTACATAAAATATTCTGAGGTGTTTCTTAGAAATATTGTAAAAGAATGTGAAATTGACCCAGGTAAGTAGATATTAGGTCAGATAACAAGAAGGAATATATTAAAGGAGGAATATGTAATATAGACACCTGTGATAAGATCAGCTTTGTTGCCCATCCCTCGCTAGACCATTTCAGAGGTCAAGAGTTACACATAGGCCAGAACAGGTAAGGATGGCAGTGTTGGTAAAATGGCAAAAGACATTTTGAAGATTATGGTTTTTATCTGACAATCAATCATAGTTTCACTACAGAGACTAGCTTTTAATTCAAATTCCACCAACTGTATCAGGACAACATTAGCAAGGGCCTCTGGATTATTGGTACAGTGACCACTAGACCACTTCCTCCCCACTGTGTAGAGGGTAAAAAAGAGAGAGCACAGCCACCACTAATGGATGTGTTACACAGAAACAGAAAATTTGAGCAGGTATAGACCATTCAGCCTTTTGAGCTTATTCTGCCATTCATTGTGAACATGGCTAATATTCCAAATTAATAATCTGTTCTCACTTTTTCCCCATATCCTTTGATCCCTTTAGCCTCAAGCGTTATATCCAATTACTTTTCAAAATCATTTTGACTACTTTGTGTGGTAGCCAATTCCATGGGCTCACCACTCTCTTGCTGAAGAAATTTCTCCTCATTCAGTCTTAAATGCTTTATCCCATATCCTTAGACTGTGAACCTTGCTTCTGGATTCCCGTGTCATTGGAATATTCTTTCCACACCTACCCAGTCTAGTCCTGTTATAAGTTTCTCTGAGATCCCTCCTTATTCTTCAGAACTCCAGCAACTAAATCCTAAATGATCCAACCTCTCCTCATACATCAGTCCTGCTGTCCCGAGAATCAGCAAGGTAAACCTTTGCCTCACTCCCTCAACAGCAAGAAACTTCTCTCTCAGATAAGGAGACCAAAACTGCACTCAATATTCCAGGTGCAGTCTCACCAAGGTCCTATATCGTTGCAGCAAGACCCAATTTCCTGTATTTAAATCCTCTTGCTATGACAGCCAATATGCAATTTGTCTTCTTTACTGCCTGCTGCACCTTCATGCTTACCTTCAATGACTGGTATACGAGGACATCCAGATCACTTTGAACATCCAAAACAACAAATGCTGGAGATCAGTGGGTCAGGCAGCACCCATAGAGAGAGAGCAACCTAACATTTCAAGTCTAGACAATTCTTCAATAGAGCTGTCATGAAGTGTGGAGGGGGCAGCATTTATGCTATAGTTGGGAAGGGGTTTTGGAGTATAGAGTTCTGGGAAGAAAGGAATTTAATAGTTCAGATTAAGTGATCGGAATGTGAGAATGGCAGAACAATGGTGTGTCTAACTGCCAGACCTGAAAGAACACCACTGGGGAATTGGTGATAGGAGACACATCATGGTGAAAGAGAATGTAACAAGTAAAGCTACAAGAAAGGGAAAGAATGGGAGTTTGTGTGTAATTTGAAGGTGTTGAATTTAATATTAAGTCCAGAGGTTATAAAGTGCATCTAAAGGTAAGATGTCATTCCTTCAGTTTGAGTTGTGATTCACTGGAGCACCATAGTGTGCCAAAGACAGACAAGTGGACATGCAAGCAGGGTACTGTATTAAAATTATCAGCTATGGGAAGATCAGAGTCATGCTTGCACAGAGACCAGAGGTGTGCTGCAAAGCAATCACCCAATCTCTGTTTGGTTTCTCCAATACATGGCCACATTGGGTGCAGTGAATACACAAGATTGGAGGAGGTACAGGTGAAATGCTGCTTCACCTGGAAAGACTGTTTAGACCTTTGGATGGTGAGCTGGGAAGAGGTGGAGGGGCAGGTGTTGGGCCTTCTGTAGTTAGTTACAGGGGAAGGTGCCACAGGAAGGGGTGGGGGGGGAATGTTGCCTGTCTTGGTAAAGTGTATAACGTGGGGACAGTTTTAAAAGGGTTCTCCCATTTAAGACGGAGTAAGGGACATTTTTTTTTCCTAATGGTGGTGGAATGGAGAGAGAAGAATTGCTACTCTATGGAATTCTCTTCCCCAGGGAGGTGCAAGGCTGAGCTATTGAATACCTTTAAGGCTAAGTTAACTTGTGATCAAAAAGGGAGTCAAGGGCTGTGGCTAGACTGGAAATGATGAGGAAACGGTGAGGTCATAATCAAACTACATATGATCAGATTGAATTACAGAGCAGGCTCAAAGGGCTGAAAAGCTTACCCCGTTCTTAATTCTTATTAAGTTATACTCTAAAATGTAAAAATTATGAAATTATGTATTCCCGACACACGGTAGTAATTCTATCAAAAGTATCTATCACAGGTGATAAATATTAATGCCACATCGACTTGTGAGGTAATTCAAAATTGAGTAAATAAGTCCTATACCAATCCCATTATGAAGTCAGTCCATCAATGTATTTTTTGCTGCTGCTGCTGCTGCTTCTGAATCAGATGCCAGAGAGCATACTGACCAAGTAAAGAATTTTAAGGATTAATTTCTCTTCCCTGACCTGCTGACTTCCTTCATAAAGATGTGGAGATGCCGGAGTTGAACTGAGTTGGACAAAATTAAAAATCAAACAACACCAGATTGTAGTCCAACAGGTTTATTTGGAAGCACTAGTTTCATCAGGTAGCTGTGGAGCAGGATCATAGAATGCAGAATTCATAGCAACAGATCAGTGTCATGCAACTGAAATGATATTTGAACAAACCGAGGTTGCTGTTAAGTTTTTCATTTTTTAGAATGGGTTGCAGCTTTTGGTTCATTAATACGTAAATGCCAGAAGTCCTTTTAAGTCACATTCTCAAAATAACTTTAAAGTTTTATAAAAAAAACAAGACGCCTCAGCTCAGACAATGTACTAAAGGTGTGAGGTTAGAGTCTGTCTGTATCCCAATCTTGAGTCAGACTGGTTCTACATCCAAAGTAGGAATTTGTAAAATGTTACACAGATTGACTGCCTGCAGGTTCTGTGCTTAACAGCAATCTAGGTGTGTTCAATATATCGTTTCAATTGCATGACATGGTGATCTTTTGCTATAAATTCGATGTCTTACGATCCTGCTCCACAGCTACCTGATAAAAGAGCAATGCTCCGAAAGCTAGATAAACCTGCTGGACTGTAAGCTGGTGTACTGCGATTTTTAACTTCCTTAATAATGTTGCTACATCCAGTAACTAGGAGAAAGTGAGGACTGCAGATGCTGGAGAGTCAGAGTCAAAACATGTGACACTGGAAAAGCGCAGGTCAGTCAGCATACAAGGAGCAGGAAAGTCAACACTTTGGGCATAAGCCGTTCATCAAGAAGCTCCTTCTGCTCTTTGTATGCTACCTGATCTGCTGTGATTTTTCAGTGCCACACTTTTCGATTCTTGCTATATCCATTGTAAAACCAAACCAAGAGGTTAAGACTAACGTGCTGAATTAGCTGTTCTCAATTAGAAAATTAGGTAGAACAGACAGAGATGAGAAAAAAATTGGAAAGAAGGCAGTGCTTGATGCCATTGCAGTTCTTTGCCAAACAGCTGACTGACGATCATAGTTTAATTCAATGCAAGAATGGTTATTTGGTAAAAATCCTGGCTGACACTTCAAAGTGAAAGCATATGACGACAATTAAGTTGTAGAATTATGGGAATTTTAGCAGATTATATCAGAACTGCAAATCTGTAAAATCATGCAAAATTACAAATGTGCTGCAGGTTTAACACACAATGAATATAATAGCATGACTGGCCCACTGCCAAGTTACCATGAAAGTATGGCTGAGTTTTGAAGCCAGTGTAACTAATAAAACTGTTGGAAGAGCTCTTTCTGGGCCTACATTTGAAGGATATACATATGAACATAAGAACATAAAAACTGGTGCAACAGTAGACCATTCAGCCTCTTAATTCTGCTGTGCCATTCAATATGATCATGGCTGATCTCATGTCGGTCTCAACTCAATTTGGAATTGAAATATCGTGGCAGTCTTTAAAAATTACACAGACATTACTTTTTTTAGAAAGCTCCCATTCTCTGTTGCACTGGCAAGCATACAAAAACATCAGGCAAGCTTTAAAGTTAATTTACTAAACAAACTAATTTCAACACCTCTCTTAGAACAGGAACAGAAATGTCACTTTGGCCATTTTGCAAATCCAACACTTTGACCATTTTGCAACTCTAACACAGCCTTGTAGATATGGTCTGAGAACTAAGAATTGCACACAACACAAGTCCAAACAAATATAGTTATTATAATGACCTTGTAACTCTGACATTAAGCCAGCATTAGTCATGGGGTGTGGTGCCAGAACAACTCAGCCAGACAGAAGTGTCTCAGACTGTGAAGCACTGTCTGAAAACAAAACCATGTTTGTTCGCACAATATTGATAGGAAGATACAGCAAATTTCTGTAATTTGTAAAATAAAATGCTGCTTCACAGATTGATGCGTGAAAGCACCAACCTGTGTTGCAGTAAAATAGATTTGCACTAAATATATACTGAAATAGCTGCTCTCAATGGGCATGGGCAGGCCTTCACAAAACTGGGGGGGTCATGAGTCAAAATTTCAGGTCACAAGGTCAGAGGCGATAGAGTGCCAACCAAGCAGATTGCTGCAAAACAGCTTTAAATTCTCGCACTTTGTCACACTACAGTATGGCGTAAACAAAACTACCTCAAGACCCGACTCCACAACAGGCTTTCCACAGTTTTGTTAAAAACAATGAATTGCCTCATCACCTTCTCTAACCCACACCTAATAGGGTCCCATCTTACTAGTCTGCCCTCACATTCTCACAGTCCTGACAGAGGAATCTCGACAATTTTCCAATCATGAAATGGGGTTTGGCAGGAAAACCAAGGGCAGAGACCAATGCAGTTGTGCTACTACAACTGGTACCAATGTCCAGACTAGGGTGGCGATTGGACTTAAGATAGGAGAAGAATTAGACCTCACCTACAGTGCTCTTCATAGCCAAAAATCTTATTAAGCAATCATGACCTCAATCTCAACACCAAGAATCTTACGAACTTATACTCAACAACCACCTGATGCCGAAGAAGCGCTCTGAAAACTAGTACTTCTGAATAAACCTGATGGACTATAACCTGGTGTTTGCAATTTTTAACTTTGTACACCCCAGTCCAAGACCAGCATCTCCAAATCATGAATAACAAGAATAACTGTTTAGTTATTGTGCCATTAAGAAATAAAGATAACTAGGGATAAAGTGAAATATCATGAAATCTGTATTATAAAGATCAGTTTGATAATAGCACATTGAAAACTTAAAAACAAATTTAACTGCACACAGAATGCAATGCAACGCTAGTAGTGTGAAAAATGCAGAGCAGGAGTTGAGTCAAAGAAAAGACTTGACTTACCGTGGTCTTCTGAAGGCCAGGCCATACTGCTGACATGCCAGGCCCACGGTAGGGGTATAAATGATGGGCATAAATTTTTCAATGTTGGAAGTAAGCACTCTATAGAAAAGTTTTTCATTTCGATCCTGCAGGGTCATGAGGATAATATATCTGTTGAGGCAGATTACAACATGCAACACTTTAAAGCGAACTGATCAAAACTGACTGCCATAAAGATTCACTAATTCCACCTAGATTTCAACTGCAGTTTTAAAATAAATAAAATACATCTTTGATCAATAACTGCATGTCCTAAAAGAAGAACAAAGCATAGCTTTCATTAATGATTGCTTTACATATTGAATTGTGTTTTGTTTAATTTGTTCATCCGATGTGGATATTATTGGTTAGGAGAAGGTGGTGGTAAGCCACCACTTAGGACCACAGCAGTTTGTGAACCTTCGAATTTCTTCAAAATGGACTTGGGACAAGAATTAGTGACTAGTTCAGTGCAGCTGAAATCTCCAACCCTATAATTTGAAAGTTGTCCTTGTTTCTGTGAAAGAAACTGTTAGAGTGGACATTTTATTGAGAACATATTTGAAGGTCACTGAGTAATGTGGTCCCCATGAACGTAAGCAAAAACAAGGTTGCTGTGCAACTCACTAGATACTTAATGCCGATACGTTATTAATGTCAAAGTGACACAGTAATAAAGTTAAAATGATGCTTGATGAGTAATGAAAATGCTTTTTAAACATACATTTCCCTTCTTCTTTGGGAGGAGGTTTGATGTAAGGTGTGTCGTCCATCTACATTAATGGCATATGGATTTTGGTCTGTGTCTGTGAAGGGATTTAATGATTAACCTGTGGGTATTGCTGCAGCCTTCCTAAATTTATTTTAAAAAAACACGGAGTGAGTGTGTTCTTGGGGAGCAACAAGATTTTGTTTTCATTGGGCATGTTTATGAGCAAAGTAAACAGCGTGGTGCAATAGGTTTCATTTCAGAAAGTTCTAGAAATTGTGCTTATGACTATGGGAAACACCCATAGCTTGAAAAGAAGCTTTTGGATTTCTCTTGGGATTTTATTAGAAGTTCTGACTAATGCAGATTGTGAGAAACTATTCTTCCTACTGAATTTAGGACTGTTCATAAATAAGTTCAAAGTTTGTGAGAAGATTTGTAGCCCGGGTGCTCGTACAAAATCCCATGCAAGGACTGCACAAAACACTACATAGGACAAACAGGAAGACAGCTAACAACCTGCATCCATGAACACCAACTAGCCACGAAATGACACAACCAGCTATCCTATTGGCTGTACACGCAGATGACAAACAACATGAATTCGATTGGGACAACACAACTATTATAGGACAAGTCAAACAGAACAGCCAGGGAATTCCTAGAGGCATGGCATTCATCCACAAATTCTATCAACAGACACATCGACCTAGACCCTATGTACCGGCCACTGCAGTGGACAGCAACTGACAACTGGAAGCGGCAGATTCAAACCACTATAAATGCCGGAGGAATCAGCACAGAAGCGCTTCACAGGAGGCTCCCAAGCACTGAGGATGTCACCTAGAAAATGGACGAAATGTTTGCAACAAAAACTCCCAGCTCGGCGAACAGAACCACAACATAAATAAGTTCGCTCAGTTAGCAAAGTTAGTTGTCAAATTCCAGACCAGAAATCGAAGAGTATGGTGCTAGAAAAGCATAGCCGGTCAGGCAGCATCCAAGGAGGAGGAGAATTGACGTTTTGGTTGGTTAAAACTCCAGAAGGGTTATTTGAGGCTGAGAATGTTGATACTCAGCATCTTCCCTGATTCCTCACGCAACTATCAGATTCTCAAGACCAGGAATTTTAGTCATATTTAAGTCAAATTCTACATGCAAGAGTTATACAGCATAGAAACAGACCCTTTGGTCCAACCAGTCCATGCTAATCATTATCCCAAACTAAACTAGTCCTACTTGCCAGCTTCTGGTCCATGTTTCTCCAAACTCTTCCTTTTCATGTACTTATTCAAATGTCTTTTAAACATTGTGATTATATCCACAACCACCACTTCCTCTGGAAGTTCATTCCACATGTGAACCATCTTCTGAGAGGGAATTATTTCTAGTTTTTGAATACAGCAATGGACTGCTGGTGGAATTAATAGAATTTTAGATTTCTGTATGTTTTGAAATCCTCAAACGTGTGCTAAAATGTATGTAACTTGGTTTATTTTATAAATCCACATTTCTTTCAGCAAATAAGCCTTTACTGCTTAAATCAAATCAGCAGCATTATAAGCACATGTTCCAGCGAAAGACCACCAGAATAAAAAGAATAAAAATACAAAACATGATTCATCAAGCCAAATTCCAGTCTGAGATTTGACTTGTCCAGTAATAATGTCAGCTGGTATTATAAGGAGGAGTTTAAGAGTTTCAGCTAATAGAGGTTTATCCTTTGCCTTATTCTGCCACATGGTATGAACAGAAGTTTGCACATTGTGTGACCATAGAACTCTTGTTTCCCACCCCTACATACTTTGCTGACATCCTACATTTACATTTTCAGCGCAAGATTTGGGGCCTGACCAGCTGGTACAGTCTCACGTGACCTCTGACAAGACCATGAATTTCTTGATCTCATACTCAGAACTGACATTGAATTATGCACAATGGGGAGCTCAGTACTAGGATGAGCATGTGCAGAAGTGGCCTGCTGTAAGGCCAGAGGTAAAAACAGTATGCGTTTGCTGGCTCACCACAAAGTGACTCATATGAAGACTTTGGGGTGGCATACAGTACACCGATGGAAATGCCTATTAACATGCTTAGTGTATTGACAAGGCTGCAATGGGCCTTGACATCAAAGGAGCGTAAATTAATCCAGCTCCAGTTTGACATTGGGCTTCATGGTGAGCCTGGAGTCCATTCTTTGTATACAAACGTTGATGGACTCAATTGTTGTGTGGATATGACCAACATCTCAGTTTTCATTATAGTACAGACCAAAGCCATTAGAAGCCTCACAGCTATAGTGGAAGCTCGGATTACAGTCCTGAGATTCACACATTGTCATGCTAGCCAAGCACAGCACAATGCAGGTTAGACTGCTGCCATCATGGGCACAAATACCATTTTTCAAAGGGGCTTGTAAGGTCTCAGCACAGTCCACTGACTGAAAGGCCATCTTTGGGCTGCGGCAATGCCTCGTTTATGTGTAAATCAGCTACCTTCTCTCATGCATCAATTTGTTATGGTTTTATATTCTGAGGTGAAAGCATCCTTGCATTCACAATTGCCACTTCACCATTGCACCTTTTGAAGCCAGATTGTCCAGGTGACTGCCACCAATGATATGATTGCACAATCCAAAGCTGGACCCTCAAAACCCATGGAATTCTACAAGGCATCTACAGTCAACATCACCGATAGCAACTTTCCAAAGCTGTGCAGCAGCCACTGGAGCTGGCAAAGGCATCTGTAGAAATGCTCTTTGAGGACCTTTGGCTAGTATGGCATTCTACTTAAAAACCCTCTTTCCCTTCTCTCTACACTGCTGACTCTGCCTGCTTCGTATGCTCCATACCAAAGTACTGATGCAGCTCAGGAGGAACTCCAACTATAACTGCTATTATTCTCCTGCCTGGCCCTATAAAAGCTAAAGCGTCCTTGGCAGACCGTGCACCACACCTTTGTGAATCCAGAAGTATCTGTTAATTCTTCAAATAACACTATGGTAATACCGTTCCCACGCAGTAGGGCAAGTTAAATGAATCTCACCTGAGAGGTGAATCCTTTTAAGTAACATGGATGGGGTGGGGGTGCTAGTTCAGTTGAATGCATGTGTAGCTGGGTGAATTTAAAGAGTGAGAGTCAACAGAACCATAGTGCAGGGATGTCAAATTTTGCAGCCTTTAACTTGAAAATGCTTAAGTATCAACAAAGATAAAACAAATCCCCTTTTTATGTATAGCTGTGTCTGGTTAATTAAAATTTGTTTTATAATAATTACCTACTTGTCAAGATCATTAGTTTTGGTCTCGTAGCTTTTAAGGACACGGAGAACTTGAACATCTTGGGTTAAAAAACATGGTGGGAGCAGACCATGAATTCCAAGTTGTAGTCGTTCTTCAAGAGGAAATGCCATACCCTGAAAAACAGAAGCATCCTTAATAAAACTGTACTTTTCTTGTGTCACAGCCTGCACCAACAAGGTGTCCTTACCTGGAGAAGCTGATCACTTCACAACAATATTTAAATCTGGCTCCCATGGTGCAGTTGTGAGTCAAATGCAAATCTAGCAGCTGCTGGTGAGGTTTCACATTGTTCCAGCAATGAAATGGAGGGAGGCCCCGCCAGCAAATAAATGCCTTTCAGGACAATCTCCTTGTCACAAGAGCAGCAGGAGTACTCTCCCATGCCCCTCAGAGAAGTTGCCTTTCCTACTGATCACGTCTTCAGAATCATAACTGGATTACTGTTTCATCCTCACCAACACGTCATGTAAATTGGTTGGACCTGTTGAAACAGCCCTTCCTCCCCCACCTAAACCCCTAACCTCAAGCCTGTACTGGAAATCAGATGACAGGCACACTCTGGCTCCATTCATTCCCTCCCTCCCTCTTATCAGACTCTGAATCCACCCTCAACAGCAAGCTTCAATCTTGCCCTGCCCCTATCCTTAATTGGCAAACTTTGTCAAATGCATGATAGTTCAATGACAGCTAGTTCCCAGAATTTGACATAGGAGTTTTACACATCTTCATGAAGCACATTACACAGAATAAATCTTCGACAAATACGTACTTTCTAATTACCAGGGTTCAGTGGTGAATTTTAAAAATGGAGATCTTTCAAAAATCTAGTTAAATTTTAAAGTTAACTTGTAAATGCTTTCTAGACACAACTGGACAATTAGTTAATCAGATGGTGGGTTAGAACAGATTATCTTGACAGCAGGCACTGATTGAGGCCTTTGGAATTTCATCTTGTATAAAAATAGGCCATTTTACTTTGGATAAGGTAAGAAGCACAAAATCCAGATTTGCACTCGACCACTCAACAGAGTTTTGGAGAGTAAGGGAAAAGGTACATTTGAACAACATAAATAGAGAGGGGAAGATAACCTAAGAGTTATGATCTAAAATAGTTAAAAAGATAATCAGTTAGTTGGTGAGTTGTAAATTTTGTTTCTCCAATTTAGGATTGTAGTTTAAACTAGGGCTAGGCAAATGCAAGTCCTGTATTACATAATTAAACTACTTGATATAACTATAAATAATCAATGATTAAAAATTGCTATTAATCAAAGAAACAATAAATGCTACTCGAACATTTGGCACAATACATTAAATCTCTGAAAATGCTATGACACAGACATATTTGCTGCTTCAGCCTCATTCTTCCCCACCCTCCGTTTCTTCAGACTCTGAATCCACCCCCAAAACCAAGCCTCGATCTTGCCCTCCCCCTTTCCTTGTAGATTGGGCAAGTTATTGATGTCCAGGGGAAAAACAATTTTAAACATTCTTAGCAATGAATGCACTGATCACACTGGTTCTCCATTTTGACCATTTATAAGACAAATTGGGCCAGTACAGTTGATTCTGTAATAACGTGCATTTCTTCAATATGAATAGACTAGAACACAAATGTAGAATTTAGATCGTTATTTGTAGAAAACGAACTTTCCTTAGCTGTATTGGCTATAATGTGATTTCAGCCTCATTTAAACTAATGGTGCTGCTATTAGGTGATTTTCTTATAACATGGCGTTGCATTGGAATGGAACTATCGTGTTATATCAGAACTGACTATGTCACTTAAGTTTTACAGGTTTTTCCTTCTGGCTGTTGAGTTTGTCCAGAGCAAACACATTGCCGTCATGTGTCCATCTTGAATCAGTCCAACTTAGTGTCATTGAACTCAAGTGCTGGAAGGAGAGACTCCCAACATACAATGGAGGTGGAATTCCTTGACAGTTTATCTGGAATATAGTTATATGTGGAGGAAAAGAGAAGCTCAGGAAAGGGAGTATGTGACTGATGAGGAGCAGAATAACAGATTTAGCAGACATTGAGAAGATGATCTTCCTGACACTGGTCCTATTCAAACGCTAGAATGTATTGATGAGGCAGGGAGAATGAATGCAGCGAGTAAAACCATAACGTAGACAGTCATCATTTATCAGAGGCTGTTTTGCCAGGATGAGAGCACCAAGAAGAGTAGAAATGCGGCCATTATAAAGGATGATAATTAGAGGGCTTGATAGCAGAATCTATAGTCAAAAATGAATATTCCAAAGATGTGGTGCCAAGCCAGTGCTAAGGTCAGCTGGGGACAAATCTGGAAAAGAGGGAAGGGAGTAAATCTAGTTGCCATAGGCCACGTTGAAACAAATAACATTGAAGGGAACAGGAAGGAAGATCAGCTAAAAAAAAAAGTACCACAAGTTAGGCTCTAAATTAGAATGAACCTTGAGGATAATTACTCCTGGTTTAATTCCTGAACCAAATGCACATTAGTATAGGAAGAAACAGATTAGGAGAAGTAAAGGTTGGGTGAAGGGCTGGTGTTAGAAAATGAAGTTTCTTTTCACAGAACACTCAGACTAGTTCTGCAATAGGAAGGAGCTATATCATTGGGATAAAAGATCCACCTGAACCAAGATGAGCCTTGAGTCCTGCCACGAAGGGTGTAGAGGGGGGCAGCAAAGGTTTCAACTAGGAAGATGGGAAAGGGTCAAGAAACATAAGCAGCCTTAATATTAACAAAGACAGCAGCAAATAAAAAGGGAGGATATTTTTGGCAAGGGAATACTGAGAGCTATATCATTTGAGTCTATAAAGATTGTTAAATATGACATGGGATGAAATCCTCTCAAACATGGGTTAACATCTGAACAGTAATGTGCACAGAATACGTAATACAATAAAAGGTACTGGAATCAATCATCCATCATGAAGAACCAGACATTGTAGGGAGTACTGAGATTTGGTTCCAAAAACCTTTGTAGAGAATGAAGTTGAGAGGTGAGTTCGCTGCATTATTAGGAATAAAAAATAATGGTAGGAAATAAAGGATACATATATTAGCTCAGTAAATATACAATCCAACTTTCAATATAGCTAGAGGTTAAAGATTATGAAGGATCAATCACCCTAATAGATGTTAAAATTCACACAACACCAGGTTATATCCAACAGGTTTAATTGTAAGCACTAGATTTCGGAGCGCTGCTCCTTTATCAGGCAGTTGTGAAGTACACAATTGTAAGACACAGAATTTATTGTAAAAGTTTACAGTGTGATGTGACTGAAATTGTACATTGAGAAGTACCTTGACTGTTAAGTATCTCGTCTGTTAGAATGACCATGTTAGTTTCACTTCTTCCATATGCAAATCACAAAATTTATTTTGAAAGTTACATTCTCAGGTTAACTTTAATGCCAATTGTTAAAAGTGCTTCCAATTAAACCTGTTGACTATAACCTGGTGTTGTATGATTTTTAACTTTGTACACCCCAGTCCAATACTGGCATCTCCAAATCATGACGAATAGATGTAGCATACAGACCACTTAGTAGTGCAAGGAAGATGAAAAGATTATTCTTCATTTTTCACAGATGTAGGTGTTGCTGGCTAGTCCAGCATTTATTGCACATCCCCAATTTCCCACTGAATTGAGTGATTTGCTAGGCCACTTCAGAGGACAACCAGTGTTATAAAAGTCACATGTAGTCCAGCCCAGCTAATAACGACAGATTTCCTTCCCTAAAGGACATTAGTTGAACAGTTGGTTGAAGAATTTTTACAAGAATCAATGACAGTTTCACAATCACTACTACTGATGGGGGGGTGGCTTTCAATTCCGGATTTGATTTATATCCCCACAGCGGTAGCTTGAACCCTGTGGACCACTCCAATATTAAATATGCAGACATAATACAGATGTGCGTGCAAAAAGTGAAGAATAATTGGATTTGGGTAAACGGAATAAGAAGTCAAGACTCCTACAACTTGCATAGAACTTTTTCCTAACTTAATATGTAAAAATCCAAACAAGGATCAATTTACGATTGGATCTAGTGATGCAGAATCAACCAGGTCAGATAACGGAAATAAATGTCAGCGAACACATAGGCATTGGTCACCATAATCTCATGAGCTTTATGATCAGGGAAAAATATACGTATGATTAACAGATTTGAGAAAAGCTGATTATGAGCAATTGAGAACACAATTTAGGGATAATAAAACAGATAATAATATTGACAAAGATATGAAACTACATAGGAACCATTTAAAATAACATGCAAATGCAGGGAAGATATATTTTGTTAAAAACAATATTTGGACTCCACAGCCATTGAACAACCCTGCAGTGGAGAATGCAGAATTGCATTCCAGCAATAGCACCAGGCAGACCTAACAATGAGGTGTCAACCTGGTGAAACTACCAAACAGGACTACCTCCATGTCAAATAGCATAAATAGCAACTGATAGATAGAGCTAAGCTCGCAACCAACAGATCAGATCTAAGCTCTGCAGTCCTGCCATATCTAATTGTGAATGGTGGTGGGTGATTTAACAACTCTCAAATTTACCCATCCTTAAAATGATGGAAGAGCTCAACACATCAGTGCAAACGATAAAGCTGAAGCATTCGCAGCATTCTTCAGCCAGAAGCATCACAACTACCAGTCTTCAGCCAATTTGATTCATTCCATGTGATATCAAGAATGTTTGGAGACACTGGATAGTGCAAAGCTATAGGTCTTGACAACACTCCAGTAATAGTCCTGAAGAGTTGTGTTCCAGAATTTGTGGCTCCCCTCGTCAAGCTCTTTCAGTATAGTTACAAAACTGACATCTACCCAACCCTGTGGAAGATTACCCAGAAAGATGTCCTGTACACAAAAAGCAGGACAAATCAAATCTGACCAATTGCCATCCCATCAGTCTGCTCGCAATCATCAGTAAACTGACGAAAAGTGTCATCACCTTTCAAGCAGCACCTGCTCAGCAATAACCTCCTCATTGACACCCAGTTTGGGTTCCACCAGGGCCACTCATTACAGTCTTGGCTTAAATAAGAAAATAAAACAGCTGAATTCCAGAGGATAGGTGAGAGTGACAGTCCATGACATTAAGGCTGCAATTGACTCTGGTGTCAAGGAGCCTGAGCAAAACTGGAAACAAAGGGTATCAGGGCACAATCTACCTGCTGGTTGGAGTCATCTCAGATCTAGAATATTTCTGCAAGAATTCCTCAGTGTAGTACCTTTGGCTCAACCATCTTCAGCTACTTCATTAATGACTTCTCCTCCATCATCATTTCACAAGTGTGATTGTTCACTGACAACTGCATCATGTTCGACACCATTTGCAACTCCTCAGATACAGAAGTGGACCATGTTGAAATGCAAAAAGATATAAATAATATCCAGAGGTTGACAAGTGGCAAGTAACATTGATGCCATCAAATGCCAGGCAATGACCATTATCAATAAGTGTCAACTTAACCACCGTTCCTTGATATTCAATTATATTACTATCATTAAATTCCCCACTATCAATATCCTTGGGGTTACCATTGACCAGAAACTCAACTGGATCCACCACATAAACACAGAGGGTAAGAGAGCAGATCAGAGGCTACGAATACTGTGGCAAGTAACTCACCTCCTGATTCCCCAAAGCCAGTCCACGATCTACAAGACACAAGTCAGAAGTGTGATGGAATACTGGATGGGTGCACCTCTAACAACACTCAGGAAGTTTTACACCATTCAGGACAAAATAGCCTGCATGACTGACACCATAGCCACAAAATCCATTCCCTCCACCACTGACACTCAGTACAGCAGTGCACTGATACACTGGAATTGCATGGAAACACCATCACCTGCAATTCTCTTCCAAGCCACTCACCATCCTGACTTGTACATATATTATTGTTGCTTCACTGTCACTGAGTCAAAGTCCTGGAATTCGCTCCCTAACCACATTGTGGGTCAATCCACACCACATGGACTGTAGCAGTTCAAGGAGGCAACTCACTACCACCTTCTGAAGGGCAATGAGGGTAACAGTCCAAAGATATGCAGGTCAGGTAGACTGGCCATGCTAAACTACCCCGTAGTGTCCAGGGATGTGTAGGCTAGATGGATTAACCATGGTAAACACAGGGTTATGTGGTTGGAGTGGGTAGTGTGGATCTGGATGGGATGCTCTTTTGGAGGGTCGGTGTAGACTCGATGGATCAAACGGTCTCTGTTTGCACTGTATGAATACGGTGAGTTGATGAACTAGGCATGGGCAGGAAATGCTGGTCAGCCAGCAATACCCATGTCCAACAAACAAACAAAAAAACTTCAGACAAAAACAGAGGGTAGGAACAAGGCAGACATGAAGCATACAGATACCCGAGGGATGCATGGTCAGAAAAAATGCTAAGAAATTAGGCTTGCCATTTAAAAACAAATGTAAATGAAAAATAATTAGGAAATGAAATGACCAAGGAAGATAAAACAAAATGGTAAAACATTTTACAGGTACATCAAGAAAAGGAGGAAGGCTGAGTTAGGGATAGGACCATCAAGGAATAAACAAAATTATACCACAGGCTATGATAGAGAGATGGCAAAGTATCAACCAGATATAAAAGGGAAACATGAGGACATGTCTGTTTAAACAACTATACTTAAATACTAAAAGGAAAGTACTGAATAAGCTAAAATGATAAAAGCCCAGCCATGGATAGATTACATTGATGTGTACTGAAAGAATATAGAGAAGAGGTAGCAAAGGCATTACTATACATTTAAAACTAGTTGGGGGATTGGAGCGGGGGGGGGGAGGAAGAGTGCCATTCGGCTGACATGTATTCAATGTAATTTCTCTGTCTAAAGAGTGCAAACAGAATATTTCCAGGTAATTACAGCCCA
Organism: Hemiscyllium ocellatum; assembly: GCF_020745735.1. NCBI lineage: Eukaryota > Metazoa > Chordata > Chondrichthyes > Orectolobiformes > Hemiscylliidae > Hemiscyllium > Hemiscyllium ocellatum. Next base: position 60,093,977 of record NC_083406.1, on the reverse strand, counting down.
TTGGAGAGATTACTTACTAGTATAAATCTTAGTGGAGGAATAAAGGGATCACCACAAGGTAGCAAGGCAATAAACAAAAGCAAAACAAACATTAGGCTTTATTTGTAAGAGGGACAGACTTAAAAAATAGGGAGGTTGGTGCTAAATCTATCCTGAGCCTTGGTTACAGTACGGAGTGCAGGTTTTGGTTGCTTATATTATAACATGAAATCATGAGGTAATACAGAGAAATTTACAAGAATGATATTAGAAATTGTGAATATATGTTATCAACACATTACATCTCTTTTCTATTAGGGGAGAAAAGGACTGACAGGAGGTCAAAAATATTTTTCACCAACTGAGATTTTCTTGAGGGCTACTTTTGGGTTTTCAATAGTTCTCACTAACTGAGTTATCAGCTGATATTGTCACAATAATAATACATTCTGTATTCATGTTGATATATGGAATATTCAGAATGAGGAGAATTCACCAATAACCTCTAATTATCTATTCTCTATTGAATTTAAAGCTCCAACAAACAAGGAAAGCATTACATTTCATAGATACCACAATATTTCAAATAGTACAAGGCAACAGGCATAAGCTGTTTTTCTCCCTCAAAGTAATTGATACATACTTCTACACTCAAAAAGCCATCACATCTTCCAGAGTCAGTGAGGTCACAGTAACACTTTGCCAAAGTTGGAATATTTAAACCATGCATTTAGAACTTCATTTGCAACTCTCAAAGATTAATTTCAGATTTAAACATAAAAATTAATAAGAGTATTCACTACAGTTGAATCCACTATATTATTTCCAAGTTTGGAACTGCCTCAAATTTAAACCAAAGATTCCACATGAATTTGCAAGAAAACTATTACTTCTGAGATTTCAAGTTTTCTTAGCTTACAATCAGCTGAATATTATTCCTTGTTGAGGGGTTTAAAATTCTCTCTCCTTTGCAGTGTCTCTCTCTCTCTCATTCACATTATGTTACCTCCCTCTCCCCCAAAACCTTTCATAATGCCTCCTCCTCCTTCCACCCTCCTTTGCAGCCCACTCTTATCCTATTGCCTCCCATCACCTTCAGCCTCCTTCTCCTTCCCCAAATGCCTCTCTCCAATCTGAACTTGCCCTCCCAGGCAGACACTCCTATCCCACTTCACGAAGGCAATAATCCTGGATCCAGCATGACGCCCATCAGCCTTGAGAAAAAGGGCCCTCCTGGCCTCAGTAAAAGGCAGCACCTCTCTCCCTACTAGTAGCTCTTGTTTCTCATCCTACTGGCTGCCCTCCAGTCACAGGCAGCTCTTCTCTAAAGTTTATGACTGATAATGCAGTAATGAATCTACTACCAGCAAGCCCAGGAGAAAACCAACCTGTGACTGGAAGAACTGCCCCATATCATTTCTGACACTCTACTTATTGGCATGACATTCCTTGGATTGGTTACCCCTATGAGTGGAATTTCTGAGGCATTCTGGGGTCTTCCACGGGCAGATTGACCTCCTACACTCATATTATCGACATTGTAGAGGCATGACGTAAGAGGTCTTAAAAATTATGAAAATGTTATTACAGAGTGGATAAAGGGAGAAAATTTACTTCCTCTTCCGATGGCAAAGCATAATCGTAGGTTGTCAATATATGACAGTCACCATAAAATCCCACAGGGAATTCAGAAGAAACTTATTTAAACAAAGATTGCAGAGGTTGTGGAGCTCTCTAAAACAGGGAAGCAAATAGTTGAGATGCATTTACAGGGAAGTTAGACATGTATTTGAGGGAACAGGTGAGGATATGAAACCTGAATACAGGCTGAGGTAATTACTTGTTGTCAGGAACAACTACTTTACAGATGCTCTTAATAACTTAGGTGGCAACAAGATAGCTTCTAGATGCAAATACCATGACAAAAAATGGCTTCTAGCTGCAAAACTGACAATTCTGCTAAAGCTGCATAAAACAGCTTTTAAGTTACTAACTGCTAATTCTGCTATAGCAGCATAATTGACTAACCACAGTCTGCTTCAACAGAGATTAGCAGTCATTGCTCCCTTTACAGCATAGAAATAACTAGACTAGATAAGACATTACAGGCCATCCCAACTGACCTTTAGATGCAGGTGCAATGGCTTGGTTAGAGAGATAAGGGTTCAAAGTTTGGGAGAAGATTTGTAGCTCGGGTGCTCGTTGTTGTGGTTCTGTTCGCTGAGCTGGGAATTTGTGTTGCAAACGTTTCGTCCCCTGTCTAGGTGACATTCTCAGTGCTTGGGAGCCTCCTGTGAAGCGTTTCTGTGATCTTTCTGTGATCATCCTCCCAAGCATGAGGATGTCACCTAGACAGGGGACGAAACGTTTGCAACACAAATTCCCAGCTTGGCGAACAGAATCACAACAACAGAGATAAGGGTGGCCTGAGTGTTGGAAACAAATTTTTTTCCCCAGGAACTATTAGACCAAGTAACTATCAAGTAAAGCAGAATCGTGTACTGATTGGTAATTGTTTGAATGTACTATGCAATCATGGTCCGTACCCTTCTTTAAGTATAAAAATGTCTTTGTTTTAAGCCATGGACACAGCTCTTCTGAGGAACATAAGTGTATAACCTCTGTTTCTGGACGCTCTGTGCCTGGCCATATGAAAAACAAAAAATGAAGTCTTAAGACTAGACAGATTGCTAGTGTTTATTGACCCATCGCGGGACCGAGAGATCCCGCCGGGGGTTCAGATCTTCACAGGGAGAAGATGGTTAAGACTATAGTTTTAGATGAGAAAAGATAAGCTGGGAAGAGGCTCAGCTGCAGCATAAGTAGACTGGTAGGTTATTAATCTAGCTGTTTACCTAATGCAAATAGTAGAAATGCTAAAGAGGTGGATTTGGCAGGACATTCTCCCAGCGACTGGCATTTCTGGCACATTTTTCTATAAATAAATATTGGAGGCAGCACTTTTTACGATCATTATTAATGAAGAGGATTGTTCAAATATTAAGTGGTATAACACCATAATTGTTTCTAGCCACAATAAATAGAAGAGGATTTAGGATACTCCAAAGTGGAGAATGGGAAAGAAATAGCAGCTGGAAGAGCTACTCCTTTTTTGAGGTATTTTCAGCATAAGAGCAGATTTCCTCGAATTTTTGGAGCAGTAATTACCGTTTAATAAGCTGTTTCATTGTTTTGGAACTTTTGGAAAATAAATCAAAACAACAGCATTTTCAAAAAGAAGGAAGACAGTTGAATTATATTTAAGGAGGGAAATCAGGAAAGCAAAAAGGGGACATGACATATCTTTGGAAAATAGGGTTAAGAGGAATCCAAAGGTATTCTACAAATACATTAAGGACAAAAGGGTAACGAGAGAGAGAATAGGGTTCCTCAAAGATCTGCAAGGCCACCTAGGTGTGGAACAGCAGGTGATGGAGGAGATGCTGAGTTTTTTGCATCAGTGTTTACTGTGGAGAAGGATATGGTAGCTACGGAATGTGGGGAAATTAATAGCAACATCTTGAAAAATATGGATATTACAGAGGTGGTGGTGCTGGATGTCTTAAAATGCATGATGGTGGATAAATCCCCAGGACCTGATCAGTTCATAGCTCCTTGAAAGTAGAGTCACAGGTAGATAAGATAGTGAAGAAAGTGTTTGGTATGCTTTCTTTTATTAGTCAGAGTATTGAGCACATGAGTTGGGAGGTCATGTTGTGGATGCACAGGACATTGGTTAGGCCACTGTTGGAATATTGCGTGCAATTCTGGTCTCCTTCCTATTGGAAGGATGTTGTGAAACTTGAAAGGGTTCAGAAAAGATTTACAGGAATGTTGCCAGGGTTGGAGGATTTGAGCTATATGGAGTGGTTGAATAGGCTAGGGCTGTTTTCCCTGAAGCGTCGTAGGCTGAAGGGTGACCTTATAGAGGTTTATAAAATCACGAGAGGCATGGATAGGGTAAATAGACAAGGACTTTTCTCTGGGGTTGGGAGAGCCCAGAACTATAGGGCATAGGTTTAGAGGGGAAAGATATAAAATAGACCTGAGGGGCAACTTTTCATGCAGAGGGTGGTGCGTGTATGAAATGGGCTGCCAGAGGAAGTAGTGGAAGCTAGTATAATTGCAATATTTAAAAGGCATCTAGATGGGTATATGAATAACAAAGGTTTGGAGGGATATGGGCCGGTTGTGGCAAGTGGGACTAGATTGGGTTGGAATATCTGGTTGGCCTGGACGAGTTGGACCGAAGGGTCTGTTTCCGTGCTATACATCTTGGTGACTCTATGAGGTGTACCCTAGAACTCTGTGGAAAGCTAGAGAAGTGATTGCTGGGGCCCTTGTTGAAATATTTGTATCATCGATAATCACAGGTGAGGTGCTGCAAGACAGGAGGATGGCTAATGTTTGCCAGTATTTAAAAAAAAGACGGTAAGGAAAAGATAAGAGAACTATAGACATGCAAGCCTGGCATCAGTGGCAGGCAACGTCTTGGGGGAGATCTTGTGGAACAGGATTTGCATGTTTTTGGAAAGGCAAGGACTGATTAGAGATAGTCAATATAGTTTTGTGCATGAGAAATCACATCTCTCTAACTTGATTTTTTTGAAAAAGTAAAAGATTGATGAATGCAGAGTGGTTGACAGAATCTATATGGACTTCAGTAAGGCTTTCGATAAAGGTTCCGCATGGTTCGCCTAGTTAGCAAGGTTAGATATCATGGAACACAGGGAGAACTAGACATTTGGATACAGAACTGGCTTGAAAGTAGGAAGCAGAGGATGGTAGTGGAGGGTTGTTTTTCAGTCTGGAGGACTGTGAACAGTGGTGTGCCACAAGGATCAATGCTGGGTCCACTGATTTTTGTCATTTATGTAAATTACTTGAATTTGAATATAGGAGGGATGGTTAGTAAGTTTGCAGATGACACCAAAATTGACAGTGTAGTGGATAGCCAAAACGGTTAACCCAGAGTACAACGGGACCTTGATCAGATGGGATGGTGGGTCAAGGACAGGCAGATTGAGTTTAATTTAGATAAATGTGAAGTGATGCATTTTCCTGAAGAAGGGTTTTTGCCCGAAACGTTGATTTTCCTGCTCCTCAGATGCTGCCTGACCTGTCAATCCTTCACTGTTGCTGGCTAAAAATCTTGGAATTCCTTCCCTAACAGCATTGTGAGTCAACCCACAGCACAAAGACTGCAGCAGTTCAAAAAGTCAGTTCACCACAACTTTCTCAAGGGCAACTAAGGAACAGTATTAAATGCTTACCCAGTCATCAACGCCTACATCCAGTGTGTGAATTTTAAAACATCACACCAAATTGGATAGCATAACAGAACATTTCAGGCTCTTGAAAGAATGGATTTCTTATGTAAACTTTACAGATTGATTTCAAGAATTTAGGACAGCTTTTACAGCAGCACTGGCACTGTCAACAATGTGTAGTCCTGCACATACAAATTCTATGAAATACTTTGATATTATAAATATATTTTGTGTGCAGTAATACTGTTACAGTAGCCTCACTATGTTAGGCTTATGATTCTTGCATCTGACTACTTCATCTGAAAAGATTTTAAATGGTTCATCAAGCAATAAAAACACTCTTCCTCGCATTCCCGAGAAATATTAACTTTGATGCTGGAGCACACTTGGACAAATGTGCAAACTGCAACTCGTATAATATTCTGGTCTTTTTAATTTCCAATTTTATTTAACAAAGGGATATATGTTGAAATACTGCATGGAAGTTTAATTATTCCAGGTGGAGGATACCTTACTTGTGGATGATATGTTTTATGGCATTCTTGTTTGATGTATATCATTCCTGCAAAAGAATGTGGTTAACAAAACATTGCGATCCAGGATCAAGAAAGCAATGGATATTTGTGCAGGACAAAGTGCGGATTACTAACGGATATAAATAGGGAAGTAGATTTTATCAAACATAACAGTTTTGCTTTAACATAAGCTTGGGGAAAGAAATGAGTGTTCAGTGTGTGTGCCAAACATTTTCTCCTGCTTATCTGAATTTTTTCTCTTGGGAAAAATGAACAATGTATTTTGAATCTGAACGGAGTTCTGAAGCGATTCTTTTCTCCCCTCATTAGTTCTGACTAAATGTATTTCCTATTGTTGATGATGGAAACTATGATCAAAGCTTGCTTGCAACTCATCACAATCTGTGGAACAGATCTTTTTGAGAAATTTCAAAACAGCGACAAAGTTGACTGCCCCATTTCATGTCTGTTCACCATTTTCCACAGCAGGGGTTCAAGAAAGAAGTTGCTTTAAATGTATGTATTTAAAAGAAACTTGGATGAAAATGCTAAAATATAAATGAAAAAAAGTCAGAAGTTGACAACGTATACTTTAGATACTAATAAAAGATGCGCACAGGCTGAAAATAATGAACTTGCCTTGTAACAATGGATAAATACTACATCCATCATATTTGGGCTATTTGAGCACAACAGCTGGCAAGAGTTCTGGCGAGCCTTCCGTTTCCGATTTAAACAGCCAGAGATAAAATGATTTACATTTCTTAAAACAGGAAAAATATTAAGAACAAGCTTGACCTAAATATTCTGAGCGCATATTTAGTTTAGGGAGTGTAATCTATTCAGTTGTATCAAATCAACAACTTGACATACTTTCCACACAGCATCCTTGAAGCCACTCCTCCAGATTTCTATTATGTAGCATTAAATTCTAAACAAAATAATTTTCCGACTCAGTAGATGTCCAAATTATGCTACTCTGCATTCAGTGTATGAAATCCTTCACCTTAGAGATTAGCATTGGTCACATCTTCCAATCCATTATCAGTAGCATTTTGATAAAGAATGTAAATGCAGTGATGTTAAATTGCAACTTGCGTATTCCTTCAGCTTATTTTACCTTATTTAAAAAAGTCCCAAGGAGCATTTCATGGATAGTTTCCTTGGCAACTTTTTTCACACAATTCACTGCTGTTTTCCTCACTAAGTAAGCGCTCTTGCATGATTTTGCAAGCCAGTGGTAAGACCTCCCAGTGTCCATGCCTCAGGTACCACCAGTTGCCAAACCATTTCAAATGCAGCAAGCCAGGAACTACCCTTAGTATATTGCTGCAGAATTCCAAATGAAATGGTTGAGCAAGGCAAGGGGATAAAAAATGAGGTCTGCAGATGCTGGAGATCACAGTTGAAAATGTGTTGCTGGTTAAAGCACAGCAGGTTAGGCAGCATCCAAGGAATAGGAAATTCGACGTTTCGGGCACAAGCCCTTCATCAGGAATGAGGAGAGTGTGCCAAGCAGGCTAAGATAAAAGGTAGGGAGGAGGGACTTGGGGGAGGGGCGATGGAGATGTGATAGGTGGAAGGAGGTGAAGGTGAGGGTGATAGGCCGGAGTGGGGTGGGGGCGGAGAGGTCAGGAAGAAGATTGCAGGTTAGGAGGGCGGTGCTGAGTTGAGGGAACCGACTGAGACAAGGTGGGGGGAGAGGAAATGAGGAAACTGGAGAAATCTGAGTTCATCCCTTGTGGTTGGAGGGTTCCCAGGCGGAAGATGAGGCGCTCCTCCTCCAGCCGTCGTGTTGTTATGTTCTGCCGGTGGAGGAGTCCAAGGACCTGCATGTCCTCGGTGGAGTGGGAGGGAGAGTTAAAGTGTTGAGCCACTGGGTGGTTGGGTTGGTTGGTCCAGGCATCCCTGAGGTGTTCTCTGAAGCATTCCGCAAGTAAGCGGCCCGTCTCCCCAATATAGAGGAGGCCACTTCGGGTGCAGCGGATGCAATAGATGATGTGTGTGGAGGTACAGGTGAACTTGTGGCGGATATGGAAGGATCCCTTGGGGCCTTGGAGGGAAGTGAGGGAGGAGGTGTGGGCGCAAGTTTTACGTTTCCTGCGGTTGCAGGGGAAGGTGCCGGGAGTGGAGGTTGGGTTGGTGGGGGGTGTGGACCTGACAAGGGAGTCACGAAGGGAGTGGTCTTTGCGGAACGCTGATAGGGGAGGGGAGGGAAATATATCCCTGGTGGTGGGGTCCGTTTGGAGGTGGCGGAAATGACGGCGGATGATACGTTGTATACGGAGGTTGGTGGGGTGGTAGGTGAGAACCAGTGGGGTTCTGTCTTGGTGGCGGTTGGAGGAGCGGGGCTTAAGGGCGAAGGAGCGGGAAGTGGAGGAGATGCGGTGGAGGGCATCGTCGATCACGTTTGGGGGGAATCTGCGGTCCTTGAAGAAGGAGGCCATCTGGGCTGTGCGGTGTTGGAACTGGTCCTCCTGGGAGCAGATGCGGCAGAGACGAAGGAATTGGGAATATGGGATGGAGTTTTTTTTTGTAGATATTTTTATTGAAATTTAACATTTTTGCAAATTTACAAAAATAAACAAAACTCTCAAATACAAACATTGATGTACAATTAAATCATATATACAATAGTCATAATTTAACAAAGAAAAGAGAAAGAAAGAAAACAAAAAAAGAAAAAAAAAGAAACGAAAAAAGAAAGAAAAAAGAAACGAAAAAAGAAAGAAAAAAAAACTCAACTTTCTACTAATCTAACCTATAACTAACCAGAGTGTATACCTAAGTCTCTTACATGCTCGGAATGTATAAACATCAAATATAATAAAACCCGTATTCGCGCAGGATTCCTCTCCCAAGGGGCCCCGGAGCAGCCCGGTCTGAAATCTTCACTAAATAAAAGCCCTTGTTAGGATAGCCGAAATATCTGCATTTATATAATTCAAAAAGGGCTGCCATATTTTATAAAATAATTTAGTCTTTCGGTGCACCATATTTGTGAGGAAGTCAAGGGGGATATATTCCAAATTAATCTGTGCCAATTTGAAAGTCCAGGGGGGCCCTCAGCCACCCAGTTCACCAAAATATTTTTCCTTGCACAGAAAGAGAGAATAGAAAATAGTCTCTTCCCATGCATATCCAGAGATGAGAGGTTCGAAAAGCCCAAAAGGAGAGATACAGGGTCCACCCTAATTTCCGTTCCTAAAATTTCTGTCAGGGTATTTGCCACTTTAGTCCAGTATCTGCGGATTTTCTGACAAGTCCACAGACAATGTACAAGAGTACCCACCTCTATTTTGCATTTGGGACACATTGGAGATGCTCCTGCCTTAAATTTTGCCAGTCGAGCCGGAGCTATATGGGCCCTATGAAGTATCTTTAGTTGGATAGCCTGAGTTCTGTTACAGATAGCAATTCTTCTAGCATTTTCCCAAATGTCATTCCACATATCCTCAGAGATTTCTAGCCCCAAGTCCTGCTCCCATGTTTTAAGCAGGTCATCCATGTCTCCTGAGACTCCATCATGTAGCAAATGGTATATAGTACTAACGGAGGATGCCCCCGCTGGTCGTAAGACATTACGTTCTCTGTCTGATTTATAAAGACTATCTATTAATGTAGTCTTCCTCTGTATATAATCTCGAACTTGGAAGTATCGAAAGAGATCCCCATTAGGTATTCCGAATTTCAGACGCAGCTGCTCAAAGGACATCAGGATCCCATCTTTAAATAGGTCCCCTAAGCATGAGATGCCCCTGGATCTCCAGAGTTTAAAGGTGGCATCTGTAATCCCCGGTTGGAATCCCCATGCGCCTACTATTGGTGCATTGGGGGATGTTTTATGTGAGTTACCCTCATTTTGCCGCATTATATTCCAGGCCTTAATTGTGTTTAATATTATGGGATTTTTACAGTGGTCTGTAATGATTTTCCTCTTATCTGAAAATAAAAGGTTAATAAGTGGGTATTTTACTTGGGAGGCTTCGATATCCAGCCAAATTGATTGTGGATCAGATGAAACCCAATCAGCTATGTAACTTAGTAGGGAGCTTAACTGATATTTCCTAAAGTCTGGGAAGTCCAGTCCTCCCCTTGCCTGTGGAAGCTGTAGCTTCTTCAGCTTAATAAGGGGCCGTCTATGGTTCCAAATAAAGGAGCCCAACCAGCCATATAATTTACGTAGGGCTAGCCTTGGCAGCATCAGCGGGAGCATTCTCATAGGATATAAGAGACTGGGCAGAACATTCATTTTAATTAATGCTATTCTCCCTAGCCAGGAAATCGGAAGGTCTCTCCATCGCTGGAGGTCCTGCCTTATCCTTTCCATTAATTGTACAAAATTAGCCCTATACAGCTGATCAAATACTGGCGTGATAAAAATACCTAAATATAAGAAGCCCTCCAGGGACCAACGGAAGGGAAAAGGGGATCCGTCCATTAAGTGGGGTATCATAGCCAGACCACCCATTGGCATGGCTTCCGATTTTGAAAAATTAATTTTATAGCCTGAGAATGCACTAAATGTATTAATAACTTGAATTAGATGAGGCACTGACATTAAAGGATTACTGAGGAATAAGAGAACGTCATCTGCATAGAGGGTAATTTTGTGTTTACCTGTACCAATCCTCGGGGCCATTATATTAGGATCAGTCCGGATGGCTTCTGCTAATGGTTCGATTATCAGTGTAAACAACAATGGTGAGAGAGGACATCCTTGACGGCAGCCCCTACCCACACTGAAGCCATCCGATCTTAACCCATTAGTAATAACAGCTGCTTTGGGGTCATTATACAATGTTGAAACCCATTTGGTAAACACCTGTCCAACGCCAAACCTTTCCAATGTGTAAAATAAATATGACCATTCAACCCTATCAAATGCCTTTTCCGCATCCAATGAAATTACTACTCCTGGTATCTTTCCCTGATGACAGGCTTGGATCATATTCAAGACCCTTCTGATATTATTGGATGATCTGCGGCCCTTAATAAATCCCGTCTGGTCCTCCTTTATAATATATGGCAGTACCCTTTCTAGTCTTAGTGCTAACATTTTTGAGAGAATTTTAAAGTCTACATTTAGTAAGGATATTGGTCTGTAAGATGCACAATCTTCTGGGTCTTTTCCTTTTTTGAGGATAAGAGAAATATTTGCTTCTTTCAGCGTGGGCGGGAGACAGACCTGACTATGCGCAAAATTATACATATCCATAAGTGGGTCAACCAATATTCCTGTAAATTCTTTATAGAATTCAGCTTGAAAACCATCCGGGCCCGGTGCTTTTCCGCTCTGAAGTTGCCTAATTGCCTCAAGTATTTCTTGGACTGTTAAAGGGGTATTTAGGGCCGACACCTGTTCCGGAGTCAGGCCCGGGAAGGTCAAATTTTTTAAAAATGACTGCATCCTCCTAATCCTATCTTCACAATCCTGCGATCTATATAGTTCAGAATAAAATTCTTTAAAGGTCGCATTGATCTTTTTATGATCATGAGTCAGGGTACCTGTACTTTCCTTGATGGTCGGAATAGTTTGAGGGGCTTTCTTTTTCTTTGCAAGAAATGCTAAGTATCTACCCGGTTTGTCGCCATATTCATATAATCTTTGTTTCGCAAATAATATTTCCCTTTTAGCCGTTTGAGTAAGCGCGGTGTTTAAAGCTGTCCTAAGAGCTGTAATCCTCTGCAATTTTGTGATAGAAGGTCTATCAGCGTATGCTGTTTCGGCTGCTTTTAGGCGAGCTTCGAGCAGACGCTGTTGCTCTCCCTTCATTTTCCTCTGGGTCGCTGAATAGGAGATGATCAAACCTCGTGCATAAGCTTTGATGGTCTCCCACATCATTGACGGATTGCTAGCCGTACCAGTATTAATTTCTAAAAAAGTTTTAAGTTCTTGGGAGAAGTACTTTAAAAATTTGCTATCTTTTATCAGGAAGGGGTCCATACGCCAATGCCGAGCAGATGTCCCATTGTTCTTTACCTTAGTTTCCATGTATACAGCGGCATGGTCAGAGATTGCTATAGTACCTATTTTACAGGTTGCTATAGAGTTTAGAAAAATCGATGGGGCAAAAAACATATCAATTCTTGTGTGACATTTATGTGGATTAGAGTAGAAAGAAAAATCTCTACCCTGTGGATGGAGACATCTCCATACATCTACCAATCCTAATTCTTTATTCAGGTCCGCCAGTTGTCTAGATCTGGGAGATACTCCAGCGGCACTCTTGGGAATCCTGTCTATTTCCGGATCCATAATACAATTAAAGTCTCCCCCTATAATTGTATGACGGGCACCAAAGGCCATCAGTTTTGAAAAAGCTTCCGTTATGAATTTAAAGGGGTGTGCCGGGGGGCAGTATACATTTAAGATCCCATATTCCTCTCCATTTATGAGGGCTTTAATCAAAATATATCGTCCAGATTCGTCTTTTATCTGATTTAGAATTTTCAAAGGGAAGTTCTTCCGGACAAGGATAACGACTCCCCTGCTTTTTGAATTAAAAGAGGAAAAAAAGGCCTGATCAAATCCGCCCTGTCGTAATTTTAAGTGTTCTTTATCCGACAGGTGTGTCTCCTGTAGGAGAGCTATATCAACTCTCTCCTTCTTAAGATTTGATAATATTTTCTTCCTTTTAACTGGCGAATTACTCCCCCTGACATTCCAGGTGCACCACTTAACCGACTGTTCAGCCATAATCATCTGGACAGATCCGAGACCCCTCGGGAGGGGAAACCCTATTTAGAACATCCCGAGCATGGAGCATATAAGATTTACAAAAGTAAAGATTCTCTGATACACTCAAAACAATATAACAAAAAACTCTTTCTAAGTATAAAAAATATAAAACATTCCGAATTGGAGATTTTCTCCCTTGTTCCCAGGGAGCGTCACTTCCTCTCCCACAGTCCATCTTACCCTCTTCCAACCAGTGCCCCACCCTTGACCCAGGTGTTCCTCAATAAAATGAGGAGAATTCAAATATAATATAAAGCTAGAGTTAACAGTGAACACCCCACCCCCACCCACACCCACATCTAAATATATTTGGGAATATTAATACCATATATAACTATAAGATTACAATCTCAACACGTAATACTTAAATATAATACCACAAAATAACAGGGGAAAGAAAAACAACCCCGCTCCTAAAAACAGAAGTAAAATAGAATAAGGTAACCACCTCCCCCCATCAACATTAACCAAACGCCCCAACATATATATATATATATATATATATACATACATACACACATAGGGGGAAAGATAAGAAAAGATGAAGGGATATAAACCAAAATAATGGGAAAGGCAGACCAGCGTCCACAATCTCTTACAGCTTATTTAAGAGAGTCCAAGAATTCCTTAGCCTTCTCCGGTGATCCGAAGTTATATATGGATCCTTCGTGGCTAAGGCGTAGCGTCGCTGGATATCGTAAGGAGTACTGGATATTTAAGTCCCTTAAACGCTTCTTCGCCTCATCGAATGCCTTCCTCTTTCGGACCAAAGCTGGGGAGAAGTCCTGGAACAGCATGATCCTGGATCCTTTGTGGGTCATAGCTTGGGGATCTTTTCCCAGATTTCTTGAGGCTTCCAGGAGCATCTGCCTCTCCCTATAGCTCTGCAGCTGGAACAGGACCGGGCGTGGGCGCTGGGTTGAGCCGGGCCCACGTACTGTGACCCGGTAGGCCCATTCCACCCTTACCTGGCCTGATCCATTATGCAGATTTAAAAGTTGTGGCAGCCAATGCTCTAAGAATGCTGTCAGCTGGCCTCCCTCTTCCTGCTCGGGAAGGCCCAACAACCGAATATTTTTTCTACGACATCGATTTTCGAGGTCATCAATGTGGTTTTCTAGGTTCTGGACTCGATTCTCGAGAAAACGGATGTGGTCGGCTGTTGATTTTATCGCAGTCTCTGAGGCTGCGGCCTTCGACTCCACCTCTCTGACTCGGCACTCCAATTCCTGAATGTCTCTGCCCTGCTTCTGCAGCTCGGCGGATAGTGCTTCTCTGCTCTGCCGAGACTCATCGATAAAAGCATCAATCTTCGCCTCCCACCTGGCAAACATCTCCTCAAAGCTCATCTTCATTGGTAAATCTCCTGAAGTAGCTGAAGACACCTTTGTTGCAGCTGAAGAGGGAGAGGGTGGGGGAGGGGTCCCTGCTTTCTTAGAGCCGCCTGTTCCCTTCCCTTTACTCATTTTCCAGCTAGTATTAGACTATTTAAATGTACTAATAGGTAACTATTTAAGGTTAACAACTATTATAAATGGTTTAGTGAGTGTGGTGGGGGTGGATAGCCCACTTTTCCCAAGTTTTGGGTAGAGCACTGTGGACTCAGTCTTGCTGGGTCGCCGCCATCTTGGATCCCCGGGATGGAGTTTTTAAAGGGGGCAGGGTGGGAGGAGGTGTAGTCCAGATAGCTGTGGGAGTCAGTCGGTTTATAGTAGATGTCTGTGTGGAGTCGGCCGCCTGAGATAGAAATGGAAAGGTCTAGGAAGGGGAGGGAGGGGTCTGAGACAGTCCAGGTGAATTTGAGGTCGGGATGGAAGGTGTTAGTAAAGTTGATGAACTGTTCAACCTCCTTGTGGGAGCACGAGGCAGCGCTGATACAGTCATCGATATAGCGGAGGAAAAGGTGGGGGGTGGTGCCAGTCTAGTTGCAGAAGATGGACTGTTCCACATATCCTACGAAGAGACAGGCATAGCTGGGGCCCATGCGGGTGCCCATGGCAACTCCTTTAGTTTGGAGGAAGTGGGAGGATTGAAAAGAGAAGTTATTCAGGGTGAGGACCAGTTCAGTCAGTCGAAGGAGGGTGTCAGTGGAAGGGTACTGGTTGGTGCGGCGGGAAAGGAAGAAGCGGAGGGCTTTGAGTCCTTCGTGATGGGGGAATGGAGGTGTACAGGGACTGGATGTCCATCGTGAAAATAAGGCGTTGGGGACCGGGGAAGCGAAAATCCTGGAGGAGGTGGAGGGCGTGGGTGGTGTCCCGAATGTAGGTGGGGAGTTCTTGGACTAAAGGGGACAGAACCATGTCAAGGTATGTGGAGATGAGTTCGGTGGGGCAGGAGCAGGGTGAGACAATGGGTCGGCCGGGGCATTCAGGTTTGTGGATTTTGGGCAGGAGGTAGAAACGGGCGGTGCGGGGTTGTGGGACTATGAGGTTGGAGGCGGTAGATGGGAGATCCCCTGAGGTGATGAGGTTATGGATGGTCTGGGAGATGATGGTTTGGTGGTGGGAGGTGGGGTCGTGGTCAAGGGGGCGATAAGAGGAGGTGTCCGCGAGCTGGCGTTTGGCCTCAGTGGTATAAAGTTCGGTGCGCCAAACTACTACCGCGCCTCCCTTGTCTGCCGGTTTGATGGTGAGGTTGGGATTGGAGCGGAGGGAGTGGAGGGCTGCACATTCTGAGGGTGAGAGGTTGGAGTGGGTGAGAGGGGTGGACAGGTTGAGATACCCTGCTTTACAGACAGGGATCTCAAGGTCCTAGTGCTAGGGAGGAGGAACACCCTCCTTCTCCAGGATCACTGGAGGAGACTGCAACACCAGTCTGATCTGAAGCAGTCTCCCAGGGTTGTATTGTGGAATGACGTGAAGCAATGATGTAAGAAGCTTAAAACTTCCTTCTCTCTGCTACTTCAGACTCACTGCCACTGCATACATCTCCCACCAAGGGTTGTGGTCTACTGGACTCATGATAGCATTCAACATCTTCCCTTAACGATTGCATCTCTCCAAACTATGATGTTTTATAGTTTTATATGTTTTATATGCTCTCTAATTCCTACGAGTCACTTTTGACACTTCACTACCTTTCCTGACTGAGGACAGACCACAGTCCCCTTTTACTGGACTAAGCACTATTTCCTTTAGACTTTCAGACATGATCATTTGGTTGAAGCACGTGCAGTGTGTTTGCCCAAATAATCTCTGGCACATACTGTGGCTGCGACAATGCTGCAGGATGGAGTACAACAACAATATGCCCACCTACCTGACTGCTCAGTGCTGACAAGTATGACTCTCTGCTCAGCAATCTGGCTACAGTAAAGACAAGGGAAAGAAGAGAATAAAATTGCCACAGCCTTACGAGACCATAGTGATACTCTCATTAGACAGAGAGACAGCTGGTGGTAGTTTAACCCAAGGGTCACCGTGCCTCAGGTGTGGGGAGAGATTAAGGAGAGTCATTCATGGAAACCATGTGCAAGAATTGAATGTACGTTGTTGGCATGATACAGGAGAATTGACGTTTCGGGCATGAGCCCTTCTTCAGGAAGCTCATGCTCGAAACGTCGATTCTCCTGCTCCTTGGATGCTGCCTGACCTGCTGCGCTTTTCCAGAAACAGTTTCAGCTCTGATCTGCAGTCCTCCCTTTCTCTTGTTGGCATGATACCTCAAGTCATCCAACTAACTTAGCTAACTGACCTATGAGCATAAAATAAAGCTGAAAATAACTGAGTGCTAACAAACCAAGAGCTCCAAGATGCATAAGACGGGTGCCCTCCTGACATACAAAGCAGCCCGACAGGAGCACTGCAATGTCAGGAGTCAGTGAGCTCCAAAGCGTAGCATTCAGGTGGCAAACTGTATAGTTATTGGGAAATGTGCCATAATGAGGCTGGTGCTTTGCCAATGCCAATTTCCATTTTTTCAAAAATTCAGTTATGGCAAGTGGGCATTGCTGGCTGGCCAGCACTTATTACCATCCCCTAGTTGCTGCTGAGAAGTTACTGATGAATTATGTTCTGAGACTGCTGCAGTCTGTGTGTTGTAGGTTGACTCTAATGCCAGGAGGAGGAAATTCCAGGATTCTGAGCCAGCAACAGTGAAGAAATGGTGATATATTTCCAAGTCAGGATAGTGAGTGACTTGGCAAGGAGTGTTCCTATGTATCTCCTGCTCCTGTCCTTTTAGATGGAAGTGGTCATGGGTTTGGAAGATGCTGTCTAAGAGTTTTTGGTGAATTTCTGCAATGAATCTTGTAGATAGTACACTGCTGCTACAGAGCATTGGTGGTAGAGGGAGTGGATGCTTGTGGATCTGGTGCCAATCAAGTAGGCTGCTTTGACCTCGATGGTGTCAAGCTTGAGTGTTGTTGGAGCTACAACCCAGTAAAAAGTGAGGTCTGCAGATGCTGGAGATCAGAGCTGAAAATGTGTTGCTGGTTAAAGCACAGCAGGTTAGGCAGCATCCAAGGAACAGGAAATTCGACATTTCAGGTCCTGATGAAGGGCTCTGGCCCGAAACGTCGAATTTCCTATTCCTTGGATGCTGCCTAACCTGCTGTGCTTTAACCAGCAACACATTTTCAGGAGCTACAACCCATCCAAGCAAGTGCAGAGTATTCCATCACACTCCTTACTTTGCCTTGGAGATGATGGACAGGCTTTGGGAAGTCAGGAGGTGAGTTAGTCTTTGCAGTATTCCTAGCCCTTTACCTGCTCTTGTAACCAGTGTTTATGTGGCAAGTCCAATTGAGTTGCTGGTCAATGGTAAAGTCCAGGATGTTAATAGAATGATATTCAGTGACAGTAACAACCAATGAATGTCAAGGGACAATGGTTAGATTGCATCCTTTGGAGATAACCAGTGCCTAGCATTTGTGTGGTGTAAATCTTACTTGCCACTTGTCAGCCTAAGCTTGGATAGTGCCCAGATCTTGTTGCATTTCAACATGGACTACTTCAGTGTCTGAGGCGTCATGTCTGTTGCTGAACATTTTGCAATCCCCAACTTCTGACTTTATGACGGAGGGTAGGTCATTGATAAAGCAGCTGAATATAGTTGGACCAAGGACATTAGGACAATGAGATGACTGACTTCCAACAATCAAAACCACCTTACTATAAGTCAGCTATGACTCCAACCAACAGAGAGTTTGCCCCGATACCCATTGAGTCCAATTTTGCTACGACTCCTTGATGCCACATTCAGTTGAATGCAGCTTTGATGCAAAGGACTGTCACTCACACCTCAGCTGTGGCATTCAGCTCATTTCCCATTTTTGATCCAAAACTGTAATGAGGTCAGGAGCTGATTGGCCCTTGTAGAACTGAAATTGGGCATTACTGAACAGGTTATTGCTGAGCAAGTGCTGCTCGATTACTCTGTTGATGAACTGACCAGCACTTTACTGATGATCGAGAGTAAACTGTCTTTTGGACCTAACTCACCCAATCAGTAGTGCTGAAGCCAAACTACTCTTGGTAGTGAAATCTCTCTCCCAGACTATGTTCTGCGCCCTTGCCACCCTACGTGCTTCTTCCAAGTATGGAAGATGAAAGAGTATGTGTTCATTAACTGAGAGAGGACCATATCTGTTAACCAGTGTGAGGTTTCCTTGCCAATGTTTAACTTGAAGCCATGAGACTTCCTGAAGTTCAGAGCCAATGTTCAGAAACCCCAGGACAAGTCCTTTCTGACTGTATATCACTGTGCCACCACACCTGTTGGGTCTGTCCTGCTGGTGAGACACAACATATCCAGGAATAGTAATGGTGGTGTCCGGGTCATCGTCTGTAAGGCGTAATTCAGAGAGCATGACCAAGTCAGTTGTGTTTTTTGACTAGTCGGAGAGACAGTTACCCCAATTTTGGCTCTAGCCCTCAGATGGAGCAAAGGAGGACAATGAATGGTCGACAGGACTGTTTTTGTTATCTTTTCCAGTGCCATCATTAATGCCAGGTAGCCCATCCAGTTTCATGTCTTTGTCAAGATTTTGTAGTGATTTATTAAACTGAGTGGCTTGCTAGATCATTTCAGAGGGCTGTAGTGAGTCAATGACTTTGCTGTGGGTATGCAGTCACATGTAGGTCAGGCCAGGTGAGGATGGCAGCGTTCCTTCCCTGAAGGACATTAGTGAATGGAGAATGCAAGCAGTTTCTGCCCATGGAGCATGCCTGGAGACATTAGGCAAAACAAGCCAAGGTGGTAGTCCAAAACAGCAAGCAATGAGAAATAGCCACCAGGTAATTGCTATATATTTCAAGTCAGGAATTGTCCAGTTTCTCACTGGTGCCTGACTGAATAGCAGCTTGTTTACAAATGAAGTGAGATCAGTTAATGTGATAATATTACATGCAAATGGGGCTAATGGCACTTACTAGCGAGATTCTCAAATAAACATAGAAACCTTAAGGAAAAAATTGGACTAGTTTATATCTAGAATCTTACTTTTATTTGAATGATATTCTTCCAACTTTCTACATTGCCCATGTCATTTGGATATGAAGAAAATTTAACCCATGCTGTTGTGAATATTTAGTTCATGAATCATCTGTTTTAGAATAAGGACAATGTATTGGTTGTAGCTTAAAAAGTTCAGAACAGAAAGACATAAAATAATGGGTGCAATCTCTTAGCCAAAATGATGGACACATGAGGTCTGTAATGCTTATAAAGAAGTGCAGTCCAGAAAGATGTTGATTTGGAAGTGAAAACTAAAATTACTTTCCAAGCAATCAGCAAATCCTGAAAGCCTATAGAAACTGTTTACATCAAAATACCTTGCAAAGGAGGGATATTTAACTTAAAAGATCAGTTTGAGGTAACCCAGATCAGGCTCCCTTGTCATGGATATGAATGGAACTTCAGAATGTCCTTCTCTTTCAATCTTCTGGCTGTTGACTCAGAGTTAGCTCCTGTTTGGAACCTGTACAGGTTTGCAACTCAGAATATAACAAAAATACAATTGACTGTGCCTAAGTATAGGCCTGCAATGTGAGCAGTGTAAAACACTATTTTAATTATTAACCCCATAGGATTCAGGTGAGGCTTGAGTTTGAACTTTGCAAGGGAACAAATGCAGGAAGATTGGCAAGCTGAAGCTACATAAGCTGTGTTAAAGAAAGCAATAAGTAGCTTAACTTGCTAGAATTAGAAATAATACCAGAACAAGGGACTGAAGCATCCACAATCAACAAATAATAAATGAAAGCATTTGTCTTCAAGATTGGTATGAAATCAGGAAAATTTTCCAGAGGACTGTGTCACAGACAGATGATCCCTACAAACATAAACAGCTTTAAGGCTGATGTGTCATAAGGGAGATTTAAGAGAAGTAAGAAGTAAACCTGAGTGCACAACTTATGTAGCTATATTACTGTGTTTGTGTTTGTTTCTGATTTTCAGTATCTGGACTACTTTGTTTTTATTTGAACTGTGGTCGCAATTTGTTTAAGGGCCTCAGGAAGAAACATCAACTGAAGGAAATAGCACTGACTGAATACAAATATTTGCCAAAAAGAGAATGATTTTCAAGTCAGACAGGGTGACTCATCAAGGAGACGAGAGGGTCCGTAAAAAGGTTGATTTGTTGGAGACTTATTGGAAATATTCATTCTTGCAATAATGTAACATAGTTTGTTTTTTTTTCTTTTGTGTTGATATAAAAACATTTGATAGTAGGAGAGTTACATTTTGAAAAACGGTGGGAAAAATAAATTTCTTGCAAATTTTGTGGACATAATAGGAGTATTTTCATTCAAACAGGTCATTGGAGTTCACTTTGGACATTGGAAGTTTTTTTTGAACAATGTTTGCAAAAAATGACATTGCTATATGTATTTGGACAGGCAAGGAACGCTTTGTGTGTGGGAAATCATGTCTCATTAACTTGAATGAGTTTTCTTGAAGAAATAAAGAAGAGAATTGAAGAGGAAACAGCAGATGTAATCTATAGGGATTTCAGTAAGGCTTTCGATAAGGTTGCTCATGGAAGACTAGTTAGCAAGGTTAGATCATGCAAAATAGAGGGATAACTAGCTATTTGGATACAGAACTAGCTCAAATGTAGAAGACAGAGAGCAGTGGTGGCTTTTCAGACCAGAGGCTCGTGACCGTGGTGTGCCACAAGGATCAATGCTGGGACCACTGCTTTTTGTCATTTATATAAATGATTTGGATGTGAACACAGAAGGTACGGATATTAAATTTGCAGATGACACCAAAATTGAAGCGGTTGTGGACAGCAAAGAAGGTTACCTTAGAGTACAATGGGACTTGATCAAATGGGCCAATGGAACGAGGAGTGGCAGATGGAGTTCAATTTAAATAAACGTGAGGTACTGGATTTTGGAAAGGCAAGTCAGAGCAGGACTTATACACTTAATGGTAAGGTCCTGGGGAGAGTTGCTGAATAAGGACACCTTGGAGTTCAGTTTCACAGTTTTTTGGAAGTTTGTTGCAAGCAGACACGAGAGTGAAGGTGGTATTTGGTATGCTTGCCTTTATTGGTCAGTGCATTGAATATAGGAGTTGCAAGGTCATGTTGCAGCTCTATAGGATATTGGTTAGGTCACTTTTGGAATACTGTGTGCAATTCTGGTCTACCTTCTATAGGGAGGAGGTTGTGAAACTTGAAAGGGTTCAGAAAAGATTTACAAGGATGATTCCAGAGTTGGAGGGTTTGAGCTTTAGGGAGAGGCTGATTAGGTTGAAGGTTTGCTTGGTGAGCTAGAAGGTTTGTTTTCAGACGTTTCGTCACCATACTAGGTAATATCATCAGTGAGCCTCCGGATGAACCACTGGTGGTATGGCCCAATTTCTATTTATGTGTTTGGGTTTCCTTGGGTGCGTGATGTAATTTCTTGTGGTGACGTCATTTTTTTTTGGGGTGGTAAATGGGATCCAAGACAATGTGTTTGTTAATCGAGTTCTGGTTGGATTGCCATGTTTCTAGGAATTCTTGTGTCTCTCTCTGTTTGGCTTGTCCGAGCATGGATGTGTTGCCCGAGTCAAAGTGGTATCCTTTCTCATCTGTATATAAGGATACTAGTAAGAGTGAGCCATGCCTTTTTGTGCCTAGTTGATGTTCATGCATCCTGGTGGCTAGCTTTCTGCCTGTTTATCCAATGTAGTATTTGTTACAGTATTTTGAGAATGACATTAGTTTTGCTTGTCATCAGTATAGGGTCTTTCAAGTTCATTAGCTGCTGTTTGTGGCTAGTGGGGGACTGGCTAGTGTTTTGTCTGCTTGTGTGGGTTTGTTGCTGAGAAAATCGGCAAACAGCTCTGTCAACCATCCAACCCAAACTCTGGATCCGCTACACGGATGACATCTTTGTCATCACTAAGCAAAACAAATTAGAGGAAACCTTCAAGACCATCAATAATACCCTTACTGGCATAAAATTCACTAAAGAGGGGATAAACAACAACAAACTGCCATTCCTAGATGTCGCAGTATACTGAAAGCCAATGGGTAACTTCAAACCAGTGTATGCAGGAAAACAACACATACGGACCAAATGCTGAACTACAGAAGCAATTATCCCAACAAATGAAGCTACATTAGAACATTATTTCAACGAACCATCTAACACTACAGCACAGAGGAACTATGCAGAGCAGAGGAAAATCACCTATACCGTGTATTCAAAAAGAACAGGCACCCAATGAACACAGTCCGCCAATTTCTCAACAACATACCCAAACAAGCAGACAAAACTCGTCCAGAAACTCTAGCCGCTCTCCCCTACAAAGACATCTTGGAAATGACTGCCAGACTACTCAGACCCCTTGGCATCATGGTAGCCCACAAACCCATCAACTCACTAAAACAGCAGCTAATGAACTTAAAAAAGTTCCTATACAAATGACAAGCAAAACTAATGTCTTTTACAAAATACTTTGCAAGAACTATAACAAATACTACATTGGACAAATAGGCAGAAAACTAGCCACCAAGATACATGAACATCAACTAGCCACAAAACGACATGACCCACTCTCACTGGTATCCTTACATACAGATAAGGAAGGAGACTGCTTCGATTGAGACAACAAATCCAACCTTAGACAAGCCAAAACAGACACATGCACGAGAATTCCGAAAAGCATGGCATTTCAACCAGAACTCTATCAACAAACATTGACTTGGATCTCATTTACCACCACCTGAGAAAAAGAAAACGAAATGATATCACTAACCCAAGGAAACCGAAACACACAAATAGAAAGTGTGCCATACCACCAGTGCTTCATCTGGAGGCTCACTGATGATGCTATCTAGTATGGTAATGAAATGTCTTCCAGCTCAGCGAGCAAACCTACATCCAGAATCTCAACCTTAGCTACAAATCTTCTCAAAACTTGCTAAGGCTGAAGGTATTTTCCCTAGAGCATTGGAGGCTAAGGTGTGACCTTATAGAGGTTTATAAAATCATGAGAGGCGTGGATAGGGTAAATAGGCAAAAATTTCTCAGTGGGGTGAGAGAGTCCAAAACTAGAGGGCATAGGTTTAAGATGAGGGGGGAAAGATTTAAAAGGGACCTAAGGGGCAACATTTTCACACAAAGGGCAGTGCATGTATGGAATAAGCTGCCAGAGGAAGTGGTGGAGGTTGGTACAATTACAACATTTAAAAAGGCATCTGGATGAATATATGAATTCGTAGAGTTGAGAGGGATTTGGGCCAAATGGGAATAAATTAATTTCAAATATCTGGTTGGCATGGACGAGTAGAACCAAAGGGTCTGTTTCTGTGCTGTATATCTCTATGACTCTAGTGATGACAGCTTTCTTTACGGTAGACCCTCCTAGAACCGTTTTTGAATGGTGACCGGCTTGGAGAGGTTGTTGTTTTGAGTGGAGTTGGAGGAAAGCTTGCTGAGAACCAGCAATTCAGCTGATTGCCTCCACTTTTGAAACAAAAACTACATCTATTCAGGGAAAATTCTATTTGTTCTCTTGAAAGAGTAATTGGAAGACCATCTCTAGATTGTATTTCCAGACTAGGTTACAACTGAAAGACTTTAAAGATAACTTCATGTAATCAGTGATCTTGCCTTCTCTCTTCCTCAATGTGCATGCATGTGCACTTGTATGTTTTCAAGTGAGATTCTCGGGATACTCAGTGGAAATGCATTATAGAGTCATATAGCTGCACAGCTTGGAATCAGACCCTTTGGTCCAACTTGTCTATTCCAACCAGATATCCAAAATCAATCTAGTTCCATTTGCTAGCATTTGTCCCATATCCATCTGAGAATGTGTACTGGGAATGAGCAGGTCGGGAAAGAATTAAATTTTGAGTTTTGTGAAACAAGAGGTTCAGCGGAGCATGACTCATACGAACTTGCAGTTAACAATGGGGTGCCGGAGGCAAGGGTAATGGGTTAACAAGGTGGAAAAGCCATCATTATGCACAGCCATTTAACAATACGAGGTAGCATTCAGTACGTAAAGTCAGTTAACAAGGGGAAAATTATCCATTATGTGAAGCCAGTTAACAAGGTTAAGAACATTCATTGTGTAACACCAGCTGGCTTAATCTCTACTACTGATACTCGCTGATTATAACAGTCACCCAATCAATATCTATGTTGCCTTATCTGGATGCTCCTCCTCGTAAAATGACTATATAATTCATTAAGAAACTGCTGTTCGAGAGAAGACTCAGAACTCATGTCTCTGTGCACATGGGCAATTGTTCTCTCTCCCTCCAGGGCCCAGAATAAAGATGAAGGTGGTAAGACTATACTGGGTCTCTAAGTGTTTGGCTTTGACTGAGGCGGGAATGGGACACATTTAAATTCTTCTTATTCATACACACATCCAGATGCTTTTTAAAATTATTAATTGTACCAGCCTCCACCACTTCCTCTGGTAGCTCATATATGCACTAACCCTTGTGTGAAAAAGTTGCCTTTTAGGTTCCTTCTCAATCTTTCCCCTCTCACCTCTGCCCTCTAGTTTTAGACTCCTCTAACTGAGGGAAAAGACCTTGGCTATTCATTCTACCCATGTCCCTCATGATTTCATAAACTTCTATAAAGTTACCCCTTAGCCTCAGATGCTCTGGGGAAAATAGGTCCAGCCTATTCAGCCTCTCCCTTTAGTTCAAACTCTCCAACCCTGGCAACATCTTTGTAAATCTTGTCTCAAACTTTTCAAGTTTCACAACATCCTTTCAATAGCAGGCAAACCAGACTGGAATGTAGTATTCCTATTGTGGCTTAATAAATGTCCTATACAGCCACGATATGACCTCCCAACTCCGATGCTCAATACAATGACGAATAAAAGCAAGCATAATAAATGCTTTCTTCCCTATCCTGTCTACCTGTGATTCTACTTTAAACGAATGATGAACCTGCACTCCAAGGTCTCTTTGTTCAGCAATACTCCTTAGGATCTTAAGTATAATTTCTGCCCTGAAATGAGTTACCAAAATGCAGCAGGTCGCATTTATCTAAATTAAACTCCCATCTGTCACTCCTCGGCCCACTGGCCCAACTGATCAAGATCCCGTTGTTGGAGGTAACCTTCATCGTTGTCCATACCACCTCCAATTTTGGTACCACTAGCTATACCTCTTAAGTTCGCATCCAAATCATCCACATAAGTGTCAAAATGCTGTGGTCCCAGCATCAAGGCCGTTACCAGACCATTCAAAATATTCTTAAGCCGGCAGCCCGAGACCATAACTTTGCAATTTGTTTCAGTCAGTGTACAGTGAAAATTACCCAGAGTAAGATAGCTAGATTGACTAGTAGATATTAAAATGGACAAAAATCTATTCACAAAACTGCACAATGAAACACAAAGAACTGAATAAAGAACCCCTACAGAACTCAGCCTATCCAACTAGACTTAATTATGCTGTTCTGAATATACACAACAGTCCCAAAAAGCAAACTCCCTTTAAAAAAACAGTATAAATGGAAGACATGCTTACAGGTTGAAGTTGATGGGCAGAAAAAGTGTTCAAACAGCTCTCTGTTGAACTTCCCAGTTCAAGACTGAACTAAAACTGTTCAGTCCAGCTAAAGAGCTGACTACTCCCCTTTCATTAGACAGCTCACTTCTAAAACATGACCATTTTGGTCTGAAGTCTCATCTGCTTACATATAAGCAAAGTACCTCAAAATCCTTTACATCTCTGTATCAAACCAGACTGATTGGAATCTGGCCCGGTTTGTTGCCCCTCTTTAAAAAAAAATCAAAGAGTCTCCTTGAGCCAAAGAACAGCTTTTTAGACAAAAAAAAAAGGACTAGCTTTGTGACACACCTATATTACTGACTGTACATGTTAACTAATTATTGCATCTTTTGATGAAGTTTTGTTTGATAACGAACAGATAATTGTGAATTAAGAAACCTGGCTAACAGATCATTTTACCTTCTTTTAAAAAAATTTTATGTCATAATTCACACATGGGGTCGGAGTGGCAATGCTCTCCTCCATCATTGGTTGTAACAATGTGTAATAAACTTTGATGTTCTTTTGTTAATAGTGTGCGATAACCCTCATTAATATGTTTAGTGATTGATTACCATGAGGAATAAATAGCAAACATAATACTTATGGTCTATTAAGCCAGGTATCACTGGAACATGGCTTTTCCTGTGATACCATGGGCTGGGATCATAACTTAATCAACTGCCTGTTTTTAGTCAAATGATTTCCCAAATCTCTGATCTAAGAGCATAAAAGCAAAATCCATTCCGAAGTTGTCTTGGGACACAAAGCATTATTTGCCTGTCCATAGATGATGTCAAACCTGCAGAATATCCCTAACTTTGTTTTTATTTCATATCTTACAAGCTATACACTGATCTTTCTGACTCTATACACTTTGAATAATTCCACTGTACCAAACTTCACTCAAACCTGGTAGCTCACAATTAAAGGTGGTTTAGCCTTTATTCTAGTCAGTCCAAACTTAATTAGAAATCAATATCAAGACTATGGCTTGCAAATCCAGCAATGCAAATTTCCTTATTTGTACTTCTTCCATTTGTTCAACTAACCAAAAAGCTATCCAAGTGTACGTAACAAAACTGTACAATGTCATGACATAAATTCTCTTGTTCATTGTCAGACACACATTGCATAGTTTTTGATCTTAATAAAATGGTTTAATTTCTTCTGAGAAGCAAATAATGCTGATTTGATTTTTAATAAGGAAATTAGTTTTGGTTGAGGAGGTTAACACACTGGAGGTTAACTGACGATCACAGGAAAATTTGCTATAATTATTAAAAATAACATGTTAGTCATTGACACTATATATGAATAAACCAGTGTGAAGTCTAAATATATTTCCCTGCCAGCAGAGGCTGGCTTGAACCAAGGGCACAAGCAGGTGAAGCAGAGGGAAGATTTCTGAAATATGAATTCAGTGAGTGTTAGAACTTAAGGAAAAGTAAGATCCAGGTACATTGGTTAAAAGCAAGCTTAGTTTCTTCACCAAACGAAAAGGGAACTAATTTTTTTTAACATAAAATTGCAAATCAGTTGTCAGTTAAACAGTTACCACCCAGCTAGGCCACCAGCTAGTTATTTAGATCATGAGAGATATGGGGGTAGGGAGCTGAATGATCATTTTAGACTGGCTCGTGACTTAAGGATATTGGCCTTTGTATATCCTAAAACCTCGCTTGAACCAGAGCACAGCAGAGATCTGTTAACAGAGCAAGGGGTTTGACAGGGATTTGGAGAAAGAGAAATTTAAATGCAGGAGACGAAGTAAACTAGCAAAAGAACAAAGTTATGTTCTTTATGCATGTTAACAGTTAATACACAGAAAATTAATGACACCAGAGATATGAAATTAGTAAAAAAATAGATAAGGGTAAGTATCTAACTAGCAGCTTTAAATCAATAAGATTAACCAAAAGCCGATGCTGCAAGATAAGAAGGCTAAATAACTAAACCGAGCAATAGATCAATGAGAAACCAAGTGAAATAAATTAGATTTCAAAGTAAAGGTAATATGGTCACCCCTGGAAATAGGTAAATAACGATTGCACAATAAATAAACAAAAGCATCAGGATTGCAAAAATGGGAATTTGTGAACAAAGCAACTTGGATGACTGGGAAATCACGTCACATAAACTTGATTGAGGTTTTTGAAGAAGTAACAAAGATGATTGATGAGGGCAGAGCAGTAGATGTGAGCTATATGGACTTCAGTAAGGCATTCATAAAGGTTCCCCATGGGAGACTGATGAGCAAGGTTAGATCTCGCGGAATACAGGGAGAACTAGCCATTTGGATACAGAACTGGCTCAAAAGGTAGAAGACAGAGGGTGGTGGTTTTTCAGACTGGAGGCTTGTGACCAGTGGAGTGCCACAAGGATCAGTGCTGGGTCCTTACCTTTTGTCATTAACATAAATGATTTGGATGCGAGCATAAGAGGTATAGTAAGTAAGTTTGCAGATGACACCAAAATTGGAGGTGTAGTGGACAATGAAGAGGGTTACCTCAGATTACAACAGGATCTAGACCACCTGGGCCAATGGGCTGAGAAGTGGCACATGGAGTTTAATTCAGATAAATACGAGGTGCTGCATTTTGGGAAAGCAAATCTTAGCAGGACAAATGCACTTAATGGTAAGGTCCAAGGGAGTGTTGCTGAACAAAGAGACCTTGGTGTGTAGATTCATAGCTCCTTGAAAGTGGAGTCACAGGTAGATAGGATAGGATAGTGAAGGCGATGTTTGTTATCTTTCTTTTATTGGTGAGAGTATTGAATACAGGAGTTGGGAGGTCATGTTGTGGCTGCACAGGACATTGGTTAGGCCACTGTTGGAATAGTGCGCGCAATTCTGGTCTCCTTCTTCTCGGAAAGATGTTGTAAAACTTGAAAGGGTTCAGAAACGATTTACAAGGATATTGCCAGGGTTGGAGGATTTGAGTTATAGGGAGTGGCTGAACAGGCTGGGGCTGTTTTCCCTGGAGCGTGAGGCTGAGGGATGACCTTATGGAGGTTTACAAAATTATGAGGGGCATGGATAGGATAAATAGGCAAAGTCTTTTCCCTGGGGTCAGGAAGTCTAGAACGAGAGGGCATAGGTTTAGGGTGAGAGGGGAAAGATATAAAAGAGACCTAAGGGGCAACTATTTCACGCAGAGGGAGGTACGCGTATGGACTGAACTGCCAGAGGATGTGGAGGAGGCTGGTACAATTGCAACATTTAAGAGGCATTTGGATGGGTATATGAATAGCAAGGGTTTGGAGAGATATGGGCCAGGTGCTGGCAGGTAGGATTAGATTGGGTTGGGATATCTGATCAGCATGGACGGGTTGGACCGAAGGGTCTGTTTCCATGCTGTACATCTTTATGATTCTATGACTTGTGAGAAATGTTTAATGTTTGAATCAACATTGTCAAATTTGAATACAGTTTTGATAAACACTGATACACAAGAAATATTTCTCTAGTTTTATAGTTTATTCCAATCACAGTCGGGCCTCAGAAACAACAGACACTGCTCAATTGGGTAAGGGAGTTAGGCTACTCTCATTAGAGAGAGATGACTGATGGTGGTTTAACCGGAGAGTCACTGTGCCTTAATTGAATGATGAGATCAGTAGGATAGGACCTTTGAGGTCAATAGGATGTGTCCTTCATGGTAACCCTCAGGCTAAAGAGAAACCTGGTGAAGACATGGAAGGAGAAAACACAAGATGATCATGGATTAGGAAGAAAGCTACAGGGACGATGACTAGAATGCCAGCTATAGCACTGAGGAGGAAAAGAAGTCCATAAGGAATGGTGGCAAATCGCACTGAAAGGTTGTGGTTCTTGAGGTATTATAAATTGGGTGATAAGCACAATCCTCTACCATCATACTTTAGAGCCTAGGAATGCGTGCTCCCACAAGAATATGCTAAATTGGTAGAAAACCAAAGGGAAAAGAACTTGCTGCTGTGATCCACAGAGCTTATAATAGAATGGTAAGACATGGAATGTCATGAGCTGAATCACTAAACAAAAAGTAAGGCCTCAAGAATGGCAATCTCCAGTAAACTGCCAAAGTTAATGCTATCAGATTGAAGGAAAACTGATTAAAAAAGCAAACGTATGACTTAAAGAAAGGTGTGAAAAAGAATGGAACCCTTTTATGGGACATTTATAACACCAGAAAAGGAAAGTGCTGTATTGCTGCAAAAAGCTGCATTATATCGAAAAGAAACTCACCTAGTCCTATTCTTCAGTATCATCCCCCCATCCTCAGCTTCAGCCTTGCAAAATTGTGCACATTAAACAAATATCCATTTTTCTTTTGAAGGCTCGAAATTAATCTGTCTCTATTAAAATCTCAGGCAGACCATCCTAAATCTGAATCACTCAGGTGTATAAATAAGCTTTTCCATGCATTGCTGTTGCCTCTTAAGTTAATGTCAGCTGATTCTCACCACTTCCTCTGATACCAAATTTCTTCCCATCCATTGTAGTTAACTTTTCATTGGTTTGAATATCTCGATCA
The DNA here is from genome assembly GCF_020745735.1 of Hemiscyllium ocellatum. Taxonomy (NCBI): domain Eukaryota; kingdom Metazoa; phylum Chordata; class Chondrichthyes; order Orectolobiformes; family Hemiscylliidae; genus Hemiscyllium; species Hemiscyllium ocellatum. The sequence continues at coordinate 60,063,981 of NC_083406.1, read as the reverse complement.
ATTCTCCTCTTTATCTTATCTTCTCCAAGGAGAAAAATTCCAGCTTTGCCAATCTGTGCACAGAGATGATGTTCCTGATCCCAGGAACCACTCTCATGATTCTATTCCACACCAAAGCCAAGACCTTCACATCTTTCCTAAAGTACGGTGTTCAGAATAGGACAGAATGCCCCAACCGAGGTCAAACTAGAGGTCTGAACGTCCTTAATTTTGAACTCCACGTGTCCCCATTTTTGAAAACCAGGATTTCGTATGCTATACTATCTGTTTTAACAACATGTCCTACCACTATCAATATTTTTGCACATATATTCAGAGTTTATCTGCTCCTGCATCCTTTCTGGAACTGTTCTATATTTAAATTGTCTGTCCTTATTATTCTCACCAAAAGTTAAGCATTTCACACTTCTCAGCATTCAATTTCATCTCCCCCTTTCACCTGCCTATCTTTTCAAGTTTATCACTATGCTAACAGTTTGTAATGTCCAATGTTTTGGTCACCCACAAATTTCAAGGTGTTCTCTGCACACTGTTACAACACAGGTGGCTGGGCTCATCTTTATAAACTCTTTGCAACATTTACACTTCTCCAATCCTCTAGCAACATCCTGAAGTCGAAGGAAGATTGCAAAATGATGATCAGTGCGTCAACAATATTGATTCTGACTTCCCTCGTATTCTTGAACATATCCCATCCTATCCTGCTGCCCAATTTTTGACAACTTCTTCATTGTCCAATTTGATTTGAGGAATGTCCAATTCAGAATCCTCTGAACTTGGTTATTCCTTCTGTGCTGTAAGCATTAACACCTTCTCTTGCTTCTCTTCCCTATCAAAATACCTTTTGAGCATATTCACATGACAGAGATTTCTTCCTGTCTGGAGTCCTTATCAAGTAGTTCACCTTACTCAATTTCTTCTCAATTTGACATGGTCCATTAAACCTTGCTTTTAAAAGGTTCATCTGTTACTGGAAGTAATACCAATACCTTATCCCCAACTGCAAAATTGTGAATTTGTGATTTCTTATCTGCTTCTTGTTTCATTGTATGCTGTGATACTTTTAAATGCTGTCTAACCAACTCTCCAGCTCTATTAATCATTCTCTAAAATTTGACACATAGTCCAAATGGGAGGTCTCTGAATTCTGACTTATTAATTTCTCCTTAATCAAATTTTAATGTCCTCTTAGTTTATGCCCAAAAATTAATTCAAATGGACTGAATTGTCAATTAATTTGATGCATCTAACGACATAGGAAGAAAAAAAGAATGAGATTCTGAAGGGACAATATAAGAGGTTAGGCAGGAATTTAAAGGTCCTCAAGGGCAGTAATATTTGGATTACTCCCAGTGCTACGAGCTACTGAGGGTAGGAATAGGAGGATAGAGAAGAAAAATGCATGGCTGAGGAGCTGGTGAAGGGGAGAACGCTTCACATTTTTGGATCACCAGAATCTCTTCTGGGGTAGAAGTGTCCTGTAGGAGGAGGTCAGATTGCATCGGAATTAGAAGGGGTCTAATATACTGGCAGGGAGATTTCTAGAGATGCTCAGTAGGATTTAAATTAGTCAGGTTGGAGGGGTTTGGGTGGGGCATGGGGTGAACCAGGGAGATAGTGAGGAAAGAGATCAGTCTGAGACTGGTTCAGTTGGGAAAAGGAGCAAGTCAAAAACAGTCAAGAAAGGCAGGAACAAAGCAGAGAACGAGGTAGGACTGACAAATTAAACTGCATTTATTTCAATGCAAGAGGCCTAACAGGGAAGGCAGGTGAACTCAGGGCATGGGTAGGAATATGGGACTGGGATATCACAGCAATTACAAAAATGTGGTTCAGAGATGGACAGGACTGGCAGCTTAATCTTTTGAGGATACAAATGCTATAGAAATGATAGAAAAAAAAAGTGGGGGGAAGGCAGGAGAGGAGGGCAAGTGGCGTTTTTGATAAGCGATAACATTACAGTTGTACTTAGGGAAGATATTCTTGAGAAAATCTCTCTGGGACACCCGCACCAATCCACCCCACCACCTCATGGTCGAACACTTCAACTCCCCTTCCCACTCTGCCGAAGACATGCAGGTCCTGAGCCTGCTCCATTGCCACTCCCTCACCGCCCAACGCCAAGAGTAAGAATGCCTCAAAATCCACCTCAAAAACCCCAGGACATCAATGTAGACTTCACCAGTTTCCTCATTTCCCCACCCCCCAACCTTACCCCAGTTCCAACCTTCCAGTTCAGCATCGTTCCCATAACCTGTCAATCTTCCTTCTCATCTATCCGCTCCACCCTCCTCTTTGACCGATCACCTTCACCCCCACTTCCATCCATCTATTGCGCACTCGGCTACCTTCTCCCCAGCCCCACCCCCCTCCCAGTTACCTCCCCACCGGAGGTCCCAGCTCCTTCCTGATGAAGGGCTCCTGCCCGAAACGTCAATTCTCCTGCTCCTCAGATGCTGCATATCCTACTGTGCTTTTACAACACCACATACACTCGACTCTGATCTCCAGCATCTACAGTCCTAACTTTCTCATTCCAGAGAATACATTCGGCGAAGTTTTTTGGGTGGAACTGAGAAATAAGAAAGGGTGATCGCCTTATTGGGATTGTACTTTGACCCACCCAATACTTAGCAGGAAATTGAGAACCAAATTTGCAGGGAGATCTCAGTTATCTCTAAGAATAATAGGATTTTAAACTTTCCAAACATCGACTGGGAGTGCCAAAGTGTTAAGGGTTTGGATGGAGAAGTATTTGTTAAGTGTGTACAAGAAAATTTTGTGGATGTGGATGTGGATGTACCTACTAGACAAGGTGCAAAACTTGACCTACTCTTGGGAAATAAGGCAGGGTAGGTGACTGAGGTGTCAGTGGGAGCACTTTGCAGCGAATGACCATAATTCTATTAGTTTTAAAACACAGTGATGGAAAAGGATAGACAGGATCTTAAAGTTCAAGTTCTAAATTTGAGGAAGGCCAATTTTGACGGTATTAGGCAAGAATTTCAAACGTTGATGAGGGGGGTGGAGGATGTTCGTAGGTAGAGGGGCTGCTGGAAAATGGGAAGCCTTCAAACAGGAAATTTCAAGAGTCCAGAGACAGTATGTTCTTGTTACAGTAAAAGGGAAGGCTGGTAGCTGTAGGGAATGCTGGATGAGAAATTGAGACTTTGGTTAAGAAAAAGAAGGAAGCATATGTCAGTTATGGACAGATTGAGTGAATCCTTAGAGTATAAAGGCAGTAGGAGTGTACTTAAGAGGGAGATCAGGAGGGCAAAAAGACGACATGAGGTAGATTTGACAAATAGGGTTAAGCAGAATCCAAAGGTGTTTTATAAATATATTAAAGGTAACTAGGGAGGGAATAGGACCCCCTCAAAAGATCAGCAAGGCAGCCGAAACGTGGAAACACAGGAGAAGGGGGAAGATACTAAACGAGTATTGTGCATTAGTGTTTACTGTGGAAAAGGGCATGGAAGATACATAATGTGGGGAAATACATGGTGGCATCTAAAAAAATGTCTATAGTACAGAAGAGATGGTGCCGGATGTTGTAAAATGCATATGAGTGGATAAATCCTTTTAGGTGTATCCTGGAACTCTGTGGGAAGCTCAGGAAGTGATTGCTGGGCCCCTTGCTAAGACATTTGGATCATCATTCGTCACAGATGACGTGCCAAAAGACTGGAGGTTGGCTAACTTGGTGCCACTAAAGAAAAGTGCTAAGGAAAAGACAGGGAACTACAGACCAGTGAACCTGATATCGGTGGGGAAAGGGTTGTTGGAGGGAATCCTGAAGGACAGGATGTATGCGTATTTGGATAGGCAAGGACTGATTAGGGATAGTCAACATTGCTTTGTGCATGGGAAATCATGTCTCACGAACTTGGTCGAGTTTTTTGAGGAAGTAACAAAGAGGATTGATGATGGCAGAGCACTGGACGGGATCTACATGGACTTCAGTAAGGCATTCAACAAGGTTCCTCATGATAGATTGGTTAGCAAAGTTAGACCTTGTGGAATACAGGGAGAACTAGCAATTTGGATACAGAAATGACTCAAAGGTAAAAGACAGAGGATGGTGGTGGAGGGTTGCTTTTCAGACTGGAGGCCTGTGACCAGTGGTGTGCTACATGGATCAGTGCTGGATGCACTGCTTTTCATCATTTATATAAAATGACTAGAATGTGAACATAGGAGGTATAATTAGTAAGTTTGCAGGGGACACCAAAATTGGAGGTGTAGTGATCACTGAACGTCACCTCAAAGTACAACAGGATCTTGATCACGTGGGCCAATGGGCTGAGGAGTGGCAGGTGGAATTTATTTTAGATAAATGTGAGGTGCTGTATTTTGTAAAGGTACATCAGGACAGGAGTTAGACACTTAATGGTAAGGTCCTGGGGAGAGTTGAAGAACAAAGAGATCTTGGAGTGTAGGTTCATAGACCCTTGAAAGTGCAGTCTCAGGTAGATATGACAGTGAAGGCGGCGTTTAGTATGCTTTCCTTTACTGGTTTGTGCATTGTGTATAGGAGTTGGGAGGTCATGTTGTGTCTGTGCAGGACATTGGTTAGGCCACTATTGGTATACTGTTTCCAATTCTGGTCTCCCTAAAGGAAGGATGAGGTGAAACTTGAAAGGGTTCAGAAAAGATTTACAAGGATGTTGCCAGAGTTGGAGGGTTTGAGTTATAGAAAGAGGCTGAATAGGCTGGTGCTGTTTTCCCTGAAGCATCGAAGGCTGAGGGGTGACCTTATAGAGGTTTATTAAATCATGAGGGGCATGGATAGGGTAAATAGACAAAGTATTTTCACTGGATTAGGGGAGTCCAGAACTAGAGTACATAGGTTTAGGGTGAGGGGAGAAAGATTTAAAAGGGACTAATGGGGCAACATTTTCACGCAAAGGGTGGTGCGTGTCTGGAATGAGCTGCCAGAGGAAGTGGTAAAGGCCAGTACATTTATAACATTTAAAAGGCATCTGGATGGTCACATGAATAGGATGGGTTTGGAGAGATATGGGCCTAGTGCTGGCATGGTTAGGCTGGCAAATAGTTCAGGATAGCTGGTCAGTACGGACAAGTTGGGTTGAAGGGTCTGTTTCCATGCTGTACATCTTTACAACTATAACTGAAGTCAGACTCACAGCTGTACAGTTCCCAGTCTTTCCTTACAATCTTTATTAAACAAAGGTACAACATATGAATAGGAAGGGTTTGGAGGGATATGGGCTGGATGCTGGCAGGTGGGACTAGATTGGATAGGGATATCTGGTCGGCATGGATGGGTTGGACCGAAGGGTCTGTTTCTGTGCTGTATATCTCTATGACTCTACGATTCTATTAGCCACCGTCCACTCACTATGTATCTCACTTGTCGTTATAGATGGTGCAAATATTTCTGTAAGGAGTCTCTCAATTTCATCCTTTACTTCCCACAACACACTAGAATACATTATTTCACATCTTGGAGAGTTATTCACTTTTACATTCTTTAAGACCTTCCGACCTTCCTTCTCTGTAAGGTGAACAATTTTAAAACATCAATGTTTATTTCTGTGTTGTCTAGACTCTACTCATTTCTCCACAATAAAAACTGACAAAATATTCATTCAGTATCTCTCCTGGAATTCAACACAAAGACGACCTCCTTGATCTTTAACAGGCCCTACTCTGTCTCTCATTACCTTCTTACTCTTCCAATAGATCAAAATATTACATTGCATTTGGTATTCCTGGAACAGCAAAGGAAGAAAAACATGTCAAACCCTGGCACAGCTTCTGTCCTAGTCTGTTATTTATATGATATCTAATAGAAAATGGAAGTGAGAATAGTACCTGCCTGCCTTCCCTCACCATGCCCTTTCTCCCTCTCCCCGAACCTCCCTTCTTTTGCCTTTCCGATAGTCAACAGTATGTTGACTTTCATAGTCCAGATTCATCCCTGGAGAATGTTCCCTGGGTGTAGAACAAGACTCTAAACTGGGTCATGGCCTTTCAACAGAAATATAAGGGACAACTTTACTGATTCTAAATAGCACACTTTCAGCACCCTCATTTTAAGTCTATTTTGGGAGGAAAGCACTTGCTGAAAACGTAATAAAGAATATTTGTAAAGTGACAAACTAGTGTTTGAGTGACTAAACAGAAGATTTATTGCAGCTTTTCCTTCCACTTTCTAGCTATACTCAGGAACAAAGCAGGCTCTTCAAACTTCAGTTCAAAACACTCACGTTTTACTATTTCTGTTCAGAATAACATCCTTTTGATAGTGTTTTTTCAGTTAAAACTAAACTATGTATACAGACCCCAGCCTCCATCTTATGATACCAAACATGTATAATTCACTAATACATAAAATTATCTGGAAATGACATGAACACAATCTACCAATACAACTGGGGAAATCAAATAAAAAGGGGGGAAAAAAATTTGTATAGTGCCTTTGTGACTTCTTGACATTCTAAAGCACTCAACAGTCAATTAAGCAATTTTTATAAGTATAATCATTGTTGTGTAATGAAACAGTCCATTTATGCAGAGAAATCAAGGTTTCATAGCCAGGAATGAAAAAAATGACATGATTAACAACCTAAGAAAAAAAGTTAAGTATTCATTAAGATGCCAGATGTACGCACCTGATCTTCTGAATGTGCTGTGCAATCTTTTATGTCAATCCGGGAGAACAGACAAGAACTCAGTTTAACATCTTAGCCTGAACATAGCATTGCTGATGGTACATGAGTGCTGCACTAGTTTATATTATGTGTTTAAGATTGCTGAGTGAGACATGAACCCATGAGTATATGACCTAGTGGTCTAAGCATAGAATCATGAAGCTTTAATCTAACTCACAAAAAACGGAGAGAGTTCCAATATAATTAACAGAATGAAACAGAGAACACTGGAGAAACTCAGCAGAAACTCCTGCTCCGTTCTGAAGAGAGTTACTAGACTTGAAGCATTAACTCTGCCTTCTTCCCACAGATCCTACTCGACCTGCTGAGTTTCGCCAGCAATTTCTGTTTTTGTGCATTATTGAGTATTATGATGCCATTTCTGCTAAGAGCAGACAAAAAGCACTTGTGGAGTTCAAGATGATATGAATGGTATTGATACACAAAGCTCTTACAGTTTTTAATCCTTCCAGCATTAAGAGAAAATACTTTGAGTTTTAAAATAGCTACTCACATATTGTTAGTTAAGAGTTTCCACAGATGTTCCAATTACCAGAAAAATCAGGTTATATACAAGAATACATCACAATGATTTCCTTGAAGACAATTTTAAATTCAAGTGATTTTCAAACTAAATTAACCTAAAGCAATTAACTCTACGTAACAAACATTCTCCCACTTAAAGTAGTAAACACAGGCAAAACACCTCCATTTTCATCTCAGTCACACACTGAAGTAGTGCATTGAGGCTGGAGACATTAATAAAAGGTATACATACAAAGGACCATATAAATTTAACTGGAAAAAGGCACTGCCAATGCACCAATAAATGCACAAAATAGATCCTCAACAACAATCCTAGCACCCCAACACTGCAAATTGATACATTTCACACAGTTTTTATCGTGGTGGCTGAGGCTAATTTACCTCTGATATCTGCCACAGTCACAAACAGTTAAAATGTCAATGCAAATGAAACAAATCAAAAGAAGAATGAAGAACTCCATACTCAAGATGGTAGTAAACAAATGTGTCTAGCTATGGCAAAATTTGCAGATGAAAGACATTCACTTGAACAACAATTTATTTTTTACCCAGCATAACTTGTGAAAATGGCATAGCAAGAGCACAAGACTTGCTAAACTATGAAGCAATCTCTGCAAATGTATTTGTCTTATTAATGTTATATGCAAAAATAAATATTGAGTTGTGGGAAAGAATTAGTTTTTGAAATCTCTTAATTATGTTTGCAAATCAAGTATCCAGAGAATGAGAAACAACATGACATTCTTTGGAACAATATAAAACTATGTTCTTTCCATCACCCATTCTAAATACATCCTTAGAAGAATGCTAGTTCACTGATTTGGTGGTTTTTCCACCATTATTTTCCACCACAACATGGAAAGTACGTTAAGGGGTCTCTGGAATTGCATTCCATTTCATAAAATAATACAGTTGAGAACAAAAGAAGTGACTCATTTCCACAAATGGAACAGCTGAATTTTCAATAGTGACTGAAAGATAAATATTACAGCTGAGATTTAGCCATAAAATAAAAATAATAATCTGAATATTATATACACAGAAATCAAGTTTTTTAAAAATACAAATCAAATCACATTTCATAAACTAACCATGCCACAAGGGTCAACCCACTAAACTTTAGAGAAAATTATCATTTTTTGAAAGTCTTTCTGCTTTAAACAAAGTTCAAAGTCAACCTTTGGGAAAATCTGGGGAATCTTAAACATGGGAGTAGAGATTCCATAAAGGGCTCACCACAACTCTGAGGAAGAAACTTTTTTTTAAACTGCATAAACTTTAAACACACAAACCCATATCCAAAAATCATAGGTCGTGCAACAGGAAACGCTCAATTTGTGTCTGCCAATTCAATTACAAGTTTAAGTAGCTTCCTGAACAAATGGTGTTGAGAACATATGCTTCCCACTTCAAAAATCTGGTCGGAAAAAGATCCGCTTTTTGATGTGCAACCTAAGGCAGGCAGTAGAAAAGAGACAATAGAAGGGGCCTCTCAAAACTTGAGACGGCTGTTGACTGAAGTCCTACCTCTGCACTTCAGGGCGAAGAACTGACTTTCCAAAAAGTATTAAGGATAGTAATACAATCCCAATTGATGGCAACACTAGTTAAGTTAGACCCTACAATGTAACCTGATTTGACAGGCCAATTTTTGAAGGGAATTAAAGCTGTGGCTATTCATATTACAGAAAAAAAAACAAAGTTATATAAAAGACAGTGAGAATAATCTTCCAAATACAAATGCAAAGTTTCAAACTGTTTTCCAGCACCATACCTTAGTTCCTTCACTGACTTCTGCCAGTTTCTTTTTCTTGAACACCAGAGACCATTTTATTATTTCTTTATAAGTCTGCTATAAGAATCTCTCATAATTCTGATGGCTAAACATCTGTGCTAACATTTGAAAAGTTCCATCCAAAAGTGCCTGTCGTGGATGCTCCATAGATTAGAAACCAATTCTGATTAAATGACTGGGTCCCCTAAATTGACTTGATACTTCTGCTACAAGGAACACTGTTTGCTTCTGAAGTCATAACTCAACTAATTGCCTAAATGTGTTTACTCTGCCTGTCATAAACACAACTGTATAATCATTTTATCCATCAACACTGTATGGGTTGACCAGGCACTCGTGTAATCTTGTGCTTTCTAGAACAGATGTATTTAAGTCACTGTTCATGAACAGACATTTAACATTTTTCTTTCAAAAAACACCTTCACAGAACTGACCCATAATCATAGAAACACAAAGTAGGAAAAGGAGTCGACCACTTGGTCCTTCAAGTCTGTCTCACCATTCAATATGATCATGGCTGATCCTCCATCTAAGTGCCATACTGTCTCACCATACCCCTGAATGTGTTCACTGTCTAGAAATCTGTTCCTTTTTTAAATACATTCAGTGCCTTGGCCTCCACAGCATTGTGATAAAAAAATTCCACAGGTTTACCACGGTGGCTCCATGTATTCATGCATTGATTAACTTATCAGTTCTCCATCACCGTTTGATTATCTGTAGATCTATTAAATATTTTGACATGGGAGGAGTTAATTTAGGCAACTACACAAACTCTTTGTTTGAGTAAACAAAGTTTAATTTGATTGTCCTGTTGTTTCTTAAAGTATTCTCCACTTTTCTTTTGAAAATACGATGGTCTCTGCTTCAGCTTTTCCCTGGTGCATTTTAAACTTGAATAGTTCCTCGATGAAATGAATTTAATTCTTTCATTCTTCCATGTTGCTGATGATCATTTTTTCCTCACAATATTCTGTGATTGTAGAGTTGAACGTTGCGCTTTAAAATTCTACATTTGCAAAAGAACTCTTCTCCCAGATATATCTTAATACACATCCAAGAACAGAACTTGCTGGAAAAGCTCAGCAGGTCTGGCAGCATCTGTGAAGAGAAATCAGTTATCATTTTGGGTCCGATGACCCTTCCTTCGAACCAGTCACTGGACCCGAAATGTTAACTTTGATTTCTCTTCACAGATACTTCTCCTCACAGCGCCAGGGACCTGGGTTCGATTCCCGCCTCAGGCGACTGACTGTGTGGAGTTTGCACGTTCTCCCCGTGTCTGCGTGGGTTTCCTCCGGGTGCTCCGGTTTCCTCCCACAGTCCAAAGATGTGCGGGTCAGGTGAATTGGCCATGCTAAATTGCCCGTAGTGTTAGGTTAGGGGTATTGGGTGGGTTGCGCTTTGGCGGGTCGGTGTGGACTTGTTGGGCCGAAGGGCCTGTTTCCACACTGTAAGTAATCTAAAAAGTAATCTAATCTAATACTGACAGATCTGCTGGAGCTTTTCCAGCAAGTTCTGTTTTTGCTTCTGATTTACAGGATCTGCAGTACTTTTGTTTTTATCTTAACATGCATGATATTTTGTTGCAAAATAACTTTGCTTATAGACTTGGTATCACTTTATTAGAGTCAACTAGTCTGTGACCTTGTGCAATCATTCTGTTGAAATTCTGTCTTAGCATTCTGTATATTTAATAACATATTAATTTTAATTGACAGTGCAAGCAAATTACTGAGGCTAATTTCCGCAGGAACAGAATATAAAAGTATTGAGGTCATGTCATTTCTATATGGAAACTTTGTTTGGACCACAATTGGAACATTGTGTGTTATAATATTGATGTTGACTCAGAGAAAATGTCGAGGTTTACTTCGATAATAATCAGAATCGAAAGTTGTAGATAATCTTTATTATGTATAAAGAGGTGATAATTCCCTTTATGTTTTGATTTGATTTATTTATGAAGTTTATCAGTACATGCCACTGAGGTAACTGAGCATTTGTGTTTGAAGTTGTCCTTTACTTTTACTCCTTAAATAAATCCTTCTTTTATTTTATTCTCTCTGTAGTTTTGTCCTGTTCCCATAATTACCTCCATTATCAGAATGCCTAACCATTTACTGGCAGGTGAACAGACAAGCTGCAGGACTTTTTACTACCATTAGCCAAGCAGGTGTGTCAACTACCTGGTAACCTTATATCGTTTAACTTTTTTTTTCAAAAAATCCATGATTAACACTTAGTTTTTGTAGTTTTTTTTCCAAAATTTCACACAGGATTGCAGATGGCAGATGATTGTTCATCAGAAGTTTAAATTTCTAGGGCAGTTGTTGCATAGTCAATGGGGCTTCCATACATGCACTTTATAGAATGTGTCTGGTTTCCCGGCTATCCAGATTCCAGAAGATCTGGATCAATATCCTTGTGTGAGATGGCTGGAAGGTGCTTTTAATTGAAAACAATTGGGCCAAGGTTCTTCCTAACCAGTCTCTTCTCCCATAGCTTTTCTCTTATACTGAAAACTCAGGCACGTTATTGTCTGTTGATTTGTTAGGGTTAATTAATTATTTACTGAGGCGATTGAGTGTAAACTACTTATGACATCACCCATATGGAGGAACTACCAAATGCTGAGGGTTTTATCTGCAGTGTCTTCCTAGTGTTTTTGATTTAAAAGAAGCTAAATTTCTCAGCTGTGATCATTACCTGTAAACTTTTAATGTTTTGTGAGATTTCCTGTCCAAAGATATAAAATAATATGCACTTACCGTATCATTGGCCAAATCTGTAATGCATATGACCGCCAGAAGTAATGAGTAGGAGAGCTGCAGTGTGGTTACACTGGGAAATTTGTGAATGGTATTGCCAAGCTCAGCAAAAGATAAACACTGTGTACAAAATCAGTGCTTTTCCTTTTGTCCCCTCTTTTATCTAACCCTGCAACACTAAACCAATACAACAGCTTCCCTCTCTGACAGCATGCAGACCTCCGTAAACCAGAACTAAATTGTGCATTAGATTACAAATGTACAAGAAGCAAATTACTGTCTATGCTGAAAACCTGAAATAAAAACAGAAAATGCTGGAAACACTCAGCAGATCGGACACCAACTGTGGGGGGAGAAGCAAATTTAAATGAGTAAACCATTTCTGACTCAATAAACAATCCAGGTATTTTTCAATGTATAATTTCAGTTACATCACACTGTGGAGGACACAAAATGTATAACAAAAGTTTACAACCACTTGATGAAGGAGCGGCACTCCAAAAGCTAGTGTGCTTCCAATTAAACCTGTTGGACTATAACCTGGTGTTGTGATTTTTAACTTTGTACACCCCAGTCTAACACCAGCATCTCCAAATCATGATATTTTGCAGTTCTGTTGAAATGATGCAGGTCTGAAAATGGCCCCTGTATTTCTCTCTCCACAGACATTGCCAGATTACAAATGTGAGTAAGAAGAAATTCCTTAACTCAGTTTCAAGAGGAAATGTGACCCACCAGCTAGCTCGTGTTGAGTTGCTGAAGGAATCAGTTCAGTTTCAATTGAGATGAAAGACCACGCTTCATTGCCAGTCTGTTCTTTTTCTGTCTGGCACGAATGGAGCACTATATAAAACATCACATTTTCCTTGCATCCTTAGTTGAAAACAGTATTTGGATTTTCATGTGAGTCCCTTATATTTCTGGCAACCCTGAGCAGTTTCCGTTTTAAGAGAATGATATTTAAGTCATTAAACCACTGAAGGCCCCACAGATGTTTTGGGAATTGCAGTGCCATGTTTATCTGACAGTGATACTGGCAATGAACTTTACTGGGGAAGATTCCACATGACAATTAACATCATTTTGAAGACCCCAGTTTTTCCTTTCAAAGAGCTTCAGTTTTTCACTTGATCTCCTCTTGGCACATTAAGACTGTATGGCATTTGAAATATCTTTGGGTGTTATTGAGGGTTGTTGGAAGCTTGTATCTTTAAACCTTGACGCTTTTTCATATTTTAACATACCAGTTTAATTTTTAACATGTTTGGTGACTCTATTCAAGCTTTGATAGCAATCTTCCGTAACAACTACCTTGTGAATTGTACTCCCCTTCACATAAACTATCTCCTAAACATTGAAAATCACCATCTTTCCCCTCCTCAAGACCTACAATCCATGGATAAGAGTCATTCTGTTTTTGCAGAGTGTTGCTGCATCAGCTGTCACCATTCCCTCTTTGGGATCTTTGCAGCAGTGAGACCACATCTGGAGTATTGCCTGAGTTTTTGCTTCCTTAGCTACAGCTGGCAGAGTGCATGCAACAAAGATTCACCAAACTAATCCTTGGGATGAATGGAGTGATTTTTATAAAGAAATATGAAATAAACTGGGCCTTTATCCTAGAGGGCTTAAATGGACGAGAGTTAACTGTCTTCAAACACACAATATTCTCGCAGGGCTTGACAGAATAGATGTAGGAAGGATGAACCTTGGCTGGGATGTATGGTAGGATCTCGAACTAGGGAAGGACAATCTCGGAATAAGGAATAAGGTCATTTGACTGAGATGTGGGAGAATTACTTCACCCAAATGATGGTGAATCTTTAAAATTTGCTGCCCCAGAAGGCTCAGTCTTTGAATATGTCCAAGACTGAAATGATAGAGTCATAGAGATGTACAGCATGTAAACAGACCCTTTGGTCCAACCCATCCATGCCGACCAGATATCCCAACCCAATCTAGTCCCACCTGCCAGCACCCGGCCCACATCCCTCCAAACCCTTCCTATTCATATAACCATCCAAATGCCTCTTAAATGTTACAATTGTACCAGCCTCGACTGCATCCTCTGGCAGCTCATTCCATATACGTACCACCCTCTGCGTGAAAAAGTTGCCCCTTAGGTCTCTTTTATATCTTTCCCCTCTCACCCTAAACCTATGCCCTCTAGTTCTGGACTCCCCGACCCCAGGGAAAAGACTTTGTCTATTTATCCTATCCATGCCCCTCATAATTTTGTAAACCTCTATAAGGTCACCCCTCAGCCTCCGATGTTCCAGGGAAAACAGCCCCAGCCTATTCAGCCTCTTGCTGTAGCTCAGATCCTCCAACCCTGGCAACGTTCCTGTAAATCTTTTCTGAACCCTTTCAAGTTTCACAACGTCCTTCCAATAGTATTTTAAATATGTAGAAATCTAAGGGATACAAGAATTCTGCATAAAATTGGGGTTGAAACACATGGAAAAAACTCCATATTTAATTTTTACCATAAGATTGTCCTGTATAACTTCTTTGTAAGAATTTTTAGATTGTTTATTTAGATGTTTGATAAAGTGAGGTGCAATGGTACAAAGAAGATGGGCTGAAGGCCTTTTCCGGTACTATGTTATTTTCTTATTTAAACTTTATGGTTGAAAAGCGTTTTTCCACCAACAAAAGATCTTTTAAAAATTCAAGACCTGTCTAATAATATTGCATTTCCATGGATGTTTCTGATCCTAGCATACATTAACCACTGTCACTAACCCAAATGCTTGCAGGGTCAATGGGCAGATGCAAGGTTGAATTCATGAATTAAGGGCACTGTGGCATCATTTATGATTCAAAGTAGTTACACTGCCCACAGTCACTCTGGTCTAGGGCATTCATTTCCTGTTTATAAATTTGTTGGGTATGTCATATTGCCCATTTAATTTTATGTCAACTATCAGGCTCTTGTGAAGCAATGGTAATGTCTCAGTAATACTGGTCCTGCAAGCCCAGATTCAAACCATATCTCATCCAGAAATATGAATGTGATTTCTGAGCAGGTTGATTAAAAATAGATTTTTTCTATAACTGCACAACAGCAACTTAAACAAACAGTATCAAAGAAATTCACTTTCAACCCCTCCAACTCTTCAAATTTCATCCCAATCTTGAATCTCCATTTCCCTTCAAAGACCTTGAAAGCATCGTCACTTCTCAAATCAACAAAGGGCTTCTAACAAAGATGTTCAATATCCTTTGCCACCATCCCAGTCCACTTGTTCCTGAAACCCTCGTGCTTCCCAGCATAACTCCACACTTGATATAGCAAACACTCTCCCATCTTTCGTTACCTTTGGCCTAACAAGAACTCTACAGCGTGTGTTCTATGCTCCACCAAGTACTACCTAATATTCACTCCCACAAGACCCAAATTTAACATTTCCATCATCATTCCTTCATAGCTTCATCTATAATATTGCTGTAGGGTGGTGGTGCTACCCAGAGCTGGGACTCTTGGCAATGATGGTAGGTCATTGTGGCAGAGGAGGTGCCTGAAGTGCAGGGACTCCTTCAGGCCTTGGACATCTTGCAGAGATTGTGCGGACACCCTGGAGTGTTAAGATCCCTTGCACAGAAGATGAACTCTATTTATGTAATTTCCTTTCATAACTCAAAATGACACTGGATTGTGGTAACAAAACACTTTTCACCATATCTCTCTAGAAACATGTGACAATAAATAACTCAAAAGCTTCAATCTGCAAAAGTTCTACAAACCTCAACTCTCCATTTTGCTAACTTTGGCCTTTTCTTTATACTTCACTTCCTTTGTCCCACCATTGTTGCCCATACTAACAGTTACCTAGGCACAGCACTTTACAATTCCCTCCCTAAACATCTCTGCCTCCACAACCCCATTTCCACCTTTAACATTTTGTTTAGGTTCCTCCTTTAACTTGTCCCCCCCACAGCTCCTTGAGCTTACTTTTCTGTTGAGAGCAATACTGTGAAGCCCTCATAGAATTTCCTCTGTTTTAATGTGGTAAGATTTCAGATAAAGAAATACATGCAAGTTAAAATAAAAATAAGACTTACAAAAACATTTGTTAAATACGTGGAATTTTTAAAATCACAAATATAGAACTTTGAGACAATTAATGACACTGAGAAGTGATAAGCACTTCAAGAATAACTACTCATCTATCAATTAGCTTTTACAGAAAACTAAGAAGCTGTTTAATCCAGTAAGATTCAGCAAATATGATTATTGAGGTAAGGGGCTACCACTTGAAACCGTGTGCAAATGCTAAAAGATGCACTTTCAGCCCTCTCAGGGCTCTAGGATTATTAGTCATTCAATACACTTTTGGTTCACTTATATGCACTTCTACCATTGGATTCCTGCAGTGACTCAGTTATTGGGTTGGCATAGTAGCAAGCACTGCTGCCTCGTACTGCCAGCTACCAGGGTTCGATTCTACCTTTGGGTGACTGTCTATGTGGAGTATGCACATCTGATATGGATTGGCGATGCTAAGTTGCCCGTGGTGTCCAGGAAATATGCAGGCTAGGTGGATTTGCCATGGGAAATGCAGGGTGACAGGGCTAGCACAGGAGGGGTGGGTCACTTTGAAGGTCAGTGTGGGACACAATGGGACAAATAGAACTCCTACAGTGTGGGAGCAGACTATGATTACATTATTTATTTTGAAGACATGAACAACACTAGGACACTTCACGCTTCCCTGTGGGACCTCTATTCATGTGCAGTGATAAAACAACAGGATGCAGAAGTGACCCAACACTTGTAAAACATGAGGAGCTCATTCAGTTCATCAAATCTGCAGATATACCACAAGAAACCAAGTGCCGCACGAATTGTGAAATATCACGCCATTCCAATACCTGAACAGAACACAGGTTCTGTTAACTATCACAAACAAGATTATTCTCCATATTATGATCTTACTGGCACACAAATTAATGGGCAGAGGCAAATAATTGTGATCATGGTATTGCCAGTTTCACATTAAGGGTTTCAAGAATTTAATTACTATTGGCTGTAAATTTGCTTGCAATTTGCTGTACATCTCTATGACTCTAAGTCAAAAAACATAATTGACTTGTTTTTGTTGCTAAGCAGCATAAAGTCTGTGGACAGATGGGTCAATGATCAATATATTCATAGAACTACATTCTGAAAATCCTAACTTCAACACCCTCCAAGGGTAGAAATGAAGGGGAGGGGGGGCACACCTTGCACAGGAACTCAGGCATTTTTTGGGCCCTGGGCCAGCTGGAAGGGGTCTTCACTTGTTCTGTGCCATATTGATGGCTGCTGCCCTGCCCAGTTACTTCAGTAGGCCCTGTGTATATGAACGAGTTTGTGGAGATGCCCGATCATGGGTGTGGAGAAGGGAAGGGTACCTCTGCAAGGGTAGGGAACACAAATGATGCTTTTTTTTTACCCCTGCCACTAACCTAGAAATTTGAGACCAGATGAAAAACTGCTCAAGTGGTCATTAATTAGCCTTCCACTGAGGCATTTCAGGCTGAATTTCCAGAGGCTTATCGAGAGGTCAGGGAGGTGAGAAAATTCTGAGGAATTTTACAGACCCCTGCTCACAAACCCACCAGTGAGAGCACGTAAAATTCACGTCTAGGTCAAAGATGCAGCTCGAAGATGTTCTCGAATCAGAGGCATAGAGGTGAACTGACCACAGGAATCTGTCATCATAACTAGCAAAGATATTTGAAAA
Organism: Hemiscyllium ocellatum; assembly: GCF_020745735.1. Classification (NCBI taxonomy): domain Eukaryota; kingdom Metazoa; phylum Chordata; class Chondrichthyes; order Orectolobiformes; family Hemiscylliidae; genus Hemiscyllium; species Hemiscyllium ocellatum. The sequence goes on along the minus strand of NC_083406.1, from coordinate 60,046,463 downwards.
GTTCATAATAAATTGCAACTACTTTTAACTGATCATACTCGGCGCCCTATCACAACCGCTAACAGCACAAATATTTAAAAATAAAACTCATGATTAACAAGTTATTTGAATAAACTTCACTCATGATTTCCATAAAACCATAAGACATAGGAGTGGAAGTAAGGCCATTCGACCCATCGAGTCCACTCCGCCATTCAATCATGGCTGATGGGCATTTCAACTCCACTTACCAGCATTCTCCCCGTAGCCCTTAATTCCTCGTGACATCAAGAATCTATCAATCTCTGCCTTGAAGACATTTAGTGTCCCGGCCTCCATTGCACTCTGCAGCAATGAATTCCACAGGCCCACCACTCTCTGGCTAAAGAAATGTCTCTACATTTCTGTTCTGAATTGACCGCCCCTAATTCTAAGGCTGTGTCCATGGGTCCTAGTCTCCTCGCCTAACGGAAACAATTTCCCAACCCCCACCCTTTCCAAGCCATGTATTATCTTGTAAGTTTCTATTAAATCTCCCCTTAATCTTCTAAACTCCAATGAATACAGTCCCAGGATCCTCAGCCATTCCTCATATTAGACCTACCTTTCCAGGGATCATCCGTGTGAATCTCCGCTGGACACGTTCCAGGGCCAGTATGTCCTTCCTGAGGTGTGGGGACCAAAACTAGACACTACTCCAAATGGGGCCTAACCAGAGCTTTATAAAGTCTCAGTAGCACAACGATGCTTTTATATTCCAACCCTCTTGAGATAACTGACAACATTGCATTCGCTTTCTTAATCACGGACTCAACCTGCATGTTTATTTAACTATCAAAGAGCCTTCCCTCCACAAGCACTGTACTTGCATCCACCGAATACCACAAATAGACCGGTGTTCATTTAATTCTGGCCTCATGGGTACCACTGTTTGTTATTACTCTACCAGTGGTGGATGTGCCTTTGATGCCTGGGCCCTAAGCTTTAGGGTTCCTTCCCTACATTGATCTGTCTCTCAAAGGCACTTTGGTCCTTAAAATCTACCATTTTGACGGAGCTGTTGGTCTTCTGTCAGAGTCTCCTAAGAAACTACTCAAATGTCCTACTTTGTTTCCAAGCATCTTGGAACATGTTATTTTATGGAAACAGCTATATAACTATAAGAGGTTGTTGAAAAAAGGTGGTTATGACAATCCTGCTGAATTTTAATGAGGAAAGTCTGTCACATTGATATGGATACCTCATGAATGACATGGAGGGTGGCAACAGTGAGGACTGAAATCAGAGTCTAGATTAGAGTGGTGCTGGAAAAGCACAGGTCAGGCAGCATCCGAGGAACTGGCAAATCGATGTTTCGAGCAAAAGCCCTTCATCAGGAATGAACATGTTCATTCCGATGAAGGGCTTTTCCTCGAAATGTCGATTTTCCTGTACCTCGGATGCTGCCTGACCTGCTGTGCTTTTCCAGCACCATTCTATCCCTGACATGGAGGGTGGGCATGCAAAGGAGTAGGTCTTGTTTTATCCTAAGGTTTTAGTGGCAGTGGAAGCTCAGGCAAGGAGAATAGGAGTACAGTACGGGAACAGGCCCTTCAGCACACCACTCTTGATGCTATTCTATACTAATCCTATCTGCTTGCATGTGGTCCACATCCATCTATTCCCTGAAACAGTAATTTTCTACAATGAGAAAATGCTCAAAATCTGAAGCACAATATTCACAAAGTATTCACAAGAGTTTAGGTGCTATCATACAAGTCTGATTAAGGAAACCACAGGGTAACACAACAGAATATAAATAAAAGATCACATACTTCAGCTAAGCGATCTTTAAGATTAATCATTGTAAATATATCACTACAGGTTACGTGCACTATTAAGATAAATAGATGCATCACTATGCCAGATGACAATGATAAAAATAGATGCCGTGTATAAAAAGGCATCCATAACAAACGGGTGATCAACATGCCACAGGATGAAATGAATGTCAGTCAAGGCAGTGTGGTTGCAAAGTTAAAGAACTATTAAACACCACTATTTAGCATTAATTGTGTCCTTTGTTTTTCTGTCTGCATCCCAAATAAATGTTCTTCTAACATTGTTAGTCTGTGCACATTTCAAATCCAGGTATTTTAGTATGGCTGGAAATGTCTGCTGATTCTTTGTAACTAAAATGCATCATGCTGAGGCACTGCATGTACACAATAATCAGGCAAACAGAATAGTGTGTTAAAAAGTACAGAAATCCAGCTAAAACTATGTAAACACTAACTAGGCCACATCACAAGGGTGATCAGTTTTGGATGCCCCTATCTAAGAAAAGATATCGTAGCATTGTGCATTCCTGAGAAGGATCACAAAGTTGATCCTGGGTATGGAAGGATTTTCACATGAGGAGAGGTTGAGTAGGTTGGAACTGCACTCACTGGAGAAAGAGAGACCTTATTTGAATATACAAGATACTTCGGAGACTTGACAGGGGAGGTGCAGAGCTTGTTTCTTCTTGTGGGAGAGTCTTCGAGCAGGTGGCATAACGTTAGGCTAAAGGGTCACTCACTTAAGACAGAGGGGAGGAGGAATTTCTTCTCTCAGAGGGTAAAGAATCTGTGGATTTTTTTTACTGCAGAGGGTTGTAGAGCTGGGTTAAGAATATTCAGGGTTGAGCTAGACAGATTTTTCATATCCAAAGAAAAGGCAAGGAGGTGGAGTTGAGGATTATCAAATCAGCTGTGATCTCACTGAATGGTATGCAGACTTAATGGGCCAAATGGGTTACTTTTGCTGCTATGTCTTACATTCTTATATTCTAAGGACGTTAGTTGCTATACACTGAAATTTACTGGTTACCTGGACAGCTGCTTTCAAATGGCAATCACATACGGCAAAAGTGAGGTTAGAATTCTGGCAGAGTAGGGTGCCAGTGAAGAAGATATCAAGGGATCAGGGTATGTTGAATGTTTCAGATAATTGAGGTTGGTTGCGAGATATCAATCCCAAGGTGTGAAGTGGGTGAGGGTTCCCTGTACAAAAGATCTTTGATTGTTGATTGTTGATTTTGAAGTCAGCCCAGAATAATGGAATTAAAGTTGTAATTTTCAGCAAGCATAAATGGATCCATTTCTCATCATTGATGAGGAAAAAAATATTTACTTGAAAATGAAATCCCCAAATCATAATGTATAACCCTGGTGACAAAGTAGTTAAGTCACATTAAATTTAAAAATATGCACAGGTAAAAGTACATTCTGTAGCATAACATTCCAAACCCAGCTGTTTGAAGTTTTCAATGCATTGAATATTTACCCACTCACAAATCTGAAATTTATCACTTGAGTTCAGAGACGTACAGGTATAGCTGTCTAACCCAATATTCCTATTAGTATGTTTTATACCAAAAAAATATTCTAATCTCAGTTCATGAAGCTGTGAATATGATAAGACAACACTAGAAGGCATCCACAGTGAACTTGTTATTCAATGCTTCAGTTTGCTAAGGTTTTCAAGCTGGGACACCGAAGTGAGTTCACAAATTGTAAAAGGCTGAGCAGCTCCTTTAATAGTTGCAAGTTAAGCCACACCACATGTGCCTTTTTCTGAGAAGAGGTATCCTGGTATTGGATAGAGTAAATACCAGTCACTCTCAGGGGTGCTCGAATTGCATAACAGCAGATTAGCACAAAGGAACTATTTATTATTCTCCAATCCCATAACAGATGTTTTCCATTGACCCTCAATTCCTGCATGAATATCAATTTCCCTTATCCCTTACGATAATTCTAAAAGGTGGAGAGCTACTTGCAGCACTTACCATCATTAAATCTGAAACACGAGGGAAATGTGATGTAAAGGACTGGACTAGTAATCCAGAGAGCAAAGGTAATGCTCAGGATACAGTAGAATTTAAATAAATAATTGATTCACTATTACTAAGTCTTGAATAAAAAGCTCCACATTAAACTATAATTGACCATCATTTTAAAAAACATTTTGTTGACTAATTTCCTCGACAGGAGATCTGCGGTTCTTACCTGGTCTAGCCCACGTAACTCCAGATGCAAATGCAGTTGGCTCTTATTTACCCATGAAATGGCCTAATGAACCATCCAATTCTACCAAACTGCTATGGAAAAGTCAAAATAAATTAAAATCAGTCAAATGATCCAGCAATGACCTAGGCACATTGGCCCAGCTGATCCTGCAAAGCCTCCTTATAAACATATGCGACTTTACCTAATCGAGAGAGCTACCTACCCCTTATACTAGACAACAACGGCCTGTCATAGTCATACTCAAAGAAATCACAATTCACAAACGAGTTTCCAGCCACTTTTATCAATATTCTTGTGGATATCTTGTCTCAACAACAGGAAGATGATGAGAAGTAGCTGCACAGAGTAGTCCAAAAGGGATTACTTTGGGAGTTCTCAACATAACTCTGGATTCCATGGAGTCTCTTGACATTAAATCAGACAGGGGCAAGGAAGCATTCTACTGTTCATCAAGGACCAGATATCCACCATCCCTTTGGGTGAGAAAGCTTTTCCACAAGAGAGTGATCAACTGCTACCATTCACCTTAAACCTGTGCCTCAGAAGAATTGACTTCTCTACTAAGAGGAACAGGTCCTCCCTGTCCGGTCAATCCAAGGCCCTCATAAATTTTGTACAGCTCAATTAAGTCATCCTTCAACCTTCTTTATTTGAAGGAAAACAATTCTAGCCTATCCAATCTTTCCGAGATTCAAAGTGAAAATGTGATGGAATACTCTTTGCTTGCCTGAATGACCAAGTCTCTCACAATATTCAAAGTTTGGGAGAAGAGTTGTAGCTTGGGTGCTTGTTGTTGTGGTTCTGTTCGCCGAGCTGGGAATTTGTGTTGCAGACGTTCGTTCCCTGTCTAGGTGACATCCTCAGTGCTTGGGAGCCTCCTGTGAAGCGCTTCTGTGATGTTTCCTCCAGCATTTATAGCGGTTTGTCTCTGCCGCTTCCGGTTGTCAGTTCCAGCTGTCCACTACAGTGGCTGGTATATTGGGCTGGTATATCAACAAACACATCGACCTAGACCCAATATACCAGCCACTGCAGCGGACAGCTGGAACTGACAACCGGAAGCGGCAGATACAAATCACTATAAATGCCGGAGGAAACATCACAGAAGCACTTTACAGGAGGCTCCAAAGCACTGAGGATGTCACCTAGACGGGGACGAAATGTCTGCAACACAAATTCCCAGCTCAGTAAACAGAACCAAAATATTCAAGCAGCAAAACAACCAGGCCAAGATAGCCCATTTGATTAACACTGTATCCACCACCAAAACATTCACTCCTTCAGTGCTGATAAACAGTGGCAGCAGCAGAACCATATATAAGATACACTGTACCAAGGCTAGTCAACACCATCTTCCAGACCTGTAATGTCTACCACCTAGAAGGACAAGTTGAGGGTGCATGGGAAAACAACCCTCTTGATTTTGAGCAATATTTCCATTCAATCCCAGTCAGTGGGTCAAACTCCTAGACCTCTCCATCAGTGAGAAGTGTACCTACACCAAATCTACATTATCACCTTTTCTTGGCAATTAGGAAACAACAACAAAATCTACAATCCCCTTGCAACACTGCACTTGTTTGTCAATTTCAATACTCTTTTGTCTATAATTACCTATACTACAATAGTTACTTAATTCAATTAGGTTTCTTGTAGGCAGATTATACAAATGAATGAGTACATAAATATTTACCCTAAAATGACACTTGAAAAGAATCAGTCTCAGGATGAACTGTGCTTTACAAACATTTTTCATTGAGGATCAAGAAAAATACATCATGTGTCATAACGTTGTGCTTCAATGTTTATTTACTTCTCAGATTTTAATTTCCAAACAAATAAAAGCCAAACCAGTTGAGCTAACAGCATGGTTAAATAAAGAGATCTGGAAATGTTCAGAGTGCATTTAAGAACAGTTTCCCATTCATTTCTCAAATAAAATTATATTTACCAAGGTTAGATTTCTAAGCTTGTTTTTAATGGAGGGAAAGGATGTGAAATTGATTAACATGCAGCATGTGGAATGTCATAATAAAAACACTGAACAAGACTGTAAATCACTTCAACCCATTTCTTGCACAGAATGTCAATAAAACTAAACAACTGATCATTGACTTCAGAAAGAAAGGAAGAGAACAGCTACATCAACAGAACAGAGTTTGAGAGGGTGGAAAGCGTAAAGTTCCTCAGAGTGATGATAACCAACCACCTGTCTGGACGTCCCACGTAGATGTGATGGTCAAAAAGGCAAACAATGCTTCTTCTGCCTGCGGGGGCTTAGGAAATTTGGCATGTCCATAAGGACCCTCAGGTGCACCACAGAAAACATAGTATCTAGGTGCACAATGACCTAGTACAGCACTGCTCTGCCCGGGATCATAAGAAACTACAGAAGGTTGTGTGCACAACTCAGACCATCACAGAAGCCAACCTTCCATCCATAGACTCCAATTACACTTCTTGCTAGCATAAAGGCTGCCATCATCATCAAAGACCCCTCCCACCTCGGTAATGCTCTCCCATAACCTCTTCCATCAGGCAGAAGATACATGCTTGAACACATGCAGCAACAGGTTCAAGAACAGCCTTTTCCCTCCTGTTATTAGGCTGATGAATGGACTCTCTAACTTCAAATAATAGTGATCTTGTTAATGTTGATGTGGAGGTGCCAGTGTTGGACTGGGGTGGACAAGGTCAGAAGTCACATGACACCAGGTTACAGACCAACAGGTTTATTTGAAATCACAAGCTTTCGGAATGCTGCTCCTTCATCAGTTGGAGTGAACAGGAGCACAAAGGCACATAATTTATTGGCAAAGACATCAAAAGATCATATAAATGATATGTGGAGTGTCACCAGGCTGAAGGTAATCAGATGTGTCAGACAATGTGAGTAAAGTTTCAACAACTTAATGGAAAGTGAAGGGATGACCTATAATCTGACTGATTGAGACTAAGACGTAAATACAAAAAACTTAAAAATAAGGTGGTGCTGGAAACAAACCAAATCATTGGAATAACATGACGGCATAAAAGTCACATGTCGAGGGTCTAACCGAAGTAACAAGTAATCCAAAACTGTACAAACTAATTAAGGTAGAGAGATCATACGTTATCAAGGTGATGGTGTCAAAACAGGAAAGTAAGGAAGATTTTACAGAATCTTGAACACACGCACATGGGCAGAAGCAAAAGTAATCCAGTCATTGATGCTGTCACGTGGTCTTCAGCCTCAACATTGACATCACCAACTTCAAGTTCCGTCCTCTCCAGCCTTATCCCATGTCTATCCCCAACTTTCCTCCTCCCCTCCCTTACCTGTTTTAACCTGTCCAACTTTCTACTCACCTATCTGCTCCAACCCTTCCCACTGACAAATCATAATAACTCCCTATCACCATTCCACCTACCCTTCACCCAGCTCTACCCCATCCCTCTATTAACTTGTGGGCTCTCCTCCCCCTTCCCATCCAAACAAAGGGTTGTGGCCTAAAACGTTGACTTTCCTGTTCCTCAGATGCGGTCTGATCTGCCATGCTCTTCACGTTTATGTACTCTGACTTCCAGCATCTGCAGCCCTTACTGTCTCCCCCTCTGTTCGGAGGCTTTCGCCAGTCTTTCTTCATTTAAATAAAATCCACTCCTCTATTCTTTCTGCCAAAGCGCATAACCAAACATTTTCCTGTATTTTATTCCACAGGTCAAATTTTTGTCCTGTCACTGAACTTGCCTATATCGCTCTGCATACTGTGTCATCCTCACCACTTGCCTTCCCACTACTTTTGTGTCATCTGAAAACTTGGCTATTGTACATTAGTTTTCTCAGCCAAGTGATTTACATATATTATAAATAAACATGGCACCAGCACTGATGCATACCACTTACAGCTTGCCATTCTCAAGGTGCCTTCTATTACCCCAACCCTGACTTCTATTATCTAGCCAATATTCTATCCAAGCTCATATACTAATCTCAACAACATTGCCTCTTAACATATTAAGCCATGAAAAGAAGGAAACAAAGGTTGTATGTAAATTGAGAGAAAATAAAAGAACATCAGAATTTTCACCTGTTCTGATACTTAAAATCACAAACACATGAATAGTGAAACGGTCATAGGTGTTTAGATTAAAATAATGCACCATGTCAAACCTTCCACCCTATTTGAAGGTAACTACAAATCAAGGCAATAAGTACTTTAAAGGGTCACAAAAACACATGATTAGTACAGACCTATAAAGTAAGTACATTTCTCAAACTATTCAATCATATATTTGAGAATCAAAGAAACAGTTTCTCTCTGAAGTTTCACATGTGGCTATTCACTTCTCTCAAGAGAGGAAGTACCTATAATGGTAGAAATTAAAGAATAAACAATTAGTATTGAACTTCATCTTCTCAGGATGTTCCTTACATCAAAAGCAACCACTTTTGAGTTTTACTTATGTCTGCAAATCTAGCAACTAGTCTAACAACAAAGAAGATCCCTCTCCGGTCTAACAACAATGAACTTGATGAGTGACAAAAGAATCTGACTCAATACTAATGCTGATGATCAATGATCAAACTTAATGAATTTTATTTTTAAACTTTGTTTGCTTTCACACCTTATTTATTTTTTCAATAGGTCATATGAATTAAAGCAATAAATATATGCATGTTGCTACTGAATCGAATTTCAATGCTTCATTATTCACAGCTCAAATGCAAGCCCTCAGTCTAAGTAAACGGATTTTATCTATACTTCCAATATTGTTTCAGTGGGAACTAGCTAGTCTTTCTCAGTAGTAGATCAAACATACAAAAAAAAGGGCATTTGATGCACTTAATTATTCTATGGTGCAGACTGCACCCACCTACACTCACCATCCTGTTTGATCACCTGAGGAAGAGAGTGTTTAAAGACCAGGATCTCAAAAGCAGCACCAAGCTGGTGGTCTACAGAGCAGTCGTGATACCTGACACCCAATAGGGCTGAGACATAAACTATATATGGGACGTACCTCAAAATCCTTGATGTATCTAGAAGATTTTGCAAATTCAATGGCAGAAGTGGAGCACCTACATCAGTGTTCTTGCTCAGATCATCCCAATCATCAAAGCGTTTGGTATGCTTTCATTTATTGGTCAGAGTATTGAGTACAGGAGTTGGGAGGTCATGTTGCGGCTGTACAGGACATTGGTTAGGCCACTGTTGGAATATTGCGTGCAATTCTGGTCTCCTTCCTATCGGAAAGATGTTGTGAAACTTGAAAGGGTTCAGAAAAGATTTACAAGGATGATGCCAGGGTTGGAGGATTTGAGCTATAGGGAGAGGTTGAACAGGCTGGGGCTGTTTGTCCTGGAGCGCCGGAGGTTAAGGGGTGACCTTATAGAGGTTTACAAAATTATGAGGGACATGGATAGGATAAATAAATAAAGTCTTTTCCCTGGGGTTGAGGAGTCCAGAACTGGACGGCATAGGTTTAGGGTGAGAGGGGAAAGATATAAAAGAGACCCAAGAGGCAACTTTTTCACGCAGAGGGTGGTACGTGTATGGAATGAGCTGCCAGAGGATGTGGTGGAGGCTGGTACAAGAGCAACATTTAAGAGGCATTTGGATGGGTATATGAATAGGAAGGGTTTGGAGGGATATGGGCCAGGTGCTGGCAGATGGGATGAGATTGGGTTGGGATATCTGGTCGGCATGGGCAGGTTGGACCGAAGGGTCTGTTTCCATGCTGTACATCTCTATGACACTGATCCTACTCTATCTGTTCCACTGAGCTGACAATACCATCTGCATGCCTCATGCAAAATTCCCAAAACGAGTGTTCTATGTGGAACATCTATACAGCAAGTAAGTCCCAGGAAGGGAAAACAAATGCTCCAGGGAATCAGTCATAGCTTCCTTGAAAAAATACAATATTCCCATGAGACCTGGAACACCCTGGCCCAAAACTGCCTGAAGTGGAGGGAAAGCGTCAGTGAGAAGTGTACCCCCTGAGTCACATCGCTGAAAGAGACAAGCGTCAAAAGAGTAAGCAGCATGTGGCAAATCTGGTCACCTACCTATTCATCCAACTGTGGCAGAGACTAAGCTGTGCATTGAACTCTTAAGTCACGTGAGAACTCATTTCTATTGTGGAAGCATGTCATCCTCGATCACAAGGAACTGCTTATGAAGGAGATTCCTCAGCCTACCTATTCATGCAATCACTGGGGGAAAAAAAGAGAAGCAAAAAGAAAAAGCCTCAGGCCGGTTGAGAAAATAATTCAAAGTTCAGCTCCTTTTGAAAGGCAAGCAGTGAATCCAAATCTATTCTGGAAGTTGATCATCAATATATTCTCAACCTACAGGCTGTTTTTCCTCTCAATTGAGAGCTCTGCATTCATTTCTGTAGACCAAGATGAAACCGTAGAACCACACTCTATGGTTTAAATGGTAAACACCACATTGCATTAATATTCCATTTGCTGTTAGTTTTTTCAAGCTGACAAGAAGTGATATGTAATGGACAAAGTTAACAGTGCCTCTTAAAAGTGCAGTGGCTGGGAGGTCAAGTTGGCCTACTCTACATCGGGGAGATCAAACATAAACTAAGGGAATGTTTCACCAAGCATCTCAGCTGAGCCTGCAGGGGCCAACCTGACCTCCCAGTCACCACCCATTTTAATTCCCCTTCTCATTCCATTTCTGACATGACCAGTCTTGGCCTCTACCATTGCCACAACGAATCAGACCACAAAGTGGAGGAACAACAGCTCATCTTCCGCCTGGAAGACTCAATATTGAGTTCTCCACTTTCAAATAACCTCCCTTCCCATCACCCAACTCCCTTTTCATCTTCTCCCCTCCCCTCCCTTCCATTCCTCTCATTAAGCCTTCCTCTCTAGCCACCAACCAGATTTGTTCCTCCAGTCAGCCGAGGTTGTACCTTCTACCTGTGTTCACCTATCCCCACCTCCTTTCTCTGTAGTTTCCCTTACACCCCACCCCACCGCCACCCCCTCCCCCCCCCATCCTGAAGAAGGGTTACTCCTGAAATATTGACTTCTCTGCCTCGATGCTGCCGTGTTCTTCCACCCTCCTGCTTGTCTACCTTGGATTCCAGCAGCTATAGATTTTTTGTCTCTTAAAAAGTGCTGGTAATACCAGACATAAAATCAATGCATGATAGAAATTAGTTGTTGCTAAAGTTACATTTACTTTAAGAGGCAAAGTATAATTATATAGGTGGACAAATGCTCCTTCCACACATAAACCAATATTGCTTGTTAAGTTCTCAGAATAAACTCTTTCAGTCAAAGGCAGTAATTGCCCACATCAATTCCACAGCAAAAGGCAACACACATTTAATGATATTAATGGTAAATTTAACATACTGTCAATATAGGTACTATTCGGGTCAAAAGAAAGTTTCTACAGGAAACTTCCTATCAGATCTACAAAATGCTTATCTTAAATATACTTTTCATTGCAGCATTCCTTATTTGCTTTTGGTCAAGTTTATTTGCAGTGCAATCCATACCCCAGCAATACTGTGCTAATTGACTGGAGAACAGAAGTAGTTCAAAACAGAATTACTACATTGTAGGATTTTAAAAGGGTGGTGCAATTACAAAAAAAGTTACTATACCTTTTTGAAATAGGGATTTTTGTCAATCACAGCTATTAAAATATTTTTAGGTTTCAAAGTTACTTGAAGTTATTTTTAAAAAATACAGGAAGTTGAGTCATAACCCTACTCAGAGTTGACTAATGTCGATTTTCAATAATATCCTTTAGGGAAGAAAACTGCCATCCTTACCTGGTCTGCCTTGCATGTGATTCCAGACCCACAGCAATGAAATTGACTCTTCTATGCCCTCTGTGCAATTAGGAATAGGCAATAACTGCTGGCTGGGCCAGCAATGCCCTCATCCCGAGAATGAATTTTTAAAATCTGACTACTTGCTGAGCTAGGACTTTTATTGTTCTCGATTTGAATTCTTTGATCAGACACAAATCATTCGGCCGTCATTCCATGTCCAGTAAGGTTTAAAAGTTTAACAGAGGATAATGTCATAATTTCTCTATTGATATTTTAGTATAATTATTCTCTTAATATGGAGGTTGAGTCCACAAGATGATGTTGGAACATTTTGTTGTAGAAAGGACTTCAATACATGAAAATCCCCAGATATTGTTCCACGGGAATTAACATAGACTATAATGCTGCATAAATGCCACTGCTATTCAAACATGCAGGATCATGCAGCAACTTCAGGTACGCGGGGCTGTGGCAACAGTAATCCGGGAGGCTAACACAGGGGGTTGCAGGAGCACTTGCTTTGTAGATTAACAGAAATCCCAAGTTTGTCACTAGTCATTATTGGCACAGGCTACCTCAGGGCAAACCAATCTGACAAAGAGGCTCTGCATGAGCAAGAGGCTTTTCTTTTGCATATTTTGCACTTACAATGTGCAATCATTTGCACTTACAATGTGCCCTCTTCTTTCCTATATGGAAACTACATCCTCTTTGATTGGTAGATTTCCAGATAAATTTTAAAAAATAGATCCCTTAACCATAATTAATGTGTCTACCAGATTTTTGAAGGCAATTCTATTATGGACTATCAAGGCAAGAAGGGTAGTAGAGTTAGTAGCTTTCTTCACAGGATATGGGCTACCCAGAGAGATTCAGTCAGATTAATGTCAAATTTTATTGCTAGGCTGTTTAAGGAGGTTATAGATAGCTTAGGTATACAGCACTTTAAATCCAGTGCATATCATCCTGAATCCCAGGGAGCTTTAGAAAGATGGCATCAGACCTTGTAGACTATGATGATAGCATACTGTCAGGATTACCCAGTGATTAGAATAAAGCTATCCCATTCATATTGTTTGCCATTAGAGGTCCCCCAAACGAATCTACTCGGTTCACCTTCTTCGAGTTAATACTCAGGCATGAGTATTAATTTCAAAGTCCCTTTGAAATTAATTAAAGACAAATTGACAGAACCAAAATCAGAGATCTTATGCTTAAATTTATGTATCAGAGGTGAGGGAGAGATTAAATAAATTAGGTAAGTTAGCTAAACAGCACCTAAAGAGGGCACAGTATAGAATAAAGCAGGTGACAGATAAAATCTCCAAGACTCAGATGGTTTCCTGAGGAGATGATGTGTTAGTACTGTTACCAGTGACAGAAGATCCCAAAGTCAGGTTTTGTGCTCCATATCAAATTTAGAAAAAAGTTGAGTCTGGTGAACCACTTAGTAAAGATTCCAGATAGAAAAAAAAGGTATCGGGTATGTCATGTTAATATACTGAAACTGAATTATACTGGAGAAAAAGAACTGGAGAAACAGGTGTTAGTAACTGCCCCGCAGAGGGAAGAATCAAATCCAGATGATGTGGACTTTGATGTGCGTCAAAATAGATTGAAAAATGAAGAAGTCCTTAAGTAGTGGGATAGGTTAGTAAGCTATCAGTCACAGGAGCATAGAAAGCAGTTGAAAGCAGAGTTGAAACACGCGAAAGCAGAGGTGCATTCTTGGGACATAACATCAATCACGGAAGGCTGTCGAAGAAATTCCATGACCAACCTCGAAGAAAGAGGTGCTTTGATTCTTAGGACTCAGCGGATTCGATCGGAAGTTTGTTCCAAACTTCAGCAGCGTAATGGCATAGTTAACCGATTGGCTGAAGAGGAACACAAAGTTTCAGTTGACACAACCATACCAAGGAGGCATTCAAACATTTCAAAGCCATATTAACCACCAAACCAGTTTTAGCTACACCAAACCTTCAAAACTTTTTAAAGTTGCCATCAATGCTAGTGACATTGGAGTTGGAGCTGTAATCCTACAGGAAGAGGAGGATGGGATTGAACTGCCAGTTGGCTACTTTTCGAAGAAGATCAACATCCATCAGAGGAAAAAGAATTACTGAGTTTGGTACTGGCCGGACTATGTTTTAATATGTATGTCACAAACAATATGTCAGAGACTGTTGTGTATAAGGATCACAATCCACTTACATTCTTAGAACACTTTAAAGACAAGTGTTTACTTCATTGGAGTCTTATGTTACAGACTTTTAAAATTTAAAAATCGTACATGCTGCAGGTCGTAACAATGTAATCGCAGATGAATTATCGTGGATTTAACTGATAGAGTTTAGGTGAGGTCTGTATTTAATGTTATATATATTTATATGGGAAGAAGTTAAGACGAACTTAATTAAAGTTATCAATATGTTAGGGCAATATATTTAAAGAATAGTAGAAAGAAAACTGAAGCCATCTTTTCTTTATGATGGTTCATTTTTCTTAAGGGGGGGGAGGTGTTATGAAGATGTGGGTGTACTGTACCTTTAAGAGAGTTAAAAGCTAGCAGAACTACCTGACAGCATCAAATGTTTTGAACAAGATATATGTAACATTTTAGTCCAGTAGCTAGGGTAGTTGGTTGCCTGGAAATGACAAAACAGATTTGAATTAAGCTAATCAATTTAAATTAGACCCTGAGAAATCCCAAACTCCAATCAAATTTGAACTTAGTATATTGACAATCTTAAAAGCCAATGACACAATCTGACACTCTGGGTATAGAAGACTTGGGAACATTGAACAGTTGGGAGGAGAACTGCCAAGCCACCAGCATGTGCAGACTGCCTGGAGAATAGCTTTCTTAAAAAGGTACCTTCACCAATCAGTAATCTGTGAAACAAAAATCCTTAGGAAGAAGAAAAGAAGACAGAGGAAGATATAACAAGATGTTTCGACATCTGGATGGTTTTGAAAACTTGAATTTTGGTGAATCTTAATTGGGGGTTTTATCAGACTAGTATTTTAAAGGGAAAGTAAAAGATAGGTTAGAGAAAGAAGTTGTAAATAGTTGATAGTTAATTATTCTTTGTTACACTTTAAGAAATAAAGTTGTTATTTTTTACTTTAAATAGTTCCTGGCCTCTCGAATGTTTACAGATTACTGCATGGGATAAATCTTTTCTGTGTTGCTGATTTAAATTAAGCAGGAGGGTTTACCCCAGTGTTGTAACAGATCCAACAGCGGATGTTGAACTTTTAGAACACTTAAATGAAGCTGCAGTTAGAATACGATTTACCATTTTGAGCATTTAATTACAGAAAGAATATAAAAGCTCCGTGAAACTTATTAGAATGTTGCAATGGGTGTGAAAGCCACAGAAGAAAGTCATTTAAACTACTATTTCCTTCCTCCACACTCCCAAACTACAGCCAAGAGGATTAAAGGGTTTTTGGATGCATGTTGTTATGCTACTGTTTTAATAGCCAGATGTGTGATCCATGTAGTTTACCAATCAGTTCTGAATTGGGCTGGAGAAGCAACAGATCCAGTATTGAGACACATACATATTCCCCAAGACAAAGATCCATAGAAATATGTTGGATTATTAAAACTTCCTAGCACCATACATACCGAACTTTTCCAACAAAGCACCATCATTAAGACAATGCTTAAGACACACCATATGTATAGCAAGAGGACCAACAATTCATGAATCACTCAAATAATTATTGTCAGCAGAAAATGGTAACCACAATACGATGATCCAAGGAAGAAAACATTCTTCAAAATCAATGTATCTCAAAAGGATAAAAAGCATACATCATGCAAGATGGCAAACTAATTGCATTTGAATCCAAATGTCTATTGCAAGAGCACTCCAACTATTCCAACACACAGCATGAACCACTTGCTCCAGTATTTATATCACAACATTTTGTAAATATCTGTTCCATAAGCAATTCACTGTAAAAGCTGATCATCAATCACTGGAAATTATTTTTGCATAATAACTGGAAAGATCATTACCCAAAATATAACAACATTTAGTAAAAGTATGGTTGGTGCAGAAAACGCCTCCGTACAATGTTAATGTCTTCTTCAAACTGTTATTAAATAGTTCTCCATACTGAGCAAATTACCAAAGCAAAATATGAATGCTGAGTTTACACTAAGCATACAAGTAGACAGTACAGCCATCAAGATGGAAGATTTACTCATGGCAATTTTCATGAACTTTGGTCAGCACCAATCCAACCAACTAAAAGATGAAATAGCTAATGATTCATGGCCAAAGACGACGCGGAATGTTATCATAAAGGATGGTCTGGCCCAATACAAGATGCAATAGAAATGCCCTACAGGGATGAACTACATGTCTCATGGGGTGCAATTTTTAGAAAGGAAATAAATGCGTACAGTCAAAGCCCTTTGCCAGGACATACAGTCACAGGTGCAATCTGAGAACAGATTGAACAAGATGCCTGGCACAGGATACTGCATATTGGCCTGAGATCAACAATGAAGTAGAAAAAAAAAGTGGGGTATGCAAGATGTGACAGAGCCACCAACCACCGCAATACAAAGAAGCGGACATGATTTCATCAGTCCTTTGGTTCAAAATTACAACAGATCTATTTATCATTCACAGCAACAATTCTCTCCTCGTCACTGACTATTTTTTTCAAATTTCCAGTTGTCAGACAATTAAATGACATTTCACGTCATTAGTCCAATATATACTCTGCTCAGTACACCTGATGTGATCATGTCCGACAATGATCTTTTAGGGACATGTGTACCAAATGGGGCATAAACCACATGACACTTTACTGTATTATCTTAAACTCGACAGCCTCACCAAACAAATGGTTCACATCATGAAAGTGCTTATCGTGAAGTTTGGGTGACAAAAAAGGACCTTCAAATTGCTCTGCTGCACTTAAGAACCACACCTCCAGACACGCACTTACTGTCAACAGGGATTGCATTTGGAAGACAAATTTAGAGAACTTTGTCAAGCCATCATCTCTCTGAGTTCTCAGAAATCCAGGAGAAGCTCCCAAAGAAGATGGAGAATAGAAATGGTCCATGACTGCTGTGCAAATGCCACACTGCCTAAATTGTGAATTGCACAAAATGTCAGAGTCATACAACTTAAATCAATGAACCTGGTAACCTGCTGGGATACTGCAGTGACCCTAGATACTAAGTCACAATACCTAGTGGAGCAACATTGAGGAGAAACAGAAATCAGCTCAATCAATAGTACAATCTTTTGGTTGTGCAGAGAACACATAAAAGATACTCTTGGACAACGAACATATGGAAACCTTCAGAAAACAACCTATCCTAAAAACTCAACAGACCAACATGCACCAATTTAAGAACACCAAATTTTGCATCCAGAAGTGTGAACAATTGTACAATCACAATATCAGAGAGGATAGTCAAACCATCTATATATTACAGACTCTTTGACATTAACTTTTCAATCTTACTTTTTTTCAGTGCAAATAGCTTTACAATTACCTAATGTATATGTTTTTCACTCTTAGTGCGTGTCACGGAGTCATAGAGATGTACAGCATGGAACATATCCTTCGGTCCAACCCGTCCATGCCGACCAGCTATCCCAATCCAATCTAGTCCCACCTGCCAGCACCCGGCCCATATCCCTCCAAACCCTTCCTATTCATATACCAATCCAAATGCCTCTTAAATGTTACAATTGTACCAGCCTCAACCACATCCTCTGGCAGCGCCTTCCATACACGTACCCACCCTATGTGAAAACGTTGCCCCTTAGGTCTCTCTTATATCTTTCCACTTTCGCCCTAAACCTATGTCCTCTAGCTCTGCCCAGGGAAAAGACTTTGTCTATTTATCCTATCCATGCCCTTCATAGTTTTGTAAACCTCTATAAAGTCACCCCTCAGCCTCCAACGTTCCAGGGAAAACAGCCCCAGCCTGTCCAGTCTCTCCCTATAGCTCAAATCCTCCAACTTGGCAACATCCTTTTAAATCTTTTCTGAATCCTTTCACGTTTCACAACATCTTTCCGATAGGAAGACCAGAATTGCACACAATATTCCAACAGTAGCCTAACCAATGTCCTGCACAGTTGCAACATGACCTCCCAACTCCTGTACTCAATACTCTGACCAATAAAATGAAGCATACCAAACGCCTTCTTCATTATCCTATCTACCTGCGACTCCACTTTCAAGGAGCTATGAACCTGCGTTACAAGGTCTCTTTCTTCAGCATTAAGTGTGTAAGTCCTGCTAAGATTTGCTTTCCCAAAATGCAGCTCATCGCATTTAACTGAATTAAACTCCATCTGCCACTTCTCAGCCCATTGACTCATCTGGTCAAGATTCTGTTCTAATCTGAGGTAACCTTCTTCGGTGTTCACTACACCACTAATATTGGTGTCATCTGCAAACTTACTAACTATACCTCTTATGCTCACGTCCAAATCATTTATGTAAATGACAAAAAGTAGAGGACCCAGTACCGATCCTTGTAGCACTCCATAGGTCACAGGCCTCCAGTCTGAAAAACAACCCTCCACCACGACTCTCTGTCTTCTACCTTTCAACCAGTTCTGTATCCAAATGGCTAGTTCTCCCTGTATTCCATAAGATTTAACCTTGCTAATCTGTCTACCCATGGGGAACCATGTCAAATGCCTTACTGAAGTCCATATAGATCACATCTACCGCTCTGCCCTCTTCAATCCGCTTTGTTACTTCTTCAAAAAACTCAATCAAGTTTGTGAGACATGATTTCCCATGCACAAAGCCATGTTGACTATCCCTAATCAGTCCTTGCCTTTCCAAATGCATGCACATCCTGTCCCTCAGGATTCCCTCCAACAACTTGCCCCTCTTACCTTTCCTGGAGTTAACCCATCTTTGTGATTGTATCTGAGACTTGCCCCCATCCTATAACTGCCATCCATCATATACTGTTGCAAATTCCTCATTGTTTCTAATGGTGTCTCCAACCGATCCATTCGATCTGATAAGATTCGCAACCAACAGCAGTTATGGCAGATATAATCCGCAGTAACCCTTAAACTCTCTTTAAACTCCCACGTCTGACAAGAAGCACATATCACTCTATTAAAGGCCATTTTTGCTCCTTGACAATCTACAGACCCAGAAGATATAATCTTATTCCTCTACAAACACTGCCCCAGGTTAAATTAATAGTTATAGCTTATATTTTAAGTTTAATCAAAAGACATATCTCCAAAAAGATATAAATCAAGAAAGAACCCACTCTACTCACTACTGCAGACTTTCTGTCGGCCACACGTAAAACAACAATTCACTTATCCGATTCTTTGCTGCGAACTTCACCCAACAGTTCCTCCAAGATCGTTTGTGAATTCCACTGTTCGTTAATTTTCCCAGACTCACTCCGATGTCCAATGATACATGAATTCAAACAGCAAACGCAGTGTCAGTTTTTCTTTCTCTATATCCTGCACTGACCTCACCATGGCTTCCTTTGTCTGTTCTTCTCCCTTTTAAAACTGCTGTTGTTTTGACTTTTTTTTCCCCCAAAGTTCCAAAACAATGCAACAGCATACAAAATAGTAATTGCTGCTCCTGGAATTCAAGGAAACCACCTCCAGCACCTAAAATACCTCAAAAAAAAGAGCAGCTGTTACAGTCAGAAATTTTTCCCGCCCTCCATCTTGGATTACCCAGAATCTTTGTTAAGGGAAAATGGAGTGCAACTAATTTGCTGGAGTTTTTTTTTCAAAGAGATAACACAGGGGCAGTTCACAAGAAGGCTGTTGATGTGTTGTAAATAGACTTCCAAACAATGTTCAATACAATGCCACATAGGAAAGTGACAGGTCACAGAATAAAAGGGCATTAGTAATGTGGATTCAAAAGTGACCCAGTCATCAGTTTGGGGATCCTTTTCCTGATTATATGAATAACCAAGATCTTAGTGTGCAAAAGACACTTGCAAAGTTAGCCACATGCACAAAACTTGTGAGAATTGTAAACTGTGAAGAAGACAGAGTTTCAAAGGACATTGGCACACTGATGGAGTAGCAGACAAAATTCAATGCAGAGAACTGTGAGGCATTATACTTTGATACAAAAAGCATGGGTAAACAATATAAAATTAGGACAATATCATACAAGGTGTACTGGAGCAAAGATCTGCATGCATATGTATACAATCATTAGAGTTCAAGACTGGGAGGTTATGTTGAACTTATAGGCAATAGGTCAGACCTCACTTGGAGTACTGTGCAGTCTGGATGCCATGCTATACGAATGACGTGAACATATTGGAGAGAGCGCACAGAGGAAATGATTTTAGAAATTAGATACTTCAGTTATTAGGAAAGACTGGAGAAGATGGGACTGTGTTCCTTGGAGAGAAGGCTAAAAGTAGACATGATACATTTTTTCAAAATCATTAAGGGTCTTGAACAGAGTAAATAGGGAGAAACTGTTCTCACTTGCAAATGGATTCAGAGAATACAGTTTTAAAGTGTTTTGCAAAAGAAGCAAATGCAAACTGATAAAACCATTTTCACACAGTAATCAGTTAGGGTATGGAATGCACTGCCTGGAAAAGAGATGAAGGCAGATTAAATAGAAGAGAGCATCCATGGCATGTTTGAGTGATTATTTAAATATAAGCGATGTGCAGGGTTACGTGAAAAAGGTAGAGAGTTTGACATGAAGTTAAAATGTTCAATGAGCCAATGAAGATATGATGGGCTGAGTTGTGCCTTTCTGCCCCCAACAATAATGTGGTTCTGAATGCACTAATGTGCCAAGGATCAGGAAGACAACACACATCCAGCAGCCATGAGGAAACCAAGCAGCAGTACACAAGGGATGATTTGCTCTATAGCTTTGTCTTTTATGTAAACTTGTTTGGGACTGGAGTAAATTATATCTGCACTATTTGCCAATCCATTATGAGAGGGACAATTCTGTGTTAAGGAAAACAACATGACTATGGTTAGCATTCGGGGATAAGAGATTTAGAAGCTAGAGAGGGTTAGTTTTCATTACAGTATTTTATTCAGAAAATAAAAAAATCAAAATGATTGAGGATAATTTGAAAAAGGTATTGTTTTCTTTCTACATTTAAGATGGCGTTTGGAATTGTACAGTTGAAATGGCTTGGATTTTCTGCAACATTCCACAAATCTCTCCCGCATTTGCTAAAAGACATACACAAGGATGTGATGATTATATCACCTGCAGTAAACTGGATGTCTGGGTTTAGCATATATTCATGCTACACTATTCAACTTAGTAGTTATACAACAATACCTACTTTAGGCCATTAACAAGGAGAGACCTGCCCACCAGCACTCCAATATAATGGAGGATAGGAAGCTCACACAGAGGCTAGTCTCTGGTAAGTTGAGTTTAAATGTTATCATATAAAGCAAAAACATAATATCCTGATAAAAAGACCCATTTCTGAGATGTCCATTTATCTGTTCTCTCCTCAGATGCTGCCTCGACTTGATCAGTGTTTCCGGCATTTTTCTTTAGCTTTAAATTTTTCACCATCTGCAGCTTTCTTTTTTCTAAAAGAATCTGCTTTATTTTACGCCGTGCTTTGCTCAAATAAGCAGTTTCAAACAGGACACTGGAGTTGTATTCCGTGAGGTGTAAAGCCTAGATCCGGAGTGGTTTTCTGCTTTCGCAACGCAAATGATCAGGCCAGAGCATTTCATTCTTTTACAATACTACAATGTTTTTCTTAAAAGAAAGGAAATTGGATCCTGACTCTCTGGAAAAACGTTCTGCATGCAACTTTGCTGATCTCGGGACCCGTCACCCATTCCTGCAGATTTTGTATTAAATATTATCATGTTGCCCGAGACAGCTTTGTCAAGTTTCACACAGCAATCGATGTAATTGGAAACGCCAGCATTTTTGCAGCTTTCTTTTCCAGTGATGAGCAATTTTTGTTGTGCATCTGCAGGCAGAGGTTACGCTGGAGCTGCCTTGACCTGGCCTACTTTGAACAAGGAGCGGGAAGCTGCTGGAGGAACCTCACCCCAACCTTCCCAGTCCTTCTCCCCAAGGAACCTACTCTCTTTTTTACCTTGTTAAGATGGGGGTTGCGGGTAATCTCATAGCCGCGTTTCTTGATGTGAGGCTGCTGGCTGGGGCTTGGCCCTGGGCCGCTACTGCTCCTTCTCTCCAGCCCCAAATCGCTCAGGGCTCCCACTCCTGTCAGGCGGCTGAGCGCCGGCTTGCTGAAAGTCTCTCGGCAGAAGAGCCGCCGAGCAAACGCCAAAGACCTCATGTTCCTCACCGCATTCATCTGCAAAAAAGGAGAGCGAGCGAGATGAGGAACATGGAGAGAAGAGTCAAATCCCCTCCCTCCCCCCCGAGCCCAGACTGTACAAACTCACTCACTACCAACCGTGAGTATACAGCAACTGCTCCAGGATACACCGCCGATCAGTGCAGTCTCCGGGATATCTGACTACTGATACCAGCTGTTAATACCCCGCTGCAAGGCCAAAGTTCAGTCGTGATAGAGCCTGCACGATGACACCGGTTAGTGCCCCAACTCCACTCTCCTAATAACGGCGGCAGTTTGCTCCGCACGCGCCCTCACTACCTCCCGCGGGCTGGCGGTGCACTCAATCTCGCGCTTCAAGCACGACAAATAGGGGGGCAGTCATGGCACAAACTGGATGCTGCTGTTTTACATTTTTATTCCATTTTGAGCTTTTTTTTCATTAAACGGGACGTAGCTTTGACAAAGGAGTTTGCAATCTCTATTTACATTTTAATTATTTCCATACGTTAGATAAATTAAGAACATTGCATAGGCCCCATTTCTTCAAGCATTGTGCAACCAAAGGCCTTCTATGGGATGTTGTATATTCATTAAATCCATAATTTATGCGTTTGATCATGCATCCCCAACAGTAACTTTTATTTATGTCATTTAAAAAATCTATTCAAAGGAGCATTATGAAATAACATAAAACTGTCACGAAACAACAAAATGAGAAAGTGAGGACTGCAGGTGTTGGAGATCAGAGTTGAAGAAATGTGGTGCTGGAAAGGCTCAGTCGGTCAGGGAGCACCCAAGGAGCAGGAGAATCGACGTTTCAGGCATAAGCCTTTCAAAAAGCAGCACACGTTTCGACTAAACATGTTCAAAAGCTTGGTCAGGGAAGATTAGGTTTGTGAGTCAACTCTTAAAGGAGAAAGTGGGAGGAGAGGCTGGGGAATTCCAGAGCTTAGAACCAAGGGAGGACCACTAATTGTGAATTGATTTTTTCTTTTAAAGAAGAGGATGCTCAAGAGATGAGAATTAGAGAGGTTAACACATTTTTATGGATTGAGCAGTTGCAGGGGATTACAGAGATAGAGAGGGGTAAGGCCACAGTGGGATCAGAAAACAATTATGAGATTTTAAAAATTGAACCATTACTCAACAGAGACAACGTAAGTTAGTGAAGTCCGACTGGTGAACAGGCCTTGGTACAAGTTAAAACAAGCAACTATTTTAAAGGTGGGTTTACTGAAGAGGGAGGGGCTAAGAGGAGACTGTAGAAGAAACTTTTTCACCCAGATGGTGGGAGTTTGGAACTTATTGCTTGAGAAGCTGGTTGAGTCAAAAAACCCCAAAACACTTAAGCAGTATTTAAATATTCACTTACAATGCCATAGCTCATAGGGCTGTGGGCCAGGAGGTGGAAAATTGGATCAGTGTGTGGTCAGATCCTTGTAGAATTATGGACCAAATGCCCTCCCTCTGTTCTGTAAAAATGTATGAAACAATGAGTCAAGAGTTTACAGGGATTGTAGGGAATAGAAAGTTGGCAGCTGGCCAG
Source organism: Hemiscyllium ocellatum (assembly GCF_020745735.1). Classification (NCBI taxonomy): domain Eukaryota; kingdom Metazoa; phylum Chordata; class Chondrichthyes; order Orectolobiformes; family Hemiscylliidae; genus Hemiscyllium; species Hemiscyllium ocellatum. Next base: position 60,022,768 of record NC_083406.1, on the reverse strand, counting down.
GAGTGTCTTCAAATAGTTCAGTCCAGAGGAATAAAAGATTAGTGAATTCTTTTAGCAGTTGAACTGAGGTAAGAGTTGGTGACATAAAAGAAGTAAAAGTAGATGTTTTACTGATAGAATTGATAGGACATTAGCTACACCTGTAAGAATAAGTAATAGACAGGTGTAGGAACTGCCCTTCACAATATATTACTTGCAGGATGGGATGTGAATTTATTCGTTGAAAATACCACACCTATGATGTTTCACTGATTCGCTGACTTCAATGTTAACTCTTCTTAAATAATGGTGAGGATTAAAAACACTTTTCAATGGTTAACTCTGCAATCATCCAAAATATTTGCACTCATCTAATTCTGCCCTATTGACATCCACCAATGGTAGCTCCACCTTGAGAATATAAATTCTGAAATTCCCTCCCTACGGCCTCTTGCTTTCATCCAAGATATTGTCATATGTCTAAGCATCTTATTTTGTTTTATAATGCTTGTGCATTGTATGTCTTATTCCAAATAAGTTGTTCTTTGTGTTGTGAAGCTGGTTTGCAAGAGTCCTGTCATGGAGAGCAACTTCATCAACATACTTCAATCAGGTTTCTAGCATGCTATTATAAATCTGATTTAAATTTAAAAGGTTTCTACACAGACCTCCTTCTGGAGTTCTGGCAATAAAAGGCCAGGTAGTTGGGAGAGAAGGGGTGTTATGTCAACTACTACACATAAATCCAAAACAATCATACTTGTAGGATGAAAACCCCCTGCAATGATCACAAAATGTCTCGTTCATCCACAAGCTCTACCTCCAAATCTTCTTCTCACTCCTAATTGCTAGAAATCAATGGTGGATGATGCCATTTTCACATATGTTGTTCCAGATTATTGAGGCCAAATATTTGAGAATCATCTTCTGACTTTGCAGGTTTTACAATCCATGATTTTATCTTGCCTATCAAAAGCACATCTTGGAAATTTGTGTGTACACAACCATGTAAATTAACGGCTAGAAAATTATGTCTGAACTTTTAACACGTAGTCTTGTAAGATTTGGGGTTCACTAACTTTATTTGTAAGTTCTGTGTCAGTTACAATTGTAGACTGAGTGAAAGAACCAGTGTGAAGTTCATTAGTCCCTGGTTAGTTACAGAACCAATTTCAATATTTTCACAACTTCAACATAATGAGTTACATTTACCATAACTAGTACCAAATATAATATTTAAATACAAAGAGTGGTTTTCCACATTGAGATGCTAGTTGCTGTAACTGGTTGACTGCTTACAGGTCTGTTGTTCTGTTGACTGAATCTGTGTTTATGTCTTTGATCATTCTCCTTATGCATGAAACCACTAAATCCCAGGTCTTAATAACCCTTGATGGTCCTGCCCAGTGTTCATGAACAGATGCATCTTGAACTCTGGTTGTCTTGAACAGTTCATGGTCCATCCTAGATTGACTGACTAAATAATGTATCTCCAATTCCTGATTTTAAATGGCTATACTTCCTACTGTTTCCTGATGAATTTTTTCACGTGCGTATCATTTTATAAGATCATCCTATCGTGACAGCTTGTCTCTCTTAGTTTACCATTTCTATAGATCTTTACCAAGATATGATGAAAGCAATGAGCAGACAGTTCGTTTGTTGAACTTAACTGTCATTCCAAAATCATACATCTGAATCTTTTCAAAGATCTATCAATATCCTTTAGCTACAAAACTGTGTGATGCCATAATAACTGTTGATGCCTAAAACAAGTTGTAGGGAGTAGAATGTTGGCAGCTGGCCAGGATGTTTTCAAATAGTCCAGTCCAGAGGAATAAAAGCATTACCTCAGTTGAGCTGAGGTAAGCTCAAAACAACCCACAACCTAGTACACTTAGGCTCATTACATATTTTATGTTATTCATTTAAAACATAAAGTGTCTTTGATTAAGATACTAAGTTTACATGAACTTGACCCTTAAAATAGCAATAATAATATAACTCTGCTTAATACTCAGACCATATCCTTTCTTCACTAGAGAAATTGTTTTACAACTAATCATAACTAAATAGAATGTAATTTAGTTCCTCACATGCTTAATCAAGTAAAAATGTTTGGGAAATGATGTACTGTACATGCCTGAATTTTCAGGAAATTTCTCAGAGGTTATGGTGCATTGACAAGGGTTCAAATTTGGAGCTTTCACCCTGAGGATTGATATCTATTTTGGCTCTTTCAGAATGTAAATAGTTTTTGTTCTCCCTGGTGGTCTTCCGATTTAGGGTTGATTTGCTATTGTTTAATTAATTATTTTCTTAACATTGTTAATTCTTTTTGAATCCCATGCCAAGTTGAGCTGCAGGTCAGTAGTAACTGCACATTACTTATTATTCCGTGGGGTGCCTCCTGGATTTGAATAAATAAGTTCCATCCTGTGTATTAAATTGCCATTTTTTTTTCAATATGCCTTAATTACAATGATGTACACATCTACCATAATAAAGTGCACCCTTCTAGTTTTCCAGCACAGCGCACTGCAATATTCCAATTAAACTCATCTAGTATCTCCTAAAGTCCAAGACATATATTATCAACCTGATAATGTGCTAAATTTTGATTATTGTGCCTCAACTCTGATTAGGTGCCTTAATTTTCTATCAATGTTTGGCCTTAGCGTTTGCTTTTTGTAAAATACTGATAAATATAAGAAAAACAGCTTACAGAGTTCATATCCTCCCAATGTACTTTATGACTGCTTAAGTAGTTTTGCAATGCAATCGCGAGATAAAAATAGGAAGCAGTTTGCCCAAAGCAAAATCCCCAAAAAATAGCCTTGTGATAATGACCACATAGGATAAATATTGGCGAGGACACTGGGAGACTTCTTTGCTTGTCTTCAAAATGTATAAAGTGTATCATGCAGTTGTGCAGTAGCTTCAATCTGTTAAAAACAGAGAGATAAACTGTAAACATATTACAACATAGAAATATACACATACACCCTTAATAATGTTGCAATGAGAAGAGGACAATTGATCCCAGGAGCCCCAGAGATGAATTCAGAAATTCTAAGTCAAACTAACTTCAATTGAAGGATAGTATAAGTTGTACACTTATGCTCAGATCACCAATGAATGGTTTTATTGTTCAAAGTTGGCAGTCTATCAGCAACATGTTGAATTCAAACTGTAAAACAATCTAGCTAAATTGTATAGTTACCTTGAACATTGGACAGACAGTACCTTTGTTCACTAATCAAATAAAATATACTGACACTGCAACACTTTAACTACATCTCTGTCTGTGATAAGTTAATATTATCGTCTTGAGTAATTCTGTAACATTATGGTCGCACTAAATACATTATATATAAATTAAGAAATAACACTGGTTTGTGTGCATCTGTGTTCAATCTTCTCTTTAATATAGTACTCAGCAATACACTATTCTTCAATTGAGATTGATTTGATTTGTGTAACTCTCAATATACTTCTCATCAGATAATAAAATAATTAATGTGGATCAGAAGTCACGCAAGTTTCAGATGAGTGATAATATTATCTATAGATGGTACAATTAATTGGATGGATTCTTCCCAGACTCTGATTGACATGGGCCATGTTGAGGAAGTTGGTAAAATTGGGTGAGATGTCTGCCTTCTCAATGTCGAGAGATTCCAATCAAATGTTGAACAAGATTTTCACTAATGAGCAGCAAGAGCTTATTTGCATTCATTAGTAAATATTAACATCTCATATTAACATGGGACACAAAGATGGATGGAGGGGGTGAAATGTGAGGAGGATGCAGGTAAGACTTCATGTGATTTGTACAAGTTGAGGAAGTGGGCAAATGCATGGAAGATGAACTGTAATGTGAATAAATGTGAGGTTATCCACTTTGGTAGCAAAAACAGAAAGGCAGATCTGTGTGGTGATAGATTGGAAAAGGAGGAAATGCATCAAAACCTGCCTATTTTGTACACCATTTGTTGAAGATAAGCAAGCCGGTACAGTTTTCCATGAGAAGGTTAATGGTACGTATACCTTCACAAAGAAGGGAATTGAATACAAGAGCAGAGATGTCTTGATGCAATTGTACAGGGCCTTAGTAAGAGCATTGTGTGCAGTTTTGGACACCTTATCTGGACACCTTATCACTGTATTCTAACAGATGAAAAGCTTAACAGACAATCAGTTTTTCAATGTATAATTTCAGTTACATCACACTGTAAATTTTTGCTATAAATTCTGTGTGTTAGGATTGAGCCCTCCACTACCACCTGATGAAGGAGCGTCGCTCCTAAAGCTAATGTGCTTCCAATTAAACCTGTTGGACTATAACCTGGTGTTATGTGATTTTGAACTTTATCTGAGGAAGGACATTCTGGCTATGGGGGAAATGCAACAAAGGTTTACCAGAATGATTCCTGGGATGGCAGGACTGATGTATGAAGAGACATTGGATTGGTTAATACTATATTCACTGGAGTTTAAATGAATGAGGGGTATCCAACAGAAGCCTATAAAATTCTGACAAGCCTGAACAGGATAAACATATGAAAGTGTTCCTGATGACAATAGAGTCCAGAAGGAGGGGTCACAGTCTAAAGAAATGGGGTGGGCCATTTAGGACAGAGATTTTTCACCCAGAGAGTGGTGAATGTGTAGAATTCTCTGCCATAGCATGTGGCTGAGGCCAAAACATTGAATATTTTTGAAAGGATATAGATATAGTCCTTAGGGTTATATGGGAACTGTGATGTAATAGATAAGCCATTATCATATTGAACAGTGGAGCAGGCTTGAAGGGACAAATGGCCTATTCTTTTTTCTATGTTTCTTTTATTAAATAATCTCAGCTCCTTTTTATGTAGTTTCCCATTCTTGTACACAATGGATAGAAATTAGATGGTGACAATTCCCAAAATGAAAATGATACCAGTAACCCGACAATTGCAGCTTACTGTTTGATCCATCGCCCCTCCATCTAAGGAGAGTAATCATCAGTCAGTGGGGCCACTATTGGTCAGGGGATTCCTGTAAAGTAAGTTAAGGGCATCATCCAACAATAATAAAGGGCCTTGGGCACCGTCAGTAAACCTGGTTTGGGCAGTCACAGTTAAGGGTTCTTATTGCTACAGTCCAGTGAATGGGCCATGGTTAGTCCTGAAAGCACAGTGTAAATACTGAGGGGATTTGCAGTAAGTCAGTCGGGGAATTGCACACAATTCAGTCTGGAATCTAATCACTCATCAGTAGGGGCTGTCCATAGAGGCAGTCAGTTCTGGGATGCAACTCAATGAAAGTTAAATTGTGTCAGAGTTTGACAGGGTAATAGGGAAACAAATGGAATGATGGCATTTATTTCAAAGGGGTTGAAGGAGAAAAGTAGGGATGTTTTGCTAAAACTACACAAGGCAGTAGTGAGATCATAGCAGCAATAATGTGAACAGTTTGGATCCTTATCTAAGGAAAGATATACTGGCATTGGAGGCAGTCCAGAGAAGGTTCACTAGACTGATACCAGCAATGAGGGGACTATCTAATGAAGAGATGTTAAGTAGATTGGGACTGTACTCATTGGAATTTAGAAAAATCCAAGATTAGCTCTAATGCAATGAGGGGTCCATCAGGATTCAAGCAATTGATTGTGATTGGGGACTCTCTAGACAGAGGGACAGACAGATGTTTCTGTAGCCGGCAGCGAGAAATCAGAATGATGTATTGCCTCCCTGGTGTCAGGATCAAGGATATCTTGGAGAGAGTGCAGAATACTCTTAAAGGGGAGAAGGATCAGCAAGAGGTCGTGCACATTGGAACTAATGACATACAAAGGGAAAAGGATACGATTCTGAATGGAGAAAATAGAAAATTAGGCAGGAATTTAAAAAAGAGATCCTCGAGGGTAGTAATATCTGGATCACTCCTGATGCTATGAGCTAGTGAGGGTAGAAATAGGAGAATGGGCAGATTAATTTGTGGCTGAGGAGCAGGGGAGAAGGGTTCACATTTCTGGAATATCTTCTGGGGTAGAAGTGACCTGTACATGTAGGATGGATTACATCTGAATTGGAAGGGGATTAATACACTGGCAGAGAGATTTGCTAGAGCTGCTTGGAATGATTTAAACTAGTATGGCGGAGGAGTGGGACCTTGGGAGATAGTGGGGTAAGACGTCAGTTTGAGACTGGTATAGTTGGGAAAAGTAGCAAGTCAAACAGTCAGGACAGGCAGGAACAAAGCAGAGAACGAGGTAGGACTGATAAATTAAACTACATTTATTTCAATGCAAGAGGCATAACAGGGAAGGCAGATGAACTCAAGGCATGATTAGGAACATACAACTGGGATATCATAGCAATTACAGAGATGTGTCTCAGGAATGAACAGGCCTGGCAACTTAATGTTCCAAGATACAAATGCTGTCGGAAGGATAGCATGGGGGAGTGGTATTTTTAACATTACAGCTCTACTTAGGGAGGATGTTCCTAGGAATACATCCAGGAAAATTATTTGGGTGGAACTGAGAAATAAAAGGATGATCACCTTATTGGGATTGTACTATAGACCCTGAATAGTCAGTGCAAAATTAAGAAACACGTTTGTAAGGAGATCTGTTATATGTAAGAATAATAGGGTGGTTATGGTAGGGGATTTTAACTTTCTAAACAGAGACTGGGACTACCATAGTGTTAAGGATTTAGATGGAGAGGAATTTGGTAGGTGTGTAGAAGAAAATATGATGATTTAGTACGTTGATGTACCTACAAGAGAAGGTGCAAACATTGACCTATTAGAGTCATAGAGATGTACAGCATGGAAACAGAGCCTTCAGTTCAACCTGTCCATGCTGACCAGCTATCCCAACCCAATCTAGTCCCACCTGCCAGTACCTGGCCCATATCCCTCCAAACCCTTCCTATTCATATATAGCTATCCAAATGCCTCTTAAATGTTGCAGTTGTACCAGCCTCCACCCCTTCCTCTGGCAGCTCATTCCATACACGTGCCACACTCTGTGTGAAAAAGTTGCCCCTAGGTCTCTTTTATATCTTTCACCTCTCACCCTAAACCTATTCCCTCGGTTCAGGGGCAAAGACTTTGCCTAAATACCCTATCCATGCCCTTCATAATTTTGTAAACCTCTATAAGGTCACCCCTCAGCCTCCGACGCTCCAGGGACAACAGCCACAGCCTGTTCAACCTCTCCCTATAGTTCAAATTCTCCAACCCTGGCAACATCCTTGTAAATCTTTTCTGAACCCTTTCAAGTTTCACAATATCTTTCCAATAGGAAGGAGACCAGAATTGCATGCAATATTCCAACAGTGGCCTAACCAATGTCCTGTACAGCCGCAACATGACCTCCCAACTCCTGTACTCAATACTCTGACCAATAAAGGAAAGCATACCAAATGCCTGCTTCACTATCCTATCTTCCTGCGACTCCACTTTCAAGGAGCTATGAATCTGTACTCCAAGGTCTCTTTGTTCAGCAACACTCCCTAGGACCTTACCATTAAGTGTATAAGTCCTGCTAAGATTTGTTTTCCCAAAATGCAGCACCTTGCATTTATCTGAATTAAACTTCATCTGCCACTTCTCAGCCCATTGGCCCATCTGGTCCAGATTCTGTTGTAATCTGAGGTAACCCTCTTCGCTGTCCACTACACTTCCCATTTTGGTGTCATCTGCAAACTTACTAACTGTACCTCTTATGCTCGCATCCAAATCATTTATGTAAATGACAAAAAGTAGAGGACCCAGCACCGAACCTTGTGGCACTCCACTGGTCACAGGCCTCCAGTCTGAAAAACGACCCTCCACCACCACCCTCTGTCTTCTACCATTGAGCCAGTTCTGTATCCAAAAGGCTAGTTCTCCCTGTATTCCATGAGATCTGGGAAATAAGGCAGGGAAAGTGTCAATGGAAGAGCATTTTGGGACCAGTGATCATAATTTATCAGTTTTAAAATCATGATGAAAAAGGATAGACAAGATCTAAAAGTTGAAGTTCTAAATTGGAGGAAGGCGAATTTTCATGGTATTAGGCAAGAATTTTCAAAAGTTGATTGGGGCAGATGCTTGCAAATAAAGGGATGGCTGGAAAATGGAAAGCTTTCAAAACGATATAAAGAGAGTCCAGGGACAGTGCATTCCTGTTAGAGTGAAAGGCAAGGGTCGTAAGTGTAGGGAATGCTGGATTACTAGAGAAATTGTGGTTTTGGTCAAGAAAAAGTGTAGGGAATGCTGGATTACTAGAGAGGGAAGGTCATTGACAAAGCAGCTGAAGATTTTTGGGCCTAGGACACAACCCTGAGGGATTCCTGCAGAGATGTCCTGAAGCTGAGATAACTGACCCTCCACAACCACAGCCATCTTCCTTTGTGCCAGCTGACTAACCAGCTGAGTGTTTGCTCCCTGGTGCCCATTGATTCCAGTTTTGCCAGGACTCCTTGATGCCATACTTGGTCAAATGTGGCCTTGATGTCAGGGCTGTCACTCTCAGCTCACCTCTGGAATTCAGCTCTTTTGTCCATGTTTGAACCAAGGCTGTAATGAGATCAGGAGCTGAGTGACCCTGGTGAAACCCAAACTGGGTGTCACTGAGAAGGTTGTTGCTGAGCAGGTGCTGCTTGATAGCACTGTTGATGATCCCTTCCATAATTTTCCTGATGAAAGAGAGTTGACTGATTGGGCGGTAATTGGTCGGGTTGGATTTGTCCTGCTTTTTGAGAAGAGGACACACCTGGGCAGTTTTCCACACTGTCATGTAGATGCCAGTGTTGTAACTGTACTGGAAGAGCTTGGCTAGGTGAGTGGCAAGTTCTGGAGCATGTCTTTCATATGATTATCAGAATGCTATCGGGGCCCATTGCCTTTGCAGTATCCAGTGTCTCCAGCCATTTCTTGGTATCACGTGGAGTGAATCAAGTTGGCTAGAGACTGGTATCTGTGATACTGGGGACTAGTGGAGGGGCCAGAGGTTGATTATGCAATGTGCACTTCTGACTGAAGATTGTTGCAAATGCGTCAGTCTTTTGCACCGATATGCTGGGTTCCTCTATCATTGAGGATGGGGATATTTGTGGAGCCTCCTCCTCCAGTGAGTTGTTTAATTGTCCACCACCATTCACGATTGGTGTAGGTGTAGAGGTATACTGTACCTTTAAGAGAGTTGTAAAACTAGCAAGAACTGACAAAGCACAGTCCTGAACAACAAAATAATGTAACAATTGGGAAACAAATAGTGGAGTTGTGTTGCTATGAAACAAAGACAAATTCAAATTCAGCCAATTCGTTTAAATTATGCCTCAAGATACCAAAATCCAATCGAATTTGGAATAAAATGTTTTTGATGACATCAAAACCAATGAAATGATTCAATATTTTTGGATATTAAACCAGACATTTTGAACATTTAGGGAGAACTGCCAAAGACCAATAAATGTAGATTGCTAGCTGAAGAGCTGTCTGAAAGGTTCCTATCTGTGGGGAGTTAGTGCAGCAGGATATCGAGACCGACCTGGTCAGAGGAAAATCTACAAAGGAGAATTGGCAAAGCTGAGTGGTTTTGAAATGTGCCTTTTTTTTGTAAATCTTAATTCGGATTTTTTAATTGGACTAATTTTGGAGAGTGGGAGATAAAAGATTGGTTTAAGAGAAAGGAGTTGTAAATAGTTGTTGGTTTTTCATATTCTCTGTTAGACTTAAAGAATAAAATTGTTAATTTTTACTTTAAATAGTGGCCTTCGGGATAGTTCTTTGCCTCTTAACAGATTACAGTTTGAGGTGAATCATCACTGTGTGGCTGGTTTAAATTAGCAGAAGGTTTTACCCAGTGTTGTAACAGAAGGACTGCAGAGCTTAGATCTGATCCGTTGGTTGTGGGATTGCTTAGCTCTGTCTATCACTTGCTGTATATGCTGTTTGACATGCAAGTGGTCCTGTTTGGTAGCTCCACCAGGTTGAGACCTAATTTTTAGGTATGCCCTCCTTCACTCTCCTTTGAACCAGGGTTGATCTTCTGGCTTCATCATAATGATTTAGTGGGAGATAGGCCATAGGGTTGCAGATTTTGCTGGAGTACAGTTCTGCTGCTGTTGATGGCCCACAGCACCTCATGGATGCCCAGTCTTGAGCTGCTAGATCAATTTGAAATCAATCCCATTTAGCACGATGATAGTGCTGTACAACAAGACAGAAGTTATTCTCAATGTGAAGGTCGGATTTCATCTCCACAAAGACAGTGTGGTGGTCACTTTTACTTCAACTGTCATGAACAGATGTTTCTGCAGCCAGCAGATTAGTAAGGATGTCAAGTATGTTTTGTCCTCTTGTTGCTTCCTGCACCCTGCTGCAGACCCAGTCTAGCAGTTATTTCCTTCAAGACTTAACCAGCCCAATCAGTAATGCTGCTGAGCCACTCTTGGTGGTGGACATCGAAATCCCCCAGCCAGCACACATTTTGCACCCTTGCCACCCTCAATGCTTCCTCCAAGTGTTGTTCAACATGGAGGAGTACTGATTCATCAGCTGAAGGAGTACGGTACATCGTAACCAGTAAGAGGTTTCTTTGCCTGTGTTTAATATGAAGCCATGAGACTTCATGGGGTCCAGAGTTGATGTCCAGTACTCATAGGGCAAGTCCCTCCTAACTATATACCACTGTGCTGCCATCTCTGCTGGGTCTGTCCTACTAGTGGGGCAGAACATATCCAGGGATGGTGATGGTAGTATCTGGGGTGTTATCTGTAAGATATGATTCTGTAAGAATGGCTGCATTAGGCTGTTGTTTGACTAGTCTGTGAGATAGCTGTCCTGATTTCGGCACTAACCCCCAGATGTTGGTAAGGAGGACTTTGCATGGTCAACAGGGCTGTTTGTGTTTTTGCCATTGTCTTTTCCAGTTTCAAGGTCGATGCCAGGTGGTTCATCCGGTTTCATTTCTTTAGAACATAGACATAGAACATAGAACAGTACAGCACAGAACAGGCCCTTCAGCCCATGATGCTGTGCCGACCATTGATCCTCATGTATGCACCCTCAAATTTCTGTGACCATATGCATGTCCAGCAGTCTCTTAAATGTTCCCAATGACCTTGCTTCCACAACTGCTGCTGGCAACGCATTCCATGCTGTCACAACTCTCTCTGTAAAGAACCCGCTTCTGACATCCCCTCTATACTTTCCTCCAACCAGCTTAAAACTATGACCCCTCGTGTTAGCCATTTCTACCCTGGGAAATAGTCTCTGGCTATCGACTCTATCTATGCCTCTCATTATCTTGTATACCTCAATTAGGTCACCTTTCCTCCTCCTTTTCTCCAATGAAAAAAGTCCAAGCTCAGTCAACGTCTCTTCATAAGATAAGCCCTCCAGTCCAGGCAGCATCCTGGTAAACCTCCTCTGACCCCTCTTCAAAGCATCCACATCTTTCCTATAATAGGGCAACCAGAACTGGACGCAGTATTCCATGTGCGGTCTAACCAAAGTTTTATAGAGCTGCAACAAGATCTCATGACTCTTAAACTCAATCCCCCTGTTAATGACAGTCAAAACACCATATGCTTTCTTCAGGAAGGGCTTATTCCTGAAACGTCGAATTTCCTGTTCCTTGGATGCTGCCTGACCTGCTGCGCTTTTCCAGCAACACATTTTCAGTTCTTCCAGATCGTCATAAATCCTATCCCTCAGAATCCTTTCTTACACCTTGCAGATGACAGACATGAGACTTACTGGTCTGTAATTGCTGGGGATTTCCCTATTTCCTTTCTTGAAGAGAGGAATTACATTTGCCTCTCTCCAGTCTTCAGGTACGACTTCAGTGGACAGCGAGGATGCAAAGATCTTCGCAAGTGGCGAAGCAATTGCATTCCTCATTTCCCAAAGCAGCCGAGGACAAATCTGGTCTGGGCCTGGCGACTTGTCAATCTTAATGTTTGACAAAATTTTCAGCACATCAGCTTCCTCTATCTCTATCCATTCCAGCATGCACACCTTCCCTTCAAAGGTTTCATTCACTACAAAGTTTGTTTCTTTCGTAAAGACTGAAGCAAAAAACTCATTTAGGGCTTCCCCTACCTCCTCAGACTCCACACACATTCCCTATGCTATCCCTGATCAGCCCTACTCTTTCTTTGACCATTCTCTTATTCCTCACATAAGTGTAAAATACCTTTGAGTTCTCCCTAATCTGTTCTGCCAAGTCTTTCTCGTGCCCCCTCCTGGCTCTCCTCAGAACATTTTGGAGCTCCTTCCTTGCCTGCCTGTAATCCTTTAGAGCTGAGCTTGACCCTAGCTTCCTCCACCTTATGTAAGCTACCTTCTTCCTTTGACAAGAAGCTCCATCGCTCTCGTCATCCAAGGTTCCTTTATCTTACCCCTTCTTGCCTATCTCAGAGGGACATACTTATTCATCACTCGCAACAATTGTTCCTTAAACAGGCTCCACATGTCTATAGTGCCTTTATCATGGAACAATTGCTCCCAATCCATGCTTCCTAACTCATGTCTAATCCCATCATAGTTTCCTCTTCCCCAACTAAATATCCTCCCATTTTGCCTAATCCTCTCCCTCTCCTTAGCTATATAGAATGTGAGGCAGTTGTGGTCACTATCATCAAAATGCTCTCCCACCACAAGAGCTGATACCTGCCCTGACTTGTTTCCGAGCACCAAGTCAGAATAGCCTCTCCCCTTGTTGGCCTGTCAATGTACTGAGTTAGGAAACCCTCCTGAACACACCTTACAAAAACTGCTCCATTCAAATCTTCTGCTCGAAGGAGGTTCCAATCAATATTTGGAAAGTTAAAGTCACCCATTACAACAACCCTCCTACGTCCACACTTTTCCAAAATCTGCCGACCTACGCTTTCTTCAATCTCCCTGCTGTTATTGGGGGGCCTGTAGTAAACCCCTAATGAGGTGACTGCTCCCTTGCTGTTCCTAATTTCCACCTGTACTGACTCGGTAGGCAGATCTTCCTCGACAGTGGAAGCTTCTGTTGCTGTGATACCCTCTCTGATTAATGCTACACCCCCTACTCTTTCTCCCCCCTCCCTATTCTTTTTAAATGCTGTAAACCCTGGAACATACAGCAACCATTCCTGTCCCTGAGAAACCCATGTCTCTGTTATGGCCACAACATCATAGCACCAGGTACTGATCCATGCTCTAAGTTCATCTCTTTTATTCCTGATATTCCTTGTGTTAAAGCAAACACAGTTTAACTGATCCCTTGGTTCCTTCCCAGGAAAATCCTTCCCACTAGCTGGTCTACCTCTTGCTATTGCCTCATCTGCATCAACTCTCACCAGGATACAGCTCAGGCCCCCCCCCACCCCCCCCGCCATACTAGTTTAAACCCTCTCGAAGTATTCGAGCAACTCTTCCACCCAGGACATTGGTCCCCTTCCAGTTCAGATGTAACCCGTCCTTTTTGTACAGGTCCCACCTTCCCCAGAAGGCATCCCAATTATCTACATATCAGAAGCCCTCCCTCCTACACCAGCTGCGCATCCACGTGTTATTTCTTTGTTGTGACATTTTTGCGATTGATACAAGTGAGTGGCCTGCTCGGCCATTTCAGAGGGCAGTTGAGAGTCAACCATATTGCTGTGGCTTAGGAGTCATATGTAGGCTAGACAAGGTAAGGATGGCAGATTTCTTTCCCTAAAGGACATTAGTAAACCAGATGGGTTTTTCCGACAACTGACAATGGTTTCATGGTCATCAGTCAACTCTTAGTTCCAGATATTTTCTTTTATTGAATTCAAATTCCACCATTTGCCATGGCAGGATTCAAACCCAGGTCCCCAGAACATTATTCTGGGTTTCTGGATTAATAATCAAGCAATAATACCACTAGGCCATCATCTCTGTCTCTGAATAATCAGAGAGCGAGTAGGACCAATCAGGGATAATGGAAGGAACTTGTGCCTAGAGTCTGAAGAGGTTGGGGAGGCCCGAAATTAGTTTTTTGTTTCAGTATTCACTCACGAGAGGCACCTTGTTGATAGTGAGAACATTGAGGACCAGGCTAATAGGCTTGAACAGATTGATATTAATAAAGTGGATGTGCTGGAAATTCTGGGAAGCATCAAGATAGATAAGTCCCCAGGGCCAGACTAGATATATCCAAGGTTACTTATTGAAAGCAAGGAATGAGATTGCTTTACTTCTGGCAATAATCTTTGCATCTTCACTCTCCATAGGAGTAGTACTGGATGATTGAAGGGAGGCGAATATTGTTTCTCTGTTCAAGAAAGGGAATAGGGAAATTTCTGGGAATTATAGACCAGTCAGTATTGCGTCTGTGGTAAGCAAAATACTGAAAAGGATTCTGAAAGATAGGATTTATGACTATTTGGAAAAGCATAGCTTGATTAAAGATAGTCAACACGACTTTGAGATGGGCAGGTCATGCCTCACAAGCCTTATTGAGTTCTTTGAGGATGTGACAAGACAAGTTGACGAGGGTCCAGCAGTAGATGTAGTGTATATGGATTTCAGCAATGCCTTTGATAAGGTTCCCCACTTCAAAACGTTAGGAGGTATGGGATACAGGGAAATTTGGCTGTCTGGATACAGAATTGGCTGGCCGAAAGAAGACGGTGAGTGGCCGTGGATGGAAAGATATTCTGCCTGTGGTTCTGTGACCAGTGGTGTCGTGCAGGGATCTGTTCTTGGGTCTCCACTCTTTGTAGTTTTTATAAATTACTTGGATGAAGAAGTGGAAGGGTGGGTTAGTAAGTTTGCCAATGACACAAAGGTCAGTGGTGTTGTAGATACTGTTGTGTGGTACAACAAGACATTGACAGGATGCAGAGCTGGGCTGAGAAGTGGAAGATGGAGTTCCACCTGAATAAATGTGAAATGATTCATTTTGGAAGGATGAATTTGAATGCTGAATACAGGGTTGAAGACAGGATTCTTGGCATTGTAGAGGAACAACGGGATCTTGGGGTCTACATACATAGATCCCTCAAAGTTGCCACCCAGGTGGATATGGTTGTTAAGAAGACATATGGCGTTGTTGCTTTCATTAACAGGGGAATTGAGTTTAAGAGCTGCAAGGTTTTGCTGCAGCTCTATAAAACCACGGTTAGACCACACTTGGAATATTGTGTCCAATTCTGGTTGCCTCGTTATAGGAAGGATGTAGATGCTTTCAAGAGGGTGCAAAGGAGATTTACCAGGATACTGCCTGGGTTGGAGGGCTTGTCACACTGGAGAGAAGATGAAAGAGAGGTTACTTGATAGAGGTGTGCATGGTAATGAGAAGCACAGATAGAGTAGATAGCCAGAGACTTTTCCCCAATGCAGAAATGGCTGTCACAAGGGGTCATAATATTAAGGTGATTGGAGGAAGGTATAGGGAAGATGTCAGAGGTAGGTTCTTTGCACACAGAGTGGTGGGTGTGTGGAATGCACTGCCAGTGGTAGTAATAGATTCGGATAGGTTAGGGACATTTAAGTGACTGCTGGACAAGCACATGAGCTGTGTATTGGTTAGGTTGATCTTAGATTAAGATGCATGCTCGGAACAACATTGTGGGCCAAAGGACCTATACGATGCTATATTGTTCAATGTTTGATGTTCTAGAGACTGGTGAGCCTGACATCGGTGGTGGACAAGTTGTTGGAGAGAATCCTGAGGGACAGGTTTTACGTGTGTTTAGAAAGACTGATTAGAGATAGTCAACATTGCTTTGTGTGTGGAAATCATGTCTCACTAACGTGATTAAGGTTTTTTGAAGAAATAACAAAGAGGATTGATGAGGCCAGAGTGGTGGATGTGATCTATATGGACTTGAATAAGACATTCAACAAGATTCCCCATGTGAGATTGGTTAGCAAGGTTAGTTCAAATGGTATACAGGGAGAACTAGCCATTTTGGATACAGAGCTGGCTGGAACATAAAAGACAGAAGATGGTGGTGGAGGGTTGCCATTCAGACTGGAGGGCTGTGGTGTGCCACAATGATTGGTGCTGGGTCCACTGTTTTTCGTCTTTTATATAAATGATTTAAATGTGAACATTGGAGGTATAGTTAGTAAGCTTGCAGATGATACTAAAATTGGAGTTGAAGTGGACAGTGAAGAAGGTTACTTCAGAGTACAAGGAAATCTTGATCAGGTGGGCTAATTGGCTGAGGAGTGGCAGATGGAGTTTAATTTAGATAAATGTGAGGTCTGCATTTTGGAAAGGCAATTCAGGGCAGGAGTTACACACTTAATAGTAAGGTCTTAGGGAGGTTCTAATACACGTTCATAGTTCTATGAAAGTGGAGTCACAGATCGGTAGGATATTGAAGGCGGCATTTGGTATGCCTTCCTTTATTGATCGGAGCATAGGTTATACGAAATGAGAGGTCATGTTGCAACTGTACAGGACATTGGTTAGGCCACTTTTTGAATATTGTGTGCAATTCTAGTCTCCCTCCTTAAGGAAGGATTTGTGAAATGCGAAAGGATTTAGAAATATTTACAAGGATGTTGCCAAGATTGGATTTTTTAGGCTATAGGGAGAGGCTGAATAGACTGAGGCTATTTTCTCTGGAGTGACTTAGAGGTTTATAAGATCATGAGGGACATGGATAGGGTATATAGACTAGTTCTTGTCCCTGGGTTGGCTGAATCCAGAAATAGAGGGCATAGGTTTAAGTTGAGAGGGGAAGAATTAAAAATGGACTTAAGGGGGCAACTTTTTCATGCAGAGTGTGGTACGTGTATGGAATAAACTGCCAGAGGAAGTGGTGGAGGCTGGCACCATTACAACTTTTAAAAGGCAGTTGTATGGGTACATGAATAGGAAGAGTATAGAGGGATATGGGCCAAGTGCTGGAAAATGGGGCTAGATTAGTTTAGGATATCTTGTCAGCATGGACAAGTTGAACCAAGGGGTCTGTTTCCATGCTTATATCTCTATGCCTTTATGACTCTAATGAGCACACAAAATTATGAGGGGTTTTGACAGGGTAATTGTGGAAAGGTTGTTTTCCCTTGTGGAGCGAGTCTAGGGCCAAAGGCTAGGATTCACAAGGCTAAGCATTAGGCTAAAGGAGGGTAAGCTGAGTGGCTTGGTTCTAAAACAGCAATAGATGTAACAGTGTGCAAGGAAGCATGTACAGTGTCACCTACATGTCCTAAGAAGCATTAGTTTGTCATTGCTCTCCGACTGCCTGTTTAGTGAAGGATAATTAAGGGTTTTCACCCAAAATGTTGATTCTCCTGTTCCTCAGACGCTGCCTGACTTGCAGCGCTTTTCCAGCACCACACTATCGACTCTAATCTCCAGCATCTGCAGTCCTCAGTTTTGCCGAACTGATTTTAACCTCAATATTTGACTAGGTGCAGAGCTGGGCTTCAAAGATGGCACCAGCATCAGAGACTCTGGGATGTCCCAGGAATGGTGAGTACTTCAGCCTATGCCAGTTGGGAGAATACAACAACTGGAGTGCCATGGGTGTATGGCACATAGGTAATGAAATAAGTTTGGGAGAGTAATGTGAGAAAATATGAGGCCTTGCAGTGAGAAGCTATCCATGAAATCTACAAACATAGATACTCAGCCGTGTTCTGGTAAGATTTAGCCCAAAATCTTTGATTCAGGTGTAGATGTAGCAAAAGGAAGTAGAGATGTATTAAACATTCTTTGGTTAGCAGTGAATGGATAACTTGCAAGTTAAATTTCCAGCATTATTATACAATCATATTACAAGCTTCAATCCAATAGTAGAATATTATTACTTTCATTTTTGATTAATTGTGTGCAGATTTGCAACCTGGCCCTTCTAGTGTTGGGCCTGCTTGTTGCATTTTGCAGTAGCCAGCCAATGGCCATCTTTAGAACTGGCGTCCAATTAGCTGCAATGGACAGCAGGAGCACACACAAACAAAAAAGGTATAATAATAGGTCACTTTGGCCTTTAAAGACTGCTCTGCTATTCACTTAGTTCATGACTGACCTGATTTTAAGCTAATTTCTGCATTACAGCATATTCCTTGGTATTCAGCAGTCTATTTACTTCTGCGTTAAAATATCTAAAAATCCACTGCTTTTTGAGAAAGGGAATTCCAAAGACTCTCAGTCCTTTGAGAAAAAAAATTTTTTTCCTCATCTCTGCCTTAAATGGGTAACCACTTACTTTTAAACTTTTAGTCTCCCATATGAAAAACATCTGAAGCATAACCTCTCTACTCTCGCATTCAATTCCCCTTGCAATAAAATAGGAATTGATTAGTTTTCCTGATTACTTGCTGTACCTGCATACTAACCTGTGATTCATATATGGTGGCACTTAGATCTCTCTGCATCTTAGAGCTCTGAAAACTCTCAGCATTTAGATAATATGATTCTCTTTTATTCTTTCTATCAAAATGTGTATTTTCACATTTTCTCACATTATACTCCATTTGGCAGATCTTTGCCACTCAGTTAAACTTAACCTATCTATATTCCTTTGAGGGCTCCTTATACTCTCTTTACAATTTACCTGCCTACCTATCTTTGTGCCTTCAGCAAATTTAGTGAGCATACCTTTGGACCATTCATCCAAATAATTTACATAAATTTTAAAGTGTTGAGGCCCCAATAGTGACCTCTGTGATACATCACTGGTGACATCCTGCCAGCTTGAAAGAGACTCTGCTTCATGTTAGCCAACCAATCTTCTATCCATGCCAAATTGTTACTCTCTACATCATGAACTTTTATTTTTCAGAACAACATTTAATGTGGCACCTTATCAAATGCCTTCTAGAAATCTAAATACACTATCCTCTGGTTCATTTTAATCGACAATACAAGTTACTTCTTAAAAAACTTCAATAAATTAGTTAAACATTTCGACAAAACCATGTTGGCTCTGCCTGGCTGCCTTGAACTTATCCAAATCCTCTGTTACAATATCTTTAATATTGACTTTTAACAATTTCCCCATGATAAATGTTCAGCTCACTGGCTTGTAGTTTCTTTTGTCTCCCTTCATAAATAAAATGAGTTGCATTAACTATTTTCCAAAGGAACCTTCAGCGTAACTAATGAGTTTTGGGAAATTAAGACCAACACATCAACTATCTCACTAGCTTTTCCTTTCCAGACCCTAGGATGAAATCCAACAGGACCAAAGGATGTGTCAATTCGCTGTTCCAACAATTTACTCAGTACTACTTACCCATAGTTTTCCTGAGTTCCTCCCTCCCTTTCAATCCTTGATTTACAGCTATTTCCAGGATATTACTTGTATCCAGGATATTACTTGTATCCTCTCTCATGAAGACCAATGCAAAATATTTATCCAATTCACCTGCTATCTCTTCATTTTCTACTACTAATTCCCCAGGCTCAGAAGTATCTGAAGACATTTTTTTCTATCCGTCAGAGTAGACACCTCAGCAGTCAGAAACTGGAAGGATGCCTGATTGCAAACAGCCTGGTCCAGCCTCAGACAAATGCTGGGGTATCTGGCAGCATGAACAATAATAGAACTGTATATCTGGACTGCAAAATTGCAGCAGCAAAAAGAGGAGGAAATAAATGTCAGAATGAGGTGGATAGTCTCTGGACACACAGATATACCATTTGAAGTTATATTGGAAGCTGTGATAATGTGGAAGCAGGTACTATTTCCAAAAGACAGCAAAAGGACACAAGCTGACTTCAGACTAGGTCGAATGTATATTCCTGAGTAAGCACACTGCCTTAAAGGCCAATACAGCAATTTTATTTCTCCGTAGTCTTAAATTATGCTAAGATCTTCAGACTGCAAATTTTAGCATAATTACTTCAGGAATTACTTTCGTCTGTGCTAGCTTTACACTATGATTGAAATATTAAATATTAGTTTTTCTCTTAATAGTCCTGCAATGATGGCAAGCTGTCAATGAGTGTCCTTGCACTCTTGCCTTCCTTAATTCCCACATTGCTGACATAAGATGCAACCCATATGCATTGGGAAAGAGCCATTTCTCCCATTTGATGTGTCTTTATTGGCTTCTGAATCATCCAAATTAACTGCGTTTCACCTGCACTAACAGCCACCTGAAAATGTAGAGAATGGAGGTGGGGATGTTGGAAGAGAGACACAGGATTGCTTGTCCAAAGTCTCTTCCACATTTTCCTGACTCCCTCCACACCTTTAAACTTGCTTTCAAAGATATGACAATGTTTGCACCAAAGTGATAGCAGTAAAATCTTCAGAAGTAACAAAATCTCAAGGGAAATGGCTTCTCTCACATCAGTTTGTGTTACACCCCAGTAGTGACCTCTGAATTGTACAGTGTTGCTTGAAACCTAAAATTGCTGTGATACAGTTACCTGTAATTAAAATACCTTGTCTAGAATAACATTGTGCCATGAACAAAAAGGCGCTTGCAACACCTTCATTGATACAGAAATTGGAGAAGACAATCCTAATGCAGCTGGTGGCAGACCCTCTTATTGTCTCATTGTTGAAGTGCACCCCTATTGACATCTGTTCATTAACATCCTCATATGATTGCCCTTATCATACATTCTGTAAGGGGTTAGGGATGTTAATATTCAATAAATATATTCTGTTTAAATTTTGCCTAACTTTACCGCACTTGTGCTATTATCTTTCCTCCATAATAAAGGCATTTAAATGAAAGGCTATCAGAAATACTATATCTCTTGTCAACAAGCCCTCACTGTGTAGTCTGATATTCTCCAATATATCAGAACATCAAAAGAAATTGCTCCTAGGTCAAAAATCACTCAAAACCCATGACATCTTAAATGATAGTGACAAAGGTAAATTATTTCTCCTTTCCATGATCAACCTGTCTGCAGCCTTCCAACACCTTGCCAACAATGTCCAGTGCTACAGGACCACATACCGAGTTCCATTCTTATCGATCTAGTTTGAGCTAGAGAATCACTTGCAGTTCTTCTACTGGGGCTTCCACACCATTAATTCTTGGGTTCCCCAGGTTTCTATCCTCGATTCTTGCCTATTTCTCACCAACATCTGAAAGCAGAGTCAGTATCTGCATATACATTAATGACACACAGCTCAACTATACTACAACTTCTCAACTACTCTGCAGTCAGGTGGCACAGTGGCTCAGTGGTTAGCACTGCTGCCTAACAGCGCCAGGGACCCAGTTGATTCCAACCTCTGTTCGGAGTTTGCACATTCTCCCCCTGTCTGCGTGAGTTTCCTCCGGGTGTTCTGGTTTCCTCCCACAATCATAAGATGTGCAGGTCAGATGAATTAGCCATGCTAAATTGCCCATAGTATCCAGGGATGCTTAGGTTAGGTGCATTAGTCAGGGGAAATGTACAGTAGTAGGGTAGAGGAATGGGTCTGAGTGGATTATTCTTCAGAGGGTCAGTGTGGACTTGTGGGGCCTAATGGCCTGTATCCGCACTGGAGGTGTTCTATGTCAGTCTCCAAATTTTGAGATTATTTAGCAGCAATCCATTATTAATTCCTTCAAAACTAAATATTGGAGAGACCAAAATTATTGCCTTTAGTCCTTACTGCCAACTCAACTCCCCAGCATTTGTCTGAGGCTGGACCAGGCTGTTTGCAATCTTGATGTCATATTTGATCCCATGTGAAACTTCAACCATGTTCATGCCATCACTACAACTATCTATATCCACTTTTGAAACAATCGGAACACATTAAGAGCAGGTGTAGGTCGCTCAGGTCCTTGACTTTCAGTAAGATATTGGCTGATCATATTTTCACCTACCACCAAAACTTTTCAACCACTTTGCTTCTTATAAATCTATGTACTTCTGGCCTAAAAGTAACCACCACCTTTTGTGAAAGAGAGTTCCAAAGACCCATAATTTCCTGTGAGAAAACAATTCTCCTGATCTATACCTTAAATGGTCAACCACTTTTCAAGAATAATTCATAGCTCTAGATGCACCTAGAAGTGAAAACATCCTCTCCATATCCACGCTGTCAAGACTCCTCAAGATCATGTATGTTTCAATTAAGTCGCTCGCAATCTTTTAAATTCTAGCAGACACAAAGCTAGCTTCCTAACTTTGCCTCATAGTACAAACCATCCATTCCAAGATCGTTGCATAAATCTTCTCTGAACTGCTTCCAATGCATTACCATCTTCAGTAAGGTGACCAATAGTGCACTCCTGATGTAATCTTACAATTGCCCTGTAAAACTGAAGCATAGCTCCATTTTTCTGTGATAAATTATCCTTGCAAAAAACCAAATGACATTCTATTACTACTAAATTAAACTATTCCAAACCAATCCTGACCCATCTTTCACTTTCCAACTTCCAAAGACTTGAGGTCATCTAATCTTCTGCTGCCATGTCCTAACTTGCATAAGGTTCTGCTCAACTTTCACTTGAGTTTATTAAATTATATTTGCTCCCTCTTAAGCAACAGTTCAAATTGTAAAATTCTTACGTATGCTTCAAATCCATCTGTGGCTTTGTCCATCTCTCAAATTTTCTCCAGCCCTACTACCGCTTGAGACATCTGTACTCTTCCAATTTTAACCTCAAGAACATCTGATTTTAAACCCATCAGCCTAGCCTTCAGCTGTCAACAACTTAAACTCTGGAATGACTGTTCCCCAGCACACCCCAGCCCCTTTGCTTTCCTTCTTCAATCTCTTTAATGATGCTCTTTAAAAGCTGCCTCTTTAGCCAGGCATTTAGTCATCTTATATGAGTGTCAACTTTTGTTTGATAACACTTATGAAGTGCCTAGACATGTTTTCCTACATCCAAAGATGTGATATAAAAACAAATCATTATTGTTGTCGCATTTAATCCTAAACAATCTTCGCAAAATTATCATTGACACGATGCCAAAATGGTCTCTTTGAAACCTATGGAATAGTCTTCATTCACCCCTACATAACATACCAATTATTTTAAATAAAGCATAGCACATAGCACAACATAGTATGTTGTAGTTATGGAAATGGATTTGGTTTAAAAAAGGGATATTTGTGGGATGGGTCTAACATCTGCAGGCCTCAGGCCAACAGCCTTGAAATCCGGAGGGTGTGAGAGACCCTCGGGAAAAGTTGCACTTAGATTCAGAGCAATATCTAAGAGAGGTTTCCAAAATATACCTTGTAAATACAACATAATCAATTTTTTAAAAAAGTATTCATCTTTAAAATAAAGGCAGTGCCTCTTTAACACACAGTTTGTACAAAACATTCCATGATTCTATGATAACTTATCACAAATGAATTCTGTGTAGGATTTGCATCATGTTCCACAAATGAGCCTTTGTCTGTATTATTCACAGTTTGAACTCTGTTCTATTTTCGTTTTTGTAAAGTTTGCATGCCAAATAGTACCAAAAGGCAGATACCTTACATTAAATAACACTGCCTGGCCCAAGTTGCCTGATGTCCAGGACAGAGAAATTTTGACTTAAGGCTGTGTTATACAGTGGGACTCACAAAAGTCCTGCCACAAACAAATGCATTGTAATTCCCTGGAAAGTTTAAACTTCCGACGAACTGAATTTCATTCAAATAAAAGTTAAGTACTGCGGATGCTGGAAACAGCTAAGTGCTGGAAAAACTCAGTAGATTTGCCAGTATCTATGGAAAAGGAAATAAAGTTAACATTGAGTCCAAAGTGTCTGCTTTTTGGAACTGATTTGCACTGTCTCCATAGTTGTCTCCAATACTGATCTCAGATTCAAAGACTTGAGCCAGCAACACAGGATTTGCCAGGATTCTTACCAAGGAAATGTTCCATTGGTCAATGCCCAGCCTAACATAGTGATAGTGAGCTGAGCAACCATAATCTATACTTCAAACAACACCAAATTCAACCTGACCACCACTGACACAACTACCCCCAGGAATCTTAAGTGACCTGGCTGCCCACACACCAACTCCCTCACTTACTCATCCACTTGTTCCCTCATTAACCTGTTATCCACCGATTACCTCATCTACTCACCAATCCACTCACATGCTCACCCACAAATTCATCCACTCACTCACCCAACCACTTCCCCACTCACTCATCCATCAACATCGGATGTCCTGTTTGAAAATGTACAGTTCCATTAGGGCATAGAAAACTTTACAGGCAGTAATAATACAGCCAGCTTTGCAATGCATTGACACACAATGTTTATAACAGTGTGGTTAGTTCTTGCTATCAAAGCAAGTAATGGTAATTCTTCATCATTGTTATCTTCTTACCTGTTGCAGCTTCCATTACTGGCTGGTCAGGTTGCAATTCTTGACTATCTGAAAAGGAAAAATTCACAAATGTTTGATTGTAGATAATAAAGTGTGAAAAAATAAGAGGTACATGCTTACATCATCTGCATCTTCTACATAAGGAAATACAGAATAAGTGGCATGTAGGATATGAAAATGAAGATTGCAATTAAGGATACTATTACCTTTAATGATTTTAGCCCTGTTTCTGTTCACTGACTTAGCAAAGATGAGTGTGAGCACTGTATCCACCAGCTGCATTTGGGTATCCGTTCTCAAGAATAAGGTTGGAAAATCTTCCAGCTGCTGTCTTCCAGGTTGTACAATTATTACATTTTCTTTCTGCATTAGAATGCCTTTCATTATAACATTTACCTATTGTTGGTCATACTCTCTTTAAAAGGGCTGGCTGACTTTAAGTAAGGCAGAAATTGCTAGAGAACTTTAATGGAGAATCATAGGACATGAAACGTTAATGCTGCTTTCTCCCCATAGATGCTACCAAATCTGCTGAGTTTTGTTTTGGATCCCCAACATCCACAGTTTTTTTTTTAAGTAAAGCAGGTTAGCTTTTCCAAGTGTGAGCCTCTTGATGTTTTGGCCATCCTGATGAAGTGAGGAGCTAAAAAATGTGTTGCTGGAAAAGCGCAGCATGTCAGGCAGCATCCAAGGAGCAGGAGAATCAACGTTTCGGGCATAAGCCCTTCTTCAGGAAGAAGTGAGGAGCCAAACAACAAAATATTCCAAGATACTTCAAAAAGAGGTATTAAGTAGACCAAGCTACATAAGGAGGTACTGGGGCAGTGGTAAAGCCAAAGTACAAAGGGATCTGAGAGTGCTAGTCGAGGATACTCTAAAGGTAAACATGTAGGTTGAGTCCGTGATTAAGAAAGTGAATGCAATGTTGTCATTTATCTCAAGAGGGTTGGAATATAAAAGCACCGTTGTGCTACTGAGACTTTATAAAGCTCTGGTTAGGCTCCAATTGGAGTACTGTGTCCAGTTTTGGTCCCCACACCTCAGGAAGGACATACTGGCACTGGAACGTGTCCAGCGGAGATTCACACGGATGATCCCTGGAATGGTAAGTGTAACATATGAGGAACGGCTGAGGATCCTGGGATTGTTTTCATTGGAGTTTAGAAGATTGAGGGGAGACTTAATAGAAACTTACAAGATAATACATGGCTTGGAAAGGGTGGACGCTAGGAAATTGTTTTCGTTAGGCGAGAAGACTAGGACCCATGGACACAGCCTTAGAATTAGATGTGGTCAATTCAGAACAGAAATGCAGAGACATTTCTTTAGCCAGAGAGTGGTGGGCCTGTGGAATTCATTGCTGCAGAGTGCAGTGGAGGCCGGGACACTAAATGTCTTCAAGGCAGAGATTGATAGATTCTTGATGTCATGAGGAATTAAGGGCTACGGGGAGAATGCTGGTAAGTGGAGTTGAAATGCCCATCAGCCATAATTGAATGGTGGAGTGGACTCGATGGGCTGAATGGCCTTACCTCCACTCCTATGTCTTATGGTCTTATGGACCAAAAACTTACTCAAATAAATAGAATTTAAATATTGTTAAGAGAAGAAAGAGAGACAAGACACAATGAATGAGAGATTTAGAGAGTTAATTCTGAGGGTTTAGTACAGTGGCTACTGAAAACATGGCCACCAATGGCAAAGCTGGAGGAGTGTTCAGAGATAGAAAGGGCTAGGCCATGGGGGAATCTGACACAAGGATGAACATTTTAAAACTGATACATTTAACCAGGAGTCAATGAGCACAAAGTTAATGATGAATGGGACTTGGTGTAAATTAGACATGCTCAGCAGAACTTTGCTTGACCTCAGGTTGACAGAATTTGGGAGACTAGCCATGAATATGTTAGACTGGTCGAGTCTAGAGGTCACAAAGACAATAATGAGAGTTATAGCAACAGCTGAGCTGAGGTAGGGACAGATTTAGATGATATTATGCAGATGGAAATAGGCAGTCACAGCATGTATATCGTAATCTCTTCTTGAGGTGAAATATGGCACTAAGCTTGAAAAGCATTATTCCTCAGCCTTAGACAGTTGCCAGTGTGGCAAAGGAATGCAGTTTGTGTCATGTCCAAAGCTAACAGCTTCAATCTTTTAATTTAATTGGAAGGAAGTCATGCTCACGCATTAACTGATTTCAGTTAAGTTGTCTGACAATTTAGAAAGAATACAACAATTGAGAAAGATATTGGTGAGGTAAAGCTCAGTGCCATCAACATGTAAATTGACACTGTAATTTCAAATGCTGTCACCAAAGGGCAGTTAATAGATGAGAAATAGAAGGAGCCAAGGATTGATCTCTGGGAACACCAGAGTTAATGTGTCAAGACCAGTAAGAGAAGACATTGACTGTTTTGTGGCCATGAATAGATAGATAATGATGGAACCAGGTAATGCAGTCCCACCCAGCTAGAGAAGTGTGGAGAGCTATTGAAAGAAAACAATGTGATCAAGTGTGTCAAAGACTGTGGAAGATCAAGAATGACACCTCCTTAAAAAAAAATTTGAAAACACCAACAACAAGTAAAACTTTGTTCCAAATAAATCAAAGGCAGGCAAAGAAAGTAATCACTTTTTAAGAAACTTTGTGTTCCTCAGGATAATGGTCAATGGTACAAAATAACAACAAAAAGGAAACAAAAACAGCAAATCCAGGAACTTCACAGAGAGTGTGTTGGCATCTAGGAGAAAAAAAGAGAGGCTCATGGTTCAAGGAGAATTTTCAGATGCATTTCAGAAAGGAAATTAGTTGGCAAAGGAATTTAGTATCCTATTAGATTTGGTTGCATTTCTATCCACATCCCTGAAAGCAAATGTTAGTTTTTAACCTGCTGCACAACCCTTGACCTATTCTGACCTTTTCTAAACTATCTCATGTTTTAGCATGATGTGGATGTTTAGACAAGAAAACCTTTTTTTCCCAGAGCAGCTGGTGTCACCACACTTTAATACTGCAAAATGATCTGGACTATGTATCAAAAATGAATGATAAGAGAGTGCATCAGCAGTGCCTCTACCACATCCTCCAGACAAAGTGGGAGGATGGCCAAACAAAAGCTGAAACCGGGTTCACAAGCATTCCGGCAAAACCCCTGGAAAAGCATCTTCAATAGACTGGTCAACTGTATATACGTGGCTGAAAGTCATCACCCGGCCTGGTTCTTTTCACTAATGTTGGACGACATTTCAGTGGGTGACCAAGAAAACACAACAGAGAAATGCTGAAGCTTTCCTTGACGACCCTACAGCAGACTTAAATGAATAAGAACTTATTCTTGCTCTACGTGTCTAAAGATATTCGGGTCAAAAATTGGTGTGAAAATCCAGAGCAAAACCTGAGACCCTGAGTTCCTTTAAAAATCAAGGAACTGCCAATGACAGATTGTTAGAATTTGCTTGGCAAAGGTCTTGATTTAAATATTACTCACTGGTAGGCACAATGGTATTATAATGTAACACTGCAAGGTCTACTTTCCAAATGCTTGTTTTTGTGGCAGGACTTTGCCCATCATGACCACATATCAATAGTAATGTTGTAAGTTTATTAGCTGGTTTTATTCCAAACATTTTCTGCAACACTTATGAATTTAATTTCCTTTGTTGAGGTTACCTCATGCCCTTTCTACTATATACAAAATTCACATTGAAATGTTTTCAAAAGAATGAGCTCATCCTTATACAATAGTTTTGAATAGGAAGAGATGACTCAGCTTCATGAGCCTGCATTATGCTATAGAACAGAGCTATGCCAGTTTGACCTAACAATTGATTGGTTTTAATTCATAACTCCTACATATCCATGTGACTTGAAGTAACTGTATAATGAATGCTTTCTCTCTGCCATGGCATTAGGTCATTTCTTCCGCTCTTGTTTCAGTGTGTATAGCCAGCTGAACTGCTATTATGGACATTATATTTGTACTACTAGTATGTAGGTACAGGCAATTTGATTTGAAATTAAATCTCCATTTTGAAATTCCAGTCAAATATGGGCTGAGACCATCTAGAGCACAGGGAATATTGTAGGAGCAATATCAATTGATTAATAAAACCACAGAGCCAGCCTGGTCAACTACAAAAGCTATTGATCTGATGCCTGCTGAAATTAGAGAATGATAAACAGGACAAATGTCAGGCCAGCCTCACTCAAACTTCAGCCTGACTGATGACCCCAGTTATGTCACCCATTTCTTTGCAGACAGTGAAGTTGGAGTGCTTCGCCAACTTCACAGGAATTGAAAATGCTACTCATCTTATTGTCATTCATCTTATGACCCTATGCAGTACCCATCCCATTCTTTTTCATCCTAGAACTATTTGAAGATCCCTGTTGCTTCAGCTATTAGTTTGACATTAAAGTCTTGGTTCTAGTTGGATGTCTGCGGTAACAGCAACTTGTTCAAAATTACTGGTGGAGACTAAGCATCATTTTCCATTGCCAGAATAAAATCTACTCCAAAATTTCCATTTTATGCACATTTAAAAACATTTTGGGCTGAATCTTTTTAGCTAAATCCAAGTTGCATTGAGATTTTTGGAGGGTTTGGTGCCATGGGTACGAACAGGTTCTCTCATTCTATCTCTAAATTAATCTCATTAAATTACCTGCAATGCCCCATGGCATCTCTCATGTCTGATATCAGTGTCATCCTACCATATGCCCTGAAACAACTTGCTGCTCAGTGGATATCTGCTGATAGACTAAGATTCCTTGGGTCTGTGCCATTTTTAAAAATCTCTGGTGCACCCGGACAAGCACTGTCTGTCTGGCCTAGTTCAAGGTTGCCACCATGGTCTCAATTGTCTGAAGGAATGCCAAGCCCTACAAATAGAGAGGCAATGGCCTTCTCCACTCAATCAGGATAAGTACAATCATCTTCTCACTGATACTCATACTATCTAAAGTACCCACATCTCATTAGTTCCTGCACTGGGGTGGCACAGTGACTCAGTGGTTAGCAATGTTACCTCATAGCATGTGGGGACCCAGGTTCAATTCCAATCCCATGCAACTGTACACACAGTCAGACAGATAGTCAGACATTCTCCCTGAGTTTGTGTGGGTTTCCTCTGGGTACTCTGGTTTCCTCCCACAGTACAAAAATGTGCAGGTTGATGGATTGGCTATGCTAAATTGACCACAGTGTCTAGAGATGTCTAGATTAGGCAGATTAGCAAGGGAAATGATGGGTTACGTGGATAGGGTAAGGGAGCAGATCTGGGTGGAATGCTCTTCAGAGTCGGTGTGGACTTGTTGGGCTGAATGGCCTGTTTCCACAATGTAGGGATTCTATGAATATACCACTCTCATTACTGTCTGAAGCATCTTCTCACTTGCTGTCATCCACCTCAAGATCCACATCACTAAAACACATATGTCAGCTCTTCTGTATTACCTGAATTGGTGTCATCCCAAATAGGGCAGAAAGAGTCAAGAGAGATGGACTGCCCATTGGATCTCATATAAAGAGAGAATTCTGACAATGACCACCGTGGGTAGCTAAATGGTCCTGCACAAAGATCAAAAGCTGCTCTTGACTTACTGTGCCAGGACTCTGGGTGAATCATAGAATCCCTAAGTGTGAAAACAGGCCCTTCAGCCCAACAAGCCCTGACCAACCCTCCAAAGAGTATCCCACCCAAACCCATTCCCCTACATTTACCCCTGACTAATACACCTAACCTACACATTCCTGAACACGATGGGCAATTTAGCATGGCTAATTTACATAAACTGCACATCCTTGTATTGTAGGAGTAAACTGGAGCACCCAGAGGAAACCCACACAGACATGGAGAGAACGTGCAAACCCGAGACTGGAATCGAACCAGGTCTCTGGCACTGAGCCACAATGCCGCCCCAAACGGTCTTGATTTGACTGAGACCTGCAGACAACCATGACAAGTTTGCTTGACTTGGGTTTGCACCAAACGTACCAATACTGAGCCTAATAGCTCTGTCTAAGGTGCTTAAAATAACTGCACAGAGGCTGGTATCCCATCATTAAGTTACTCTCTTCCCGTGCACATCCAGGGAAGGCAAGCTTGAAAAGACCAAAAGGAGAGATACTGGATCCACTCTCATTTCCATTCCCAAGATTTCTGTCAGGGCATTTGCTACTTTAATCCAATATTTTTGGATCTTATGGCAAGTCCATAAGCAGTGTACAAGAGTGCCCACCTCTATTTTATATTTGGGACACATTGGAGATGCTCCTGCCTTAGATTTTGCCAATTGATCTGGTGCTATATGGGCCCTGTGAAGTACCTTCAACTGAATGGGTTCTGTTGCAGATGGAGATTTTTCTGGCATTTTCCCAAATGTCATTCCATATTTCTATGGAGATTTCCAGCCCCAAATCCTGATCCCATGTTTTAAGCAGATTGTCCATATCTTCCGATACTTCATCATGTAATAAATGATAAATAGTGCTGACCAAAGATACCCCCATTTGCCATCATACTCTACGTTCTCTGTCTGATTTATAAAGACTATCTAATAGCATAGTCTTCTTCTGTATGTAATCTCGAATTTGGAAGTATTGAAAGAGATCACCATTAGGTAATCCAAATTTCTGATGCAGCTGTTTAAAAGACATCAAGGCCCTTTCCTTAAACAGATCTCCTAAGCAGGAGATACCCCTGGATCTCCAGAGTTTGAATGTGACATCCATAAGCCCCGGTTGAAACCCCCATGCCCCCATTATTGGAATATAAGGGGATGTTTTCTGTGAATTACCCTCATTTTGCCGCATTATATTCCAAGCTTTAATTGTACTTAGTATTGTAAGGTTTTTACAGTGGTCTGTAATGATTCTCCTCTGAAAATAAGAGGTTAATAAGTGGGCATTTTACTTGAGAAGCCTCGATGTCCAGCCAGATTGATTGCGGGTCAGACAAGACCTAATTGGCTATGTAGCTTAATAGGGAACTTAACTGATATTTCCTAAAATTTGGAAAATCCAGTCCTTTCCTTGCCTGTGGAAGCTGTAGCTTCCTCAGCTTAATGGGGGCTGTCTATGATTCCAGATGAAGGAACTCAACCAGCCATACAATTTGCCTAGTGCCAGCCTCGGCAGCATCACCGGGAGCATTCTCATAGGGTATAGGAGACGGGGCAGGACATTCATTTTGATTAGTGATATTCTGCCTAACCAGGAAATTGGAAGGTTCCCCATCACTGGAGGTCCTACCTTATCCTTTCCAGTAAATGCACAAAGTTAGCCTTGTATAGCTGGCCAAATGCTGGGGTGATAAAAATGCCTAAATATTAGAAACCCTCCAGGGACCACCGAAAGGGAAAGTGGGATCCATCCGATAGGTGGGATATACTAGCAAGGCCACTCATTGGCATAGCCTCTGATTTTGATAAATTAATTTTACGAAGTTTGTGAGAAGATTTGTAGCTCGGGTGCTCGTTGTTGTGGTTTTGTTCGCCGAGCTGGGAATTTGTGTTGCAGACATTTCGTCCCCTGTCTCGGTGACATCCTTAGTGCTTGGGAGCCTCCTGTGAAGCGCTTCTGTGATGTTTCCTCCGGCATTTATAGTGGTTATAAATGCCGGAGAAAACATCACAGAAGCACTTCACAGGAGGCTCCTAAGCACTGAGGATGTCACCTAGACAGGGGACGAAATGTCTGCAACACAAATTCCCAGCTTGGCGAACAGAACCACAACAATTAATTTTACAGCCTGAAAATACACTAAATGTATTAATAACTTGGAATAAGCAAGGCACGTACATCAAAGGATTAATGAGAAATAGGAGAACATCATCTGCAGAAAGGGTAATTTTATGTTTACCTGTACCAATCCTCGGGGCCGTTATATTAGGATCAGTCCGTGTAGCTTCTGCTAGTGACTCAGTTATTAACGTAAATAGCAATGGTGAGAGAGGACATCCCTGACGGCAGCCCCTATCCATACTGAAGCTATCCGAGCCTAGTCCATTGGTAATCACAACTGCTTTGGGATCATTATACAGAGTTGAGACCTATTTGGCAAATACCTTTCCAACGCCAAACCTTTCCAATGTATAAAACAGGTATGACCATTCAACCCTGTCGAATGCCTTTTCCGCGTTTAATGAGACTACTACTCCTGGTATCTTTCCCTGATGACAGGCTTGAATCACATTCAAAACCCTTCTAACATTTTTGGATGATCTACGGCCCTTAATAAATCCCGTTTGATCCTCCTGTATGATGTATGGCAATATCCTTTCTAGCCTCAATGCTAACATTTTAGAAAGGATTTTAAAATCTATGTTTAATAATTATATTGGCCTGTATGACGCGCAATCTTCTGAGTCCTTTCCTTTTTTGAGAATAGGGGAGATACTCGCCTCTTTCAGCAAAGGCGGGAGACAGCCCTGACTGTATGAGTAGTTAAACATGTCCATAAATGGGCCAGCCAGTATTTCTGTAAATTCTTTGTAGAATTCAGCTTGAAAGTGATCTGGGCCAGGTGCCTTACTGCTCAGAATTTGCCTGATTGTGTCAAGTATTTCTTGGATTGTTAGGGGAACATTCAGGACCAATACCTGTTCCAGGGTTAGGTCCGGAAAGGTCAAGTTTTTAAAAATGACTGCATCCTCCTAGTCCTGTCTTTGCAATCCTGCAATTTATATAAATCAGAATAAAATTTTCTGAAGATTGCGTTAATCCTTTTGTGATCATGAGTCAGAGTGCCCGCACTTTCCTTATAGATGTGATAGTTTGAGGGGCCTTTTTTCCCTTTGCGAGTAATGCCAAGTGTCTACCAGGTTTATCGCCAAATTCATATAAGCTTTGTTTTGCAAATTATATTTCCTTCTCAGCCGTTTGGATAAGCGTGGTATTCAGAGCTGTCCTAAGGGCTGTAATCCTTTGTAATTTGATAGTAGAAGGTCTGTCAGCGTATGCTATTTCAGCTCCTTTTAAGCGAGCCTCGAGCAGACGCTGTTGTTCTCCCTTTAATTTTTTTCTGGGTCGCCAAGTATGAAATGATCAAACCTCGTGCATAAGTTTTGATGGTCTCCCACAGCATTGATGGGTTGCTAGCCGTACCTGAATTAATTTCCAAAAAAGTTTTAAATTCTTGAGAGAAATACTTTACAAATTTACTATTCTTCATCAGGAAAGAATCCATACGCCAATGCCGGGGGATGTCTCATTGTTCCTGGCCTTGATTTCCATATATACAGCAGCGTGATCAGAAATTGTTATACTACCTAATTTACAGGATGATATGGAATTTTAAAAATTGAGGGGGCAAAAAACATATCGATTCTGGTGTGACATTTATGTGGATTAGAATAAAAATAAAAATCTCTGCCCTGTGGATGAAGGCATCTCCATACATCATCTAGTCCTAATTCTTTGTTCAAATCCACCAATTATCTGGATCTGGGGGATACTCCTGCAGTACTCTTGGGAATCCTATCTATTTCCGGGTCCATAATACAATTAAAGTCTCCCCTATAATTGTATGATGAGCACTGAGAACCATCAATTTGGAGAAGACTTCCATTATAAATTTGAAAGGATGTGCCGGGGGACAATACAGATTGAAGATCCCATATTCCTCTCCATTTATAAGGGCTTTAATGAGAATATATTGTCCAGATTCGTATTTTATCTGATTTAGGATTTTGAAAGGGAGATTCTTCCAAATACGGATGACAACTCCCCTACTTTTTGAACTGAAGGAAGAAAGGAAGGCCTGATCAAATCTACCCTGTCGTAATTTCAAGTGTTCTTTATCCAATAAATGTGTCTCCTGTAGGAGAGCTATATCAACCCTTTCTTTTTTGAGGTTTGATAATATTTTCTTCCTTTTGATTGGTGAATTACTCCCCTTGACATTCCAGGTGCACCATTTAATCGGATTACTAATCATAATCATCCGGGCAAGTCTGAGACCCCTCAGGAGAAGAACCCCATCCAAAACATCCCGAGCATAGAACATATTAAATTCACAAAAATAGAGGTTCTTTAATACACTCACATCAATATAATAAAAAACTATTTCTAAATAAAAAAAACATAAAACAAATTTAAATGGAGATTTTCCCCTTTGTTCCCAGGGGGCATCACTTCCTTTCCGAAAGCCCATCATATCCTCTCCCAACCAGTGCCCCACCCTTGACCTAGGCACCCACGATAGAATAAAGAAAATTCAAATATACTACAAAGCTAAAGTTAACAGTGAGTACCCTACCTCCCCACCCACACCAACACCTAGGTATATTTGGTAATGTTAATACCATGTATGAACATATATAACTATAAATTTACAGTCTCAACAAATAATAATTAAATATAGTAATACAAAAAAACAAGGCAGAGATTTTTCTTTTTACTTCAATTCCATAAATGTCACACCAGAATTGAAAACAGAGATAAAATAGGATAAGGTAGCCACCTCCCCTCACCTACATTAACTAGACCACCCGGCCTATATATATATATATTAAAAAAAGGGGGGGAATCGCTAAGTGAAGAACAAATAAATAAACCCCTCTCCCCAAACCCCAGAGACAATATTAAACCGTAAGGTAATAAAAGAAAAAAAAAAGGGATGAACCGGGGTGGGGGGGAAGAAAGAACAACATCATTCACCACTTGGATTAACTCTTACAATTTATCTAAGAGAGTCCAGAAATTCCTTGGCCTTCTCCGGCGATCCGAA
The DNA here is from genome assembly GCF_020745735.1 of Hemiscyllium ocellatum. Lineage (NCBI taxonomy): Eukaryota > Metazoa > Chordata > Chondrichthyes > Orectolobiformes > Hemiscylliidae > Hemiscyllium > Hemiscyllium ocellatum. Next base: position 59,987,855 of record NC_083406.1, on the reverse strand, counting down.
GTTGTGCATAGACCGTTCATGGCTAAAACGTAGCGTCGCTAGGTAGTGAAGGGTGTACTGAATGTTTAAGTCCCTTAAACACTTCTTTGCTTCATCAGACGCCCTCCTCTTTCGGACCAAAGCTAGGGAGAAGTCCTAGAATAGCATAATCTTAGATCCTTTGTAAATCATGGCTTGGGGATCTTTCCCAAGATTTCTGGAAGCTTCTAAGAGCATCTGCCTCTCCTTGTAGCTCTGCAATCGGAACAGGACCGGGCGGGGGCACTGGTTCGAGCCGGACTCATGCATTACAACCTGGTAGGCCCATTCCAACCTTACCTGGCCTGATCCAGCCTCCAGATTTAGCAGCTGTGGAAGCCACTGCTCGAGGAACGCTGTAAGCTGGCCTTCCTCTTCCCGTTCGGGAAGGCCCAGCAAACGAATATTTTTTCGACAACCTCGATTCTCAAGATTGTCGATGTGTATTTCTAAGGTCTGGACTTGCTGTTCAATAGTCCAGACCCAACCCACAGCCGATTCTGTGGTAGTCTCGGAGGGCACAGCCTTTAGCTCCGCCCCTCCGGTTCGGTGCTTGATTTCCTCGATGTCTCGGTTGTGCTTTTGTAGCGCGACCGAGAGTATTTTCCATCTGCTCCGGGACTCTTCGATGAAGGTGTCGATCTTCGCGTCAAGTTTGGAAAATACCTCCACGAAGCTCGTCGCCGTAGGTAAGTCCCCCAGGGCAGCTGCGGATGCCTCTGCTGCAGCTGGGGAGGGTGGGGGAGGGGTTCCTGTGTGCTGAGAAGTGTGGGCACCTTTCCCTTTAGTCTTTTTTGCAGGAGACTAGACTGTTTAAATTTAGTATAGAGCAACTAATTATATTAAAAACTATTTTAAATGATTTGATGAGTGTGATGGAGGCAGGGGGCCCACTTTGCCCAAGTCTTGGGAGGAGCACTATAGACTCAGATTTGCTTGGTTGCCGCCATCTTGGATCTCTCGCTCAGAGCTTTTCAATTGTGATCCGAGTTTGCCAAACAGACTTTATGTGCGTCCAACCACTTTGAATTGGCATCCACAAAGACCAGGAACAATAACCCCATGAAAACACTGGCACACCAATGTAGCTATCAGCATCCAATCCTGGCTACCAAATATTATTTCTTGCTAGCATCTTCATCTTGGAAATGCCTGGGATGCCCTGGTAGAGTTCGGCCAATGTCTCAAGGCGACCTTTACTTGGGACAATCACTCTTACTTCCCAAAGTAATATGCCATCCTCTACAGTGATCTGGTTTCACTTGATCCAGAAAGATTTCAGTCCTGGTTGCGATGGCTCTTCTGTCTCCACTATGACCACCAGCTTTGCTAAAACATGTTATTTGTGCCCACAGTTGCATATTGTCAGCTATGACCAGAAGAGTGTCCAGGGAGGTTAAAACCAGAATGGACTCTTTCAGAGGTGGCACCACGGTGGAGTACCTGCCAGTGGGAAGCAGATCAAGGCATCCGCATTAGCTACTTGGTTTCCTGGACAATGTTCTAACTTGTATGCACAGAGAATAAGGGACCAGTGCTGAACTTTACCAGAAACTATGGATGGCACTACCTTGTTTTCCTCCAGTAGTCCTAGAAGGGGTTTGTGATCTGTTACTATGATAAATTCCTGTCTGCAACATCCTCACACCAAAGATGACTGCCCAACACTCTTTCACTCTCTGGGCATATTTGTTTTCAGCATCAGCCAAAGTCTGGGAAGCATAAGCTATTGGGCATTCCTCTCCATCAGGCCACTGGTGAGCCCATATTACCCCAATACTATACGGGGAGGCATCACCTGTCAGCACCACCTCTCACTTGGATTGAAGTGGGCCAACACCTTAGAAGACTAAAGCTGCTATAACATTTCCCTAAGCACTACATATTGGGCAACACAACAATTTCCAAGACTGACACTTTTTAAATAGCAGGTGTAAGGGTTCCAACATGGAGGCAACATTACGTATGAAGTTTCTGTAATATTTCATGAACCTAAGGAAAGCACCTAAGCTCCGATATAGAAGTGAAAGCCAGGGTTCCTTTGATTGCCCTCACTTTCTCTTCCAACATGAGTAACTTAGTTTTGTTGTCTCTGTAACACAAACAGGTCACTTGGGGCAATGGACCACACATTTTTCCCTTCTAAGGCATACATTTGCCTGGGAGAAACATTTAGTACTATGTCCAAGTTCTCCAATTGCTCTTTACTGGTCCTCCAAGTTAGCAGCAAACCATCCGAGTAAATGGCAACCTTGGATAGACCTTGTAAAATGTTCTCCATGGTCTGCTGGAAAAGGACACAAGCTGATGACCCCAAAAGACAGTTTTGTACGTTGGAATAAACCCTTATGGGTATTAATTGTAGCGTACTTCTGGGACTCCTTATCCAGAGGCAATTGCAAGTAGGTGTGGCTCATGTCCAGCTTTGTAAAGGACAGCCCACCGCCAACTTTGCGTACAAGTCCTCCATGTGATGGATTGGGTATTTATCCAGCTGCAAGAAGCTCTTTACCATTTGATTAAAATCCCCACAAACGCGAACTGAGTCATTAGGCTTCACAATCAGTATGACTGATGCTGTCTATTCTGCAAGCTGTCCTTCACTCTCCAGCCTCCTGATTTCTGCCTCTATTTTTGCCCGCAAGGCAAATGGCACCGGGAGTGTCTTGTAAAATTATGGAATTGTTTCTTGGTCAACATGTAGACTCTATGCAAAGTGGTTTTGGCCCCTTTTACAGTCCCAAGTCCTTCTTGAAAACACCCTGGGTATTTCACTCGGACTTCACTGAGGCAGCCATTTTCTAATCAAAAACTTTTGAGTTAATCTGGGTGAATCTTTCTCAGCCACTTCTGCCTCAGTAGGCTTGGGGCCGAGCCTCTTAGTATCATCAGTGGTAACTGCATCAATTGATTCTCATAGGAGTCTGGAATCATTGTCATACTCTTAATTTGCAATTGTTCCCCAGTGTATGTTCTCAGTCTGAATGAGGTCTTTACAAACTTAAGAGTTGGAGATCCAAGTGAATCTTGTTAAAGACAGGTTCTGCAATGACAGATACAGCTGTATCAATGTCAACCTCCATGGAAACTGGGTGACCATTTAATTGAACACTAATTTTAATTGGTTCTGATTTGGACGATGCTAAGCAATTTAATTGTTCCAACCTATATGTAAGGGGGCTTTCCAGGGTGTGCACGCTCATGGGTACTGTCCTACAAGTTTTCTTATTCATGTCAGGCCTTGTAGGATTCCTTTGCTGTTTCAAGTCTGTATACTGTCAGCAATTGCAATGTTGTCCTGGCCCAGATCTAGAAGAACATTTTAGCCACTTGGCCAAGGCTTGGCTTTGTTGTGGAGTTCTGCTGTGGCTGGCCTAGGGCTGGTCCTGCACAAGGCTCTGCAATTGCCTACACTTAAATAGGTATTCCCCAATCTCAATCAGACAGGTGAGGGTGTCCACTTTCATTGGGATGCCCTGTAGTTCATATGCTCCATTTGCTGCATTTTCTAATGACAGATACAGTGCCTGTTTTTAAATCCAGTTGGACTTCAGCTAGTAGGCACTTCTGCCTGGTTACGTCATTAATCCCACATATCAAATGGTCTCCCAACATCTCATTCAGGGTTAACCCAAAGTCACCTGCATCTGCCAGTCGTCTCAACCTTGTCAAAAATCCCAATATGGATTCCTCCAGTTCTTTAACAGCCAAATAAAACTGATACCATCTCAGAATTAGAGGAAGTTTGGGGTTGTAAGATTCCTTAACCAACTCCATCAACTCTTGGGAAGTTTTAGCGTTTGGTGCCTCTGAGAAAGTTAAGACCCTTATAACTTGAAAACGCTGTGACTCCACAAACAGTCAGAAGGATTACTCATTGCTTTTCAGCTGCCCCAATTTCATTTGCCCATAAAAAATATCGCATTCTTTCCACATACTGGGCCCAGTCTTGGACTGCAGGATTAAGTCAAACCTCTCAAATAAGGAAATTATGCCAGACATGCTTATCCTAACTCCAAGATAACTGTTGCAAGTGAATGTTCTTTAAACAAGTACTGTTTTCTCCTGTCACCACTTGAGTAACTGCACAGAGGCCAGCATTCCATCACTAAGTCACCTTTTGTTTACTTATGCACAGCACACTGGCTGTGGTTTGCCAGTTTGTACTCAGTCCCTGAACTGGGGTGATTCTAAATTGTTTGTTAATTTTCTTTTTTCTTTTTTTTTGCAGGTATAGGACTCAGTGAAGAACAACAAATACAAAAATCTTTATTTATGTTCCACCACCAGGAAGAAAGGAAACACCAGAATGGCCAGTGCAAGCAGTGCCCTTCTCAACAAAGAGCAACGCTGCATGATTAAAAAAGTGAAGAGGAGATTTGGGATTAAATCAAAATAGTGTTGGAGGGGGAAGATAAAACATTGCACTCCCTGCAGTACCCACCTCCCCCTGAAACTGCTTATTTATATTGGTCAGCCAGTGTGTCCTGTTTGGTTCCAGTTAACCACTCCAATTAAAGACTTTGCAGTCAACAAAGTCCACCTTTTCCAATATTACAGGGCCAAAGTGCAAAGAGCTTAGGAAAAGCAGGTAGGGACTCTGTGAGCATCTAAGTAGGTTCAGAGTGAATGAGCAGATCAACAGCAAATGAAGAACCAGAGATGCAGCCTGGTCCAGTCCATGAAATGAATGTGTGTCCCTGAGTGTACGATATCCTTACTGGATTCTTCCAATGATAGTTGCCAGGATAGCTCAATGTTCAGCATGGAAGTGCAGAAGCACCCTGTAAGAGGATCAGAAATGTACCAAGATAGTTTTCGGAACCTGGCACATGTCAATTGCCCATGCCTGTGGTTGTGGGCTACATGGAGCTAGCAATCATGGAATGTGCCTCAAGCAGATTCCAATATGAAGGTATCCAATATGAAGGTTGTTGAGAACAAGCAGCATGCTGAATCTGATAGAGGCTTGCTCTGATTTCCACTGCTCTGATTTTGAGATTGCTTGGTGAGTTTTAATACAATGGGAAATTGAATATTAACAAAGCAAGTTGGGCTGTTAACAAGGTGCTTAACAAATAATAATCACTGTAAATTGGCAACTCACCACTGCCTAGCAACAATCTTGCAATGCCACTTGTGAAAAGCATAAAGAATGGCATGACTCGCTGCTACATTGAGATAGGCCTCACTAAACTCGTTGCCCAGTTCTGCAACACATCTCACCATAGTCCACATTTCAGAACTCCAAAATTTCTGTGCTATGTTCCAATTACTAACTGCATTCATCTTTCCGAGGAAGGTATTAAGAAATGTTCAGAAAGCTTGATCAGAGTTCGTTTTAAGGATGGAAAGAAGTCTTTTTTTATTTATTCACATGATGTGGAAATTGCTGGTTAAATCAGAATTATTGCCAATCCCAAATTTCTCTGAAGAAGGTGGGGATGAGCTGCATTCTTTAACCAATGTAGCTCATGTAGTCCAATTATAAAAGGTACTAGTCAGGCCACACCTAGAATACTGGGTACAGTTTTTGTCCCTTTAATTAAAGGAAAATATACTGGCATTGGAAGAAGCTGAAAAATGTGTTGCTGAAAAAGCACAGCAGGTCAGGCAGCATCTAAGGAGCAGGAGAATTGATGTTTCAGGCATAAGCCCTTCTTTTCCAGCAACACATTTTTCAGCTCTGATCTCCAACATCTGCAGTCCTCACTTTCTCCTGGCATTGGAAGAATTCAGAGAAGGTTCGCTAGACAGATCTCAGGTATGGAGCAACTGTTTTATGATGAGAGGTTGTGTAGGTTAAGCCAGTACTCATTGGGGTTTAGAAGAATGAGAGCACACCTTTTTGAAATATACAAAATTCTTTGGGGCTTAAAGCGTAGTTGCTGAGAAGGTGTTTCCCTTGTGGGAGCTTCTAGAACCAGAAAATGCAATCACAAAATAAGGGTTGCCCATTTAAGACAGAGATGAAGAGGAGTTCTGGTGTTCAGAAGGACGGTCAAATCTGACTCAATTATTAACTCTGTTTTTCTCTCTGCACAGTTGCTGCTGGATCTACTGAGATTCTCCAGCACTTTCTGTTTTTATATTTGAAATTAAAAGGAATTTCTTCTCTCAAAGAATTGTGAATCTGTGGATATTTTTAGTGCACTCAAGATTGGGTCATAGAGCAAATTCAAGGTTGAGACATGTATCTTTATCAGTCAGGGAATTAAGGCAAGAAAGTGAAGGAGAGAATTATCAGATCACCTCTAAACTCATTGAATGGAGGAGCAGACTCAATGGGCTGCATGGCCTCCTTCTGCCTCTACACTTTAAGGTCTTAGGTGGTGGTAGTGTACCACAATATCAGGGGGACAAATTCTAGGACTTAGTATCAATGACACTGAATAAATAATGATATATTTCCAAGTCAAGATGGTATGTGGCTTGGAGGGAACTTGCAGGTGGTGCTGTTCCCATGTATCCATGCCCCGGATTGTTCTTTTAAGATATAGATGTTAAGTGTAGAGGTTATGGAATTGGAAGATGCTGTCTAAGAACCCTTGGAGAGTTGCTGCAGTGTATCTTATAGGTAATACGCACTGCTAGCATCATGCATGGAATGTATGAATGTTAAAGGTGATGGAGGGGGTACCAATCAAGCTGGATAATTTGCCTTGAATGATGTTGGCCTTCATTAGTGTTGTTGTAGTTGCAATTGACCAAAACACGGAGAGTATTTGATCACACTCCTGATTGTGCTTTATTAATGCAGTCAGGCTTATAAAGGTTAGGAGGTGAGTTACTTGCCATAGAATTCCCAGCCCCTGATCTGCTATTGTAGCTATTTGGCTTCTTGTCCAGTTCAGTTTCTGCTTAACAGTAACCCCTGAGACATTGAGAATGGGAGATTCAGTGATGTCAATGCCATTAAATGTCAGGGAGTTTGGTTGGATTCTCTCCTGTTAAAGATGACTATTATTTGGCATTTGAGTAATGCAAATGTTACTTCCCACTTATCAACTCAAGACTGGGGAATGTTATCCAGGACACAGACTGTTTCTTCATCTGAGAAGTTGTAAAAAGTGCTGAACATTGTACAATTGTCAGCAAACATCCTTACCTCTGACCATACAATAGAGGGGAAGTAATTAACGAAGCAGCTAAAAATTGTACGATTTAGGACACTACCCTGAGGGACTCCAGCAGGAATGTCCTGTGGTTCAGGTGAAGCTACAGTGAGCCTAGTATGTTATTTGCCCAATAGGTAGGCTGGTAACAGAAGGCACATCTTGAGCATGAGGCATAAATGATTGAAGGTTTTGTTGCCAAGAAAGGGAAAATGGGAGTCAGAGGAACAAGGAGAATAGAAGGGTTGTGTTGACTTATAAAGCTGGAGCACAGCGTAAGAGGAAAACGTTAGAGAAATGAGAAAATTAGGACATGGAGAGGTTCAAACACAATGATGAGAATTTCACATGTTAATAATTAGAGGTCAACCAATGTTTACAAGAAAGGATATGTATTGATAAATGGCACAAGACCTTTATTAGAGACTTACTGTGAAATTAGGCCACACTGAAAGCAGAAACTTAATAGGAATAATCAGATAAAATCCAAGTTCTAATTTTGGGTGTGATTCAAGCATTCAGCTTCTGTAGACTCTCAATACTACACTTTAAGTGGACCTTAACTAATCTTTATCTGAGAGAATCAATATCTTCTGATCCACTCTGATGTCCTTGTTTAAAAAAGTGGTACCTCTACCCTCAACAACATAATGGGAAATTCTGACTTTGGTTTAAGTATCTATTCAATTGTAAATATCTGGAGCAACATCAATATCGGATCAAATTTAGTAACACACTATTGCACAAGCTAAGACTTATCTTCAAAGTCTGATGATTAATTTGCAAGTATCTGATCTTGATCTGGAGTCTTACATAGAACATAGAAGGATACAGCGCAGTACAGGCCCTTCGGCCCTCGATGTTGCGCCGACCGAATCCTACCTAACCTATACTAGCCCAATAACTTCCAAATGCCTATCCAATGCCCGCTTAAATGACCATAAAGAAGGAGAGTTCACCACTGATACGGGCAGGGCATTCCATGAACTCACAACCCGCTGTGTGAAGAATCTACCCCTAACATCTGTCCTATACCTACCACCCCTTAATTTAAAGCTATGTCCCCTAGTAACACCTGACTCCATTAGCGGTAAAAGGTTCTTAGTATCTACCCTATCTAAACCCCCAATCATCTTATACACTTCTATCAGATCTCCCCTAAACCTTCTCTTCTCCAATGAGAACAGCCCCAAGTGCCTCAGCCTTTCCTCATAAGATTTTCCTACCATTCCAGGCAACATCCTGGTAAACCTCCTCTGCACTCGTTCTAAAGCTTCCACATCCTTCCTATAGTATGGCGACCAAAACTGCACACAATACTCCAGATGAGGCCTCACCAGAGTCTTATACAACTGCAACATGACCTCAGGACTCCGGAACTCAATTCCTCTGCCAATAAAGCCCAGTACACCATATGCCTTCCTCACAGCACTATTTACCTGGGTGGCAACTTTCAGAGATCTGTGTACATGGACACCAAGATCCCTCTGCTCATCCACACTACCAAGTAGCCTACCATTAGCCCAGTAATCCATCATCTTGTTATTCCTACCAAAGTGAACGACTTCGCACTTAGCTACATTGAATTCCATTTGCCACATTTCCGCCCAGCTCTGCAACTTATCTATATCCCGCTGTAACCTACCACTTCCTTCCTCACTATCCACAACTCCACCGACTTTTGTGTCATCCGCAAACTTGCTTACCCAGCTTTCAAGTCCTTCCTCTAGATCATTTATAAAGATAACAAAAAGCAATGGTCCCAAAACAGATCCTTGTGGTACACCGCTAGTAACTGCGCTCCAAGATGAACATAATCCATCAACTACTACCCTCTGTCTCCTTCCAGCCAGCCAATTCCTAATCCAAACCTCTAATGTATCCTCAATGCCATACCTCCGTAGTTTTAGCATTAGCCTACCATGGGGAACCTTATCGAACGCCTTACTAAAATCCATATACACAACATCTACTACTTTACCCTCGTCCACTTCCTTAGTCACCTTCTCAAAGAACTCAATAAGGTTTGTGAGGCACAACCTGCCCTTCACAAAACCATGCTGGCTATCCCTGATCACGTTATTCCTACCCAGATGTTCATAAATCTTATCCCTTACCATTCTCTCTAAGACTTTGCCCACCACTGAAGTCAGACTCACTGGCCTATAGTTACTAGGGCTATCCCTACTCCCTTTCTTGAACAATGGGACCACATTCGCTATCCTCCAGTCCTCTGGTACTATTCCCGTTGACAATGACGACATAAAAATCCAGGCCAATGGCTCTGCTATCTCCTCCCTAGCTTCCCATAGGATCCTGGGGTAAATGCCATCAGGCCCAGGAGACTTATCTATATTCATCCTTTCCAATATTCCCAAAACCTCTTCCCTGCATATTTCCAGGGCATCCATTCTAATTATTTGTGATTCCATATTCACATCAGCAACAGTGTCCTGTTCCTGAGTGAATACTGATGAAAAGTACTGATTTAATGTCTCTCCAATCTCCTCCGCCTCCACACACAACTTCCCACTACTATCCTTGACTGGACCGATACCTACCCTAGTCATCCTTTTATTCTTGACATACCTATAGAAAGCCTTTGGGTTTTCCCTAATCCTACCAGCTAAAGACTTTTCATGTCCCCTTCTTGCTTCTCTTAGCTCCCTCTTTAGCTCCTTCCTGGCTACCTTATAACTCTCAATCGCCCCTACTGAACCTTCACGCCTCATCTTTACATATGCCGCCTTCTTCCCTTTCACAAGGGACTCCAATTCCTTACTAAACCACGGCTGCCTCACAAGGCCCTTTACACCATGCCTGACTGGTACATACCTATTGAGGACACGCAGTAGCTGCTCCTTGAACAATCCCCACATCTCATTAGTGTTCTTCTCTTGAAGCCTGTTTTTCCAATCCACACATCCTAAGTCATGCCTCACTGCATCATAATTTCCCTGCCCCCAGCTATAACTCTTGCCCTGCGGCGCACGATTATCCCTCTCCATCACTAAAGTAAAAGTCACCGAGTTGTGGTCACTGTCCCCGAAGTGCTCACCTACCTCCAAGTCTAACACCTGGCCTGGTTCATTACCTAGAACCAAATCCAATATAGCCTCCCCTCTTGTTGGCCTGTCGACATATTGTGTCAGGAAACCCTCCTGCACACATTGTACAAACACCGACCCATCTAATGAACTCGAGCTATAGCTCTCCCAGTCAATATCTGGGAAGTTAAAGTCCCCCATAACAACCACCCTGCTACCTTCACTCTTTTCCTGAATCATCCTCGCAATATTATCCTCTACTTCTCTAGGACTATTAGGAGGCCTGTAGAAAACACCTAACAGGGTGACCTCACCTTTCCTATTTCTAACCTCAGCCCAAACTACCTCAGATGGCAAGTCCTCTTCCATCGTCCATTCCACTGCTGTGATACTATCTTTGACAAGTAATGCCACGCCTCCCCCTTTTTTACCCCTATGTCTGATCCTACTAAAACATTTGAACCCTGGAACGTGCAACAGCCATTCTTGTCCCTGTTCTACCCACGTCTCTGTAATGGCCACAACATCGAAGTCCCAGGTACCAACCCACGCTGCAAGTTCACCTACCTTATTCCTTATACTTCTGGCATTGAAGTATACACACTTCAATCCACCCTTCTGGTTACAGGCACCCTCCTTAGAGATCACTGCATTATTCCTAACCTCCCTACACTCAAGGTCCTGTACCCTAAAGCTACAGTCCTGGTTCCCATGCCCCCACGGAGTTAGTTTAAACCCTCCCAAAGAGCACTAGCAAACCTCCCCCCAAGGATACTGGTGCCCCTCAGGTTCAGGTGTAGCCCATCCTTTTTATAGAGGTCCCACCTTCCCCAGAAAGGACCCCAGTTGTCCAGAAACCGGAATCCCTCCCTCCTGCACCATCCCTGTAGCCACGCATTTAACTGCTCTCTCTCCCTATTCCTCGACTCTCTATCACGTGGCACGGGTAACAAACCAGAGACTACAACTCTGTTTGTTCTAACTCTGAGCTTCCAACCTAGCTCCCTGAAAGCCTGTCTGACATCCTCACCCTTCTTCCTACCTATATCGTTGGTGCCAACGTGGACCACGATCTGGGGCTGCTCCCCCTCCCCCTTAAGGACCCGGACAACACAATCAGCGACATCACGTACCCTTGCACCTGGGAGGCAACATACCAAACGTGAGTCCCTGTCGCCCCCACAAAACCGTCTGTCTGTACCCCTCACTATCGAGTCCCCAAGAACTATTGCTCTACCTTTCTCCACCCTACCCTTCTGAGCAACGGGGCCAGGCTCCGTGCCCGAGGCCTGAACCTCGTTGCTTGCCCCTGGTAAGTCATCCCCCCCACAAGTATCCAAAACGGTATACTTGTTCTTGAGGGGAATGACCGCAGGGGGTCCCTGCACTGGCTTCATCCTCCCACTCCCCCTCACTGTCACCCATCTATCTTGAACTTTCGGAGTAACTACTTGCCTAAAGCTCCGATCTATGACCTCCTCTGCCTCCCGAATGATCCGCAGTTCATCCAACTCCAGCTCCAGTTCCCTAACACGGGTTTGGAGGAGCTGGAGATGGGTGCACTTCTTGCAAGTGTACTCAGCAGGGACGCTAATGGCTTCCCTCACCTCATACACCTCATACACCTCCCTCACCTCTTTATTAATGTAAACTTGGAGATCATACAGTTTCAAGTCCTCAATTTCAGGGACTCAGGTAGCTAATGCAGGTTTTATTCTTTATTATTATATATTGGCTTTTGGCATCATTAATAAGGCTGGCATTTACTGCCTAGGTATTTTCAGAAGCAGTTAAGAGTCAATCACATTGCAATGGCTCTGGAGTCACATGTATACCGGTGCAGCTAAGGAAGATTTCCTTCCCTGAAGAGCTTTAGATGGGTTTTTAACAACAAACCTGTCTTCACAATTACCAAAACTGAGATCGGTACTCAATTCCAGATTTATTAATTAATTTTCACCTTTAAAGCACATGGAATGGAAGTAATATGTTGGATGGATGGCGATTTAGATGACACACAGGAAACAGAGTGTGGCAAAAAATAGGTCTTTTTTCAGAGTGGCAGATGGGGCATCGTTAGGGACATTGCTTGGGTCCCTGTTATTCATGATATTTATGAATGACTAGATGAGGAACCCAAATACAATATTTACCTGTTTGCTGATCACACAAAACTGGGCAGGGAGTTATAGGGGATATGACTAAGTTCAATGAGTGGACAAACACATGGCAGATGAAGTATAACAAGACTAAATGTGAAGTTATTTACTTTGGTGTGAAACACACAAATGAAGAGTATTATTTAAACGGTGAACTGTTGGAAATGTAGATGTATAAAAGGATTTGAGTGCCTTTGTACACCAGTCTTTGAAAGTAAATACATAGATATAGCAAGCAATCAGGAAGGCAAATGGTTTATTGGCCTTATTTGCAAGGAGGTTTGAGGTTAGAAGTAGAGACATCTTTAATGCAGCTATACAGGACCTTGGTGAGGGCACAACTGGAGTTTTGCATGCAGTTAAAAATAAGGCATAACTGCCATAGAGGAAGTGCAGCAGAAGTTTACTCAGCTGATACTGGAGATGGCAGGATGTCCTACAAGGAAGAGTCAATATGATAGAAATGCATAAAATTCTAAAAGTGCTGGTCAGACTCAAAATACAGGGTGGCCATCCAAGACTGAGATGAGGAAAAATTTCTTTATTCAAAGACCAGAGAACCTGTAGAATTCTGAGTCACAGCAAGCTGTGGCAGCCAAGTTACTGAACATATTCAAAAAAGAGATAAATAATACTTTAAAATTTAAAGGCGAAAGGGGGTATGAGGAGAAAGGAATATGGAATGGAGATAGAGAATCAGCCATGATCATATGTATCTTTCTAACATGGTGGGGTTGCTGTCGAGCATTAGCCTAGGCTTTCGGAGTATTGGCTCAGTGAAATTATAACCATTGTACCATCGTCAACCCCAATGCAGAATGTTGCAAATTGGAAGTGATGACCCCTCCCAAACCTGTTTTTTTCCTCCCATCAGCTCAGGCCCCATGTTGTAAGTGGAGTCTCATAAAATGTTCTAGTGGTCCGGGTTTCAAAAATTACCTACTATACAAATAAACATGATAGGCCTAATGCACAACTTATATATTGTAACATCCAGAGGGATTGGTTAGCTCAGTTGACTGGAGGACTGGTTTGCAATGCCAACAGAGCATGTTCAATTCCTGTACTGATTGAGAGCTTAAGTTCCCACTTTCCTAACCTTGCCCCTTGCATGAGGCATGGTGCCTCTCAGATTAACCCCATCACCAGTAGTGTCTCTTGAATAATCTTGGGATTTTGAAGATTTAACCTTTATTTCATTACAAGTGTGCACAAACTAAACAAGAACCTTGCAATATCTCATCCTCTGTTACTATTCTATGACTCATTTAGGTCAGCTTTTTAAATTGTTTGCTATTCAATAGCGTAATATTTCTTAAAATAGCATATTTTGACATCCTGGTGTTTAATTGCATTTTATTGTTTGTGATTCCATTTTAAGGTTGGCCTACCAGGAATGTAGCTTGTTACCATATTTTAATTGCATCTGTTGCTGGTCTTATTATAACAATGTAAACATTTCTACAGTAGTGAAAATGACCAGAAGAGATTGCTTTGCAGAGTTGGCAGATAGCAGTGAGTTACTGAGTTACAGTTTATATTGATGGTTATGGGTAGTGTACGAAAGAGCTGAAATCCTGCTTGGAAATGCATAAAATCTTGCTTCCTACAATCTTTACCATACATGGCATTATTCCTTCCTCTCATTCCCTATGGAAGAATGTCTAGCATCTAGTCATCAAACTAGTTTTATTTTGTTTGACAACAAACAGACCATGGTGGTCTTGCACCATTAATGTCTGAAAATTCACTGCAGTTTCCAAGGTTTAAATGACTAAATGCTATGGCGAAGTGTTAACTCACATTTTTGATCTTCTTAGTCTGTTTGTCGCTGTTATTCATATATGAACAACTTATAGATGGTGCAAAAAGTGGGCAATTATAAAAAGAAAGCTGACATCAATTATAAGGGATCACAAATAGAAGCCAGTCTCAATGGCATTATAGGTAATGTATATTTAGAAAATTACTTCGGATTTTAATTTTTCTCTGTAATAAAACCTAATACACAAAATGGACATTTCCTCATCCACTCCCAGGCCAGCCGCCACTCTCACTCCCAGTGCAGGCTCACCCTGCTCCTGCATCCAGAGCATGTGCAGCTCTGTGCTCTTTATGCTGACCCACCCCCTGCTCTTGTGCAGACCCATGCCATTGCTCCCAGTGCAAGTCTGCTCTTTGTACAATATACCCCCAGATCTGCTCCTGGTACACGCCTGCTCCTTTCCTCCCAGTGTAGGCCCTCTCACTGCTTGTGGTGCTGGGCAAACATTTATCAGGGTCCTAGCCACCACATTCCCTCTTGGCACCCAGCACATATGCTGATGTCACTGTGAATAGAATGCAATTATGTCATCAACACGTAAAATAATCGAATCCCCACACGTGGAAGCAGGCCATTCCACCATCAAGTCTACACCAATTCTCTGAACTGCAAATGTGTTGCTGGTCAAAGCACAGCAGGTTAGGCAGCATCTCAGGAATAGAGAATTCGACGTTTCGAGCATAAGCCCTCTCTGAAGACCATCTCTTCCAGACCCATACCCCCAAACTTATTTCATGTAATTCTGCATTTCCCATAACCTAACCCACCTTCCCATAATCCACCTAACCTACACATCCCTGCACATTACAGGCAATTTAACATGGACAATCCCCCTAACCTGCAGATTTTTGGACTGTGGGAGGAAACTGGAGCACACAGAGAAAACTAACATAGATACAGGGAGAATGTGCAAACTTCACACTCTGTGGTGGAATTGAACATTGGTCTCCAGAGTTGAGGCAGCAGTGCTAACCACTGAGCCGCTATGCCACCCAAAAACTCAGACACTTCTTGTAGCATTTTGTGTTGTGACAAATTGACTCTATATGCCTGGGCATGAGCAACAGCCATTTTGGTGTTGTGATTAATCACTCTGTTATTGCAGATTATTTGCTCTCCATGTCCTCAAAAATGCAAAGTCAGAGGTAAATTAACGTGCCCCAGAATAGCTCTTCACAAAAGTTATACCACTTGAAGCAGATGAAACTGAAACTTAAGTCTCCTGACGCAGAAATAGGTACCACAGTGTCATAATCTCTTACTGAATCATAACCCCTGATTAATATATCAGTTACAGTCAAAGTGCTCTGAAATTGCTGAATAAGAAAACCAATTAATCACATTGGTTTGACAATGTTTGATTGTTACTAATTACTTCAACAGCTATGAATTCCTTGTGCTTATACTGGTTGGACAATTTTTAAATATTTAATATGTATCAAATGTTTATTCAATAAATACATTATTTCTTTCCCAATGGTGAAAAATGCAAGCCATGTTTAGTTGAATTTGGATAGTCTGAATGTATAATTGCAGCATATTTGATGCCAGTAACTTGGAGTGATATATTTCTGGGTCAGGTTCAGGTCACACATGTTAGTCACAGGAGAAAGTTAATTGAGAGTCAATTGATGTCACCAGATTTGGTTTGGAATTTCAGTGCACCAGCCATTTGATTCACATGTCAGAAAATGTGATACGATTCAGGAATTAGACCAGGAAGGCGGTACCTAGAAGTAAAAGTAGAGTGAACAATCACAGAGTGGTTGACACTCTGCTCCTTTTTCTCCAATAAAAGAATGTTTTCTGACAGGAGACTCCAATTAATGCTCCTTCAGAAATGAATAGCCATTTTCCCAATTTTGGCAGCTCACTTGTAGCATATTGCAAATAAGGAAAGGCAAACCATGCTTCCACTTTTTCACAGCTGCTGTATTTTGAAATGTAAAAGACTAAAATCTCAGCTAGTGATTTTGGCAGTTGCTTTTAAACCGTAAGTACATACGGTAAGTGTGAGGATGCCTGGAGGGTTTGTGGTCAAGTGGATGTGAGTGAAGTAGAGTGTTCAAGGTTTGTGCGAAGATTTGTAGCTCGGGTGCTCGTTGTTGTGGTTCTGTTTGCCGAGCTGGAAGTAGAGTGTAAAGTGGGTAGGATGATAAGTAGGTAGGATTAAAGATATAAGATGGGTAAATTGCAAGAGAAGTAGATGTAAGGGGGCAAGAGACCCTGGTATGTGTAAGTGGTTGGGAGAGGTGTAACCAGGGGTATGTGAGATAAGTTGGGGAACAGTTTAATGATTACCCAAGAGTTAGATTAAGTACTTAACAGCCTAACATTTTCAGAAGAACTATTTATTTAACTACAGCAAAACCCTTTGAATTCTTCAACTTAAATGGATACTTACTGGGAATTCAAGGCAAAGGGTAATTGCCAGCAGAATCTTCAATTCTATTAAGTTGCCCTGTAATGGGGATTTTGCAAGGTCTCCATGCACAGCTTTCATTTTTACTTCTGAAGTGATGATCTGTTTATCAGAAAATCCAGATGATCGCAGTATAAGTGACTAAGTCTGCTGAGTTTCTTCAGCCCTTCCTGTTTGTATTTCAGATCTCCAGTGTCCACAGTACTTCTTTGCTAATTGAAAGTTAGAGTAGATTGGGGAAGCAGTATATATGTGGGTATGTATTTCCCACTGAATTGAGTATATACAAGATTGCTCTTGTGTGATCCCAGTGTTTGGAAAGGTCCTCTGTTTGGTGAACTGGCAGAGATGGCCAATAAGAAGATGACCTTTACAGAAACACAACAGAAATTCCAGTTAGGTGGAGCTCCCAGGCTTCCTTGAGGAAAATCAGTTGGGAAGAATGAGAGAGATATTCCTTTCTTTCATTCACTTGTGAAATGTAGGTGATGCTGGTTGGCCTTGTAAAGGTGGTGATGAACTGCCTTCTTGAACCACTGCAATCCATTTGGTGTAGGGGGACTCATTATGGCATCAGGGAGGGAGTTCCAAAATGTTGACTCAGTGACATTGAAGGGATGTTATCATATTTTGGAATAAAGATGGTAAGTGCTGCTACACAGTGTCAGTGTTGGATGGGGTGAATATTTGTCCATGTGGTGTTAATCAAATGAGGTGCTTCCTCCTGGATAATGTCAAATTGAAGGTTGTTGGATTAGCTTTCATCCAAGTAAGTGGGGAGTATTCCATCATTCTCCTGACTCATGTCTTGTAGATGGTGAATAGGGTTTGGGAAGTCAAGAAGTGAGTTACATGTTTCAAAATTTCTAGTCCTGTTTTTGTAGCCCTTGTACTTGCATGGCTAGTGTAGTTTAATTTCTGATCAATTGTAAGTTCTAGGATGTTAATAATGGGGGATTCAGCAACGTAATACCATTGGATGTCAGGACCAATAGTTGGGTTCTCTTTTGTTGGAAATGGTCATTGCCTGGGACTTGAATGGCATGAATATTACTTGCCACCTCAGCCCAAGCCTGACAATTGATCACATCTTGATACATCTTAACATGGACTGTTTCATATCTAAGAAGTTACAAATGGCACTACACTTTATGCAATTATCCATGAACATTCCCATGGATGACATAATGTTGGAGGAATGTCATTGATGAAGCAGTTGCAGATGGTTGGGCCTTGGAGACTATTCTGAGGAACTCCTGTAGAGCTTTCCTGGAGCTGAGATGACTGACCTCCAGCAAGGTTGCATAGGATCCAGGGAGAGCTAGCTAATTGGATTCAAAATTGGCTTGATGGTGGGAAGCAGAAGGTGTGAGTTGAAGGCCTTATCTCAGCCTGGAGGCCTGTGACTAGTGGTGTGTCACAGGGGTTGGTGCTGGGACCTTTTGTTGTTATTTACACAAATGATCTGAATGTGAATGTACAAGCATGATTAGTAAGCTTGCGAATGATATGAAATTAGGAGGTATTGTTGATAGTGAGGAAGGTTATCAAAAATTAGAGGGATCTTGATTAGGTGGGAAAGAGGACTAAGGATTGGCAAATGCAATTCCGTATAGATAAGTGTGAGGTGTCGCACTTTGAAAAGTCAAGCCAAGGTAGGACTCTTACAGTAAATGATTATGTCCTGAGGTGTGCTGTGGAACAGAGGGACTTAGGAGTACAAGTACATAATTCTTCAAAGCGACATCACAGATAGACAGGATGGGGAATAAGGCATTTAGCATGCTGGCCTTCATTGGTCGAGGCATTGAGAATAGGAGTTTAGATGTTATGTTACAATTGCATTTGTCATTAGTGAGGCTGTACTTGGGGTATTGTGTACAGTTTTGGTGACCCTATTACAAGAAAGACATAGTTAAACTGGAAAGAGTGCAAATAGGATTGGAGGATGTTGCCAGGACTAGTAGGCCTGAGTTATAGGGAGAGATTGGCTAAGATAGGACTTCATTCCTAGGAGAATGAGAGGTGACCTTTTATTAAGGTGTATAAAATCATGTGTAGACAGGATGAATGCAATATTGTCTTTTTCCGAGGGATGGGGAATTGAAAATAGAGAGCTTAAGTTAAAGGTGAGGGGAAAAATTTAAGAAGGACCTGAGAGGCAACTTCTTCTTGCAGTGAGTGGTGCATATATGGAATGGGCTGCCAGAGAATGAGGCTAAGACCGGTTCAAAACAACATTTCAAAAACATTTGGGAAGCGTTTAGAGGAATATGGAACTAGCTGAGTGGACACCATTATCAACATGGACAGTTTGGGTTGAAGGGCCTGTTTCCATACTGTATTACTGTATGACTCTAACCAACATTGCAAAATAAATATGCAGTATGCCAATTGAATCACTCAAGGTTGCAGTTCAAGACTGCTAGAAGGAACTCTAATGGTATCAGATGACAGATTTGCTGACCAACTCCAAGACTTTGGAGGCCAGGATGCTATTATTCAGGATTTTCAGCATATCATGCATGCTATTTGACCAGCTCTTGGTCAGCTTGGAGAGACCCAAAGGCAAAGCAATAACAGGAATAAACTTTCTTGAATTTGCTGCTCCTGAGGACAATAACACATGCTGAGCCTTTTGGTTTTTCCATCTACACACCATGACCGTGTAGGCTAAGGTGTCTGGTAAGGAAGTTTCCAGTCAGGAACAAGCTAAACTGCGATGAGGGCCATTCCAATCCAATGTAATCTGTAGCACAGAAGCCGCCAATTAGTTCTTGTAATATTGATTCTCCCATTACAGTGGGAAGAATGAGAAATTGAAAGAAGTTTGTTAGACAGCCAGCAGATATATATGTGTGGTGTATGGAGAAAGGGAGTTTGTTTCTGTTCATTTCAAAATTTATCTTAAAGAAGGAAGTGGCACTTATGTTGTGCTCTGTTACTTATGGACATCAAAAACATTCAGAGACTGTTTAGCTCCGATTTCTATATGGCTAGCATATAGTTCAGAATAATATCAACAGCAGAAGGTTCAGTACCCCTTCTACCTGAGTTAAACATCAGCCCTACCACCTTGTCCTCATCCCCTGTAGTAAAATCACAGTAATTATCAGCAACCCTCAAAATATACAAGGACACAAACCAGAGAAGAATTATCACAAATGGAAAGATTGCACTTAAGTTGTGTTGATTTAATCAAATAACTAGATATTGCTGGGCACACTTGGTCATGAAGAATATCTGATAAGTATGGGATTGAAGGATTTGTCCTTTATTTCAAGATGGATTTAACATGCTAAGTAGAGGTGACAAGGTGGTTGTTAAACAGATTAGATTACTTAATGTATCACTTATATTTTAATATTTCCTGCAGCAAACTCTCAGTGTAAGTGTCATTTTAATGCTGTACTCCTTTGTAGTTCTTCTGAAGAAGTTAGAGGCATCGCCTTCCAAGCATTTTTTCATGGCAAAGTCATGTAAGGCTTAACAGGCTACATGAATCATTATATTAGACAAGAATCATTTGCTTAACAATATTGTATATTCTTGAACCATTGAAATACTGGAATTATCCATTTAGGACATGAATAGATTCAACAACCAAACCAGTAGGCATTATAAAGTAACTAATTTGCACCTATGTTTACATCCGCAAGCTATCTGTCCCCATATTTTGTTTGAATTGAAGAGGAAGGGCTCAATTCTGAAGAAAGATTGGGAACATCTGTCAGGTTGTCACAGATAGGTATTTCATTTACTGGATGTCAAAACTTTCTGTTAAGGTCAGACCTGATTTGGATGCTATTTATTGTTCCTTGCAGTTCAGGAAAGTCAGAATCCTCAAACTAAATAGTCATTCTACCTACTGCTGTTCTTTTATGATGCTAAATTTGTTGGCATCCCAATTCTCTGGCAAAATGCATCAGGTGTCATACAAATACTACATGGTTGGACAGTATTTGGGCTCATTGGAGGTAGTGAGGATTGCTATTGCTGGGAAGTCAGTTGATAAATTGAGCTGGAAAAAGCACAGCAGGTCAAGCATCAGAGGAGCAGGGGAGTCGACATTTCAGATTGGAACTTTTCATCAGAACTCCTGGGCTAATATTACAGAGAAACCAGCTGACTGCCTGAAGTTACCTGATGCCATTTATTCATTTCAGAGACCATGGTTACAGCAGCTGGTAAATTCTCCCATTAATTCTCTGAAGGTAACACTTCCAATACTGATCCCTCCATAATCTTAGTTGAAGTTGGGTTGCCTGTTTTTTTTTCCTGTGGGGAGTGTTAAGATCTTAAAAAGGCACATCCTCCTAACACTGCCTCACTCCTTTCCTTCCATGCTTCTGTGTTTTTTTTCTCCTGTATGAGAAAATCCTCCAAAGCTATCATTAGGAATCACACTATGCTCCAAAAATGTCTCCTCTTGGGCAACATAAAACATCCGACTGCTCTCACACTCCTACAGAAAGAGATGGGTGCTATGTTGTCTCCATTAAAAAAAGTGTTCAAAAAATTTCTAATATACTTGAGCCCTTGTTTATTTTCAGCAGAAAGGTGTGCACTCCAGCCCTTCACTTACACGTTACGAACTTGTTTTACCTTCTCCATCATGAATTCCCATTTCTCCTTTTGGTTTGGTTCTGTTGGGCTACCTTGGCTCAGTCTTCAATGGACATAGATTATAAAGGGCATCTGGATGTCTTTAAGTTGGCGTGGACAAGATGGACCAAATAGCCCCCTTGTGTACTGTATCATTTCTAAGGTTTTATTATATGTGATGCTTCAGGTGGTCTTGGATAAAACCAAGTAAGACAACTTTATGCCTTCAGATCACATGTCATGATACAATAATATTATCATGATCTGTTTGTTAAAAGAATACTGCTTGTGAGTCATCACATAACATCTACATTTTTCCAAAGATAAAAACTTAGCTAAACAGGTATTCATGATTGTACATCAGTATTATTGCTTCAATACTGAGACAGAGGTCAAAGGAAATTTACTAATAATATTTCAAAGTTCAATGCAACACTTTGGAGGCTTGATCATACACCTGTGTGGTGTGATCCATATTGTACTCTTTGATGGATTTGTTTGATAACTTCGTTGCCATCAACAGAGTATTTCTTTTTCTCTCTCAACTATGCACAATTGGTATATTGATCTGAGATGGTTTCTGTTCCTTCACAATGTAGCGCAATGATTAATTAACTGTATGATTGGGGTTGTTTGCATTTTTAGAGATTATTGCTGACGTCCATGTAAGAGTATTTCAGAAATGCACTGTGTACAATATTCAGTTTGGTTGTTCTCTACCTGCTCTCATGCTGTATCCCATTCATTCTATTGTATTTCTTAAGAAGAATGTCGCTGGGCAAGATAAATTGCTGCTGCGTTTCAAATTGTGCTGTGTTTGGTAATGATTTCTTCATTGTCGTTGAGTGAAACTGTCATAATGCAATGCGAAAAACCTGTTTTTGTTTCTAAATAATTAACAATGATTGATTTGATTGTGTATCATACTAGACTGTTTGTCACACTGCCATCCACATTTAAACAGTGTGATATGGATCAGTCCCTATCCATTACACATCTTGAAACAGTTTGTCAGTGAATTGTGATCTGAATGAGACATTGATTTGACCAGGATACCAAATAAACTGAAAAAAAACACTGATTTTTGCTGACAATTGTTATGTTGCTAAGCCATAAGCAATGTGAAATTCAGAAGTGATCCATTGTGCACTGTGAATAGGTCTGTGCAGGTTACTGAAGGAGTGTATGGAACATATGGATATATGGCCTTTCATCATGGCTGGTGATGGGATGTTTGGCATGCTTCACATACATTCAAATCAATGATTATCCTAATAGACCCCTGGCCAGTTCAGAGTGACTTAGATGAGGGAACTAAATCTAATACTGCCAAGTTTGCAGACGATAGAAAGTTGGGTGGGAAGGTGAGCTGTGAGGAGGATGCAGAGATGCTTCTGTGAGATATGGATAGGCTAAGTCAGTGGGCATACATATGGCAGATACAGTATAATCTGGTTAAATGTGAGGTTATCCATTTTTGTACTAAAAGCAGGAAGGCAGATTATTATCTTTGGCTATAAATTGAGAGGGGAGTGTGCAACAAGACCTGGGTGTCCTTATGCACCAGTCACTGAAGGTAAGTATGCAGATGGAACAGGGATGTCTTACTGCAATTACACAGGGCCTTGGTGAGATGACACCTGGAATATCGTGCATAGTTTTGGTCTCCGTATCTGAGGAAAGGATGTTCTTGCTATAGAGGGAATGTAGTGAAGGTTTAGCAGAATGATTCCTGGAATGGTGGGATTGAATCAGTTAGCATTATATTCAGTGGAGCTCAGAAGAATGAAGGTAGATTTCATAGAAATCTATTAAATTTAAACAGGACTAGAGACCCTCCTCTCTGACCTATCACCTCCATACCCACCCCCATTCACCTATTGTACTCTATGCTACTTTCTCCCCACCCCCACCCCCCTCTCATTTATATCTCCACCCTGCAGGCTCCCTGCCTGTATTCCTGATGAAGGGTTTTTGCCTGAAACGTCGATTTTCTTGCTCCTTGGATGCTTTGCTGTGCTTTTCCAACATCACTCTAATCCAGACTCGGGTTTCCAGCATCTGCAGTCCTCATTTTTTACCCAGATGTAGGTGTAACCCAAGTGACCTTGGTCTAACATAACAATGATGTTTTGGTATCAGATCTTCTTTGCCCTTGAAAATGATGTGTAACAGTATATGTATGTCTTCAAATTGTGAAAATGAACAAATCCTCTCAGGTACTTCTATACTGCCACGGCCATCCCTGGATAATATTTTAGCAACTTTTGTTTTATGTACTAATCTTCATCAGTTACTGAATTCAACTGTTCATGTTCACTACGAGAGGGTCCTCCTCTTTCTCATGTGAGAATCCTCATTAATTTTTCATTACCTATTATTATTTTTTTCTTTAGCAAATTTAGTTTGCAGTTGTGAACTAATAATTTTGAGCTGAAGATGACCCTTGACTTTGTGACACACCTTGTGGTAAAAGGAAAAGAACAGACAAAACAAGCTTTTGTATGTTTGGGCAGCTAGACCTGGAGGCTAATCATCAGCTGAGTCCTAATTAAAATGGTTCCTCCAGACACAACAACCCTGGGTAGAGCATTGTGTCAAAACAGAAAGCAGAAGTTCATTATAAATTATGTCAGTATCTGGAATTGGTTTTGTCAAGTCTGGAGGAGACTCCATATTCAAGTAGATGACAGATGTTGAATAGCTTCAGGAAAGAGCCAAAGGAAGTTCTGATGAAGGGCCATTGGACCCAAAACATTAACTCTGATTTCTTTCCATAAATGCTGCCAGACCTGCTGAGATTTTCAACAGTTTTTGGTTTTTGTCCTTAGGAAAAGGCAGATGCCGATCAAGTTAGGTCCTAGAGTTGGATAGTGTTTGGGCCGTATTTTCTGGAGAGAAGAATTTTGACTACTGATAGCACAACATAAAGATTTGAAAGCTACTTGTGTAACCTTCTGTACGGGTGTTTGAAGTCCAGAGAGTAGAAAGCTTAGTTAGAAGTATGACAATCTGAGTGAACTGAAAACATAACCCTGATTTATCTCCAGAAAAGCAACCAAAGAGTTCACATCTACATCTCTTAAGCAATGCAGGTGAAAAACAGTTAAATAATCACTTTTTTTTTTGTTGTTTATTCCTTAACCTTGTTTGGCTGCCTCTTGTGTGAATGGGATGAAAGAAAACTTTCACATTTAAAGCATTGACATTAATTTGAGTACTTTGTTTATTTGTTTGCAAACATTATTGTATGTTTAAGATACAAAACAGGAATCTGCAATTAAACTCATCTTAAGACTGGGATTAGTTGTTCAAAAATCTGGTTAGGAACCATTGAGGGTCTTCGCTTAGCTTAATTTTACTGTGTTGTCAATACAGAGCAGAAAGGCTGATTTCATTGCACTCTGTATTTCCATATCATAACAGTAGTCTGGAGCATACATTTCTAGGTCAAGATGAATACTCAGTTTTTCTGTTGATTGAGTAATCTGCTCAGCATGTCAGAAATAATCATTCTATAACATGGCTGATATCTTGTTTCAATGTCATGTGCTTGGCAATCATTGACTGACTGACTGACTGACTGACTGACTCAATTGCATCACATGCAGTCTATTCCATCACAGTGGGTGTGTTTTGAACATCATGAATCACAGCTATACAGAGATCTGTGCAAACAAGTATTCCAACCACTACTGGACTGTTGGTAGCTATGTAATAGAAGATTTCGGGCTGCGCGGTGGCTCAGTGCTTAGCACTGCTGTTTCACAGCGTCAGCGTCCCAAGACTCAGGCAACTGTCAGTGTGGAGTTTGCACATTCTCACCATGTTTGTGTGGATTTCTTCCAGGTGCTTCTTCCACATTCCAAAGATGTGCACATTTGGTGAATTGGCAAATAGCCCATAGTGTTGTCAGTCAGGGGAAATGTTGAATAATCAGGGAATAGGTTTGTGTGGGATACTTGTCGAGCCAAATGGTCTGTTTCCACACTGTAGGGATTCTATAAAATTTCTATGAAAGTTGAGCTTAGCTTGATTCGAAATATATTTGAGTTTAAAAGAATGAAAAGTGATCTAATTGCAACATATAAAATTCTAACAGGGCTGGACAGATTCACTGCAGAGAGAATATTTCACCTGGTGGGAGAATCTAGAACCAGGGGACACAGGAATATGAGGTAGACAGTTAGGACTGAGATGAAGAAAATTTTCTTCACTCCAAGGAGCATGTACCTGTGGAATTCCCTACCACACCTGGAATACTTTTAGCAAGTTCTGTTTTATGTGCTCATCTTCATCAATTACTGAGTTCAACTGTTCATGTTCACTATAAGAGTGTCTTCATATACCTGAATATACAGGTCAAGTCGCTGAATCAATTCAAGAAAGAAATTGAAACATTTTTAGAATTTTTTTAAAGGCACCAAATGGTATGAGGAGAAAGTAGGAATATGGCATTGAGATAGAGGATCAGTCATAATGAAAAGCAGGAAGAAAGTGAGGACTGCAGATGCTGGAGAACAATGTTGACAGTGTGGTGCTAGAAAAGCACAGCCGGTCAGGCAACATCTGAGGAGCAGGAGAGTCAACGTTTTGGGCATAAGCTGTTCATCAGGAATGAAGGGTTTATGCCCAAAACATTGACTCTCCTGTTCCTCGATGCTGCCTGACTGGCTGTGCTTTTCCAGCACCACACTCTTCATAATGAATAGTGTACAGGATCAAAGGGCTGAATGGCCTATTCCTGACTTCTGTGTTTCTCTTTGCCGCCTTCATTACGCACTGAACTTGGATGCTTGTTTTTTGTGATTCATACACAAAACAATAACCAAGAGCACAAATTGAAGGTAATTGTAGAAGGGCTAGAGAGGAGTTAAGGAGAAAGAGGGTTTCCACCCAGTAGGATAGAGAAATCTGGAACCCACACCCTGAAAGAGTAGTAGAAATAGAAACTCTCTTTATGCCTCCAATCTGGCCCCTATTGAAACCTGAAGGTATTACTTATTTAAATCTAAATTAATAATACTCCATCATTTAAATCTAAACATACCAGTTATATCAATGATATTCTTCCACAATAATACTTGCTTCTCAGTTATACTCAATACATTCATATGCACCTTCCATAAGTCTAAGCCTCCTGGAGAGTCTGATTTTAACTCTTTGAACACTCTTTTCACTGTCATTGTGACTCATTACCAAAATTTAATTTGTCATACAGTGTAGATTGCAGAAAGAACAATTGCAACAGAAAATTCAGGTAGACCGTTGTTACACTAACTTTCTAGTTTGTCTTCAGCCCCAATTTGCTTGCTAGGAGCAAAGTACCTCATTCCATACTCCAGGAAATCTAAACTTGTCACAGTTTTGATGTGGAATAATGCTTAAATTCATCATAAATAATTGTACCATTAAATCTATTTGCTAAATCATATACAATTTGAAAGCTTATATTGTAAACCTCAATTGTTTCTGAACAAAGTATTTGTTTGTTGATGTTTTATATGGCACCTATTTTCAAAATAGCCTCCCCATTTTGATATTTCCAAGCACAGTTAATTGAATGTTGAATGAATGTTGTTCTTTTTTTCTACCATTATTGTATTTAACTAAATATTGGGAAGAACAAATCTATTGAATTCCCTAGTCACTGATTCCATCCCTCCCCAGAAACTGTCTGTGGCTCCACCAAGCTGTTTGTAACCTTGGTAATGTGTTTAACTTTGAGACGAGATACTGGTCACATATCTGCCCCGCTCCCTCTTCTGTAACACCACCCAACAATACTGCCTCATCTCATTTGCTGTTGAAGTGCTCATCCATGCTTTTGTTGCCTTGAAACTTGATTAGTTAAAGACTGTCCTTGAGTTTTCCACCATATAAACTTGAGTTCATTTAAAACTTTGCTCATATCTTGCATTAGATCTCATTCACTCATGAACACTGTCCTCTCGGACCTACTTTGGTTTATAATCTGGCTTACTTCTGCCTTAAAATACTCATCGCTGTTGGCCCATCCCTATCTCTGGAGCTTCCACCGACAAAACAAACCTTCAAAATCTTTGATTTGGAGATGCTGGTGTTGGACTGGGGTGTACAAAGTTTAAAAAATCACACACCAGGTTATAGTCCAACAGGTTTAATTGGAAGCACACTAGCTTTCGGAGCGACGCTCCTTTATCAAGTGATTTATAGGAGCGACGCTCTGAAAGCTAGTGTGCTTCCAATTAAACCTGTTGGGCTATAACCTGGTGTTGTGATTTTTAACTTCAAAATCTTTCTGCTCCTCCAATTCAAATCTCTTGCACATTCCTGATTTAATTGCTCCACCATTTGTAATCATGCTTTCAGCTGTCATGGTCCTACTCTGAAATTCCTAAAATCAAAACACTTCATGATGTTAAAAGTGCAATATGTATACAAGCTGTTATTTGAATTATAGTCATTAAACTCGCAGTAATCCATTCGGATATAAAACTTCCATTTTCTGCATAGTTTGAAATACATAATGATGTGATTATATCACTAAACATCAAAGGACCGAACATCTGCAGCATTGACTTATTCCTACAGCAATATAAATAGGAGTTGACTGAGACTGGAAATTAGGGCAGCACCAGAAACACATGACTCAAGAACATGCCAAGAACACCGTGTGGGCGGCACGGTGGCACAGTGGTTAGCACTGCTGCCTCACAGCACCTGAGACCCGGGTTCAATTCCCGACTCAGGTGACTGACTGTGTGGAGTTTGCACGTTCTCCCCGTGTCTGCGTGGGTTTCCTCCGGGTGCTCCGGTTTCCTCCCACAGTCCAAAGATGTGCGGGTCAGGTGAATTGGCCATGCTAAATTGCCCGTAGTGTTAGGTAAGGGGTAAATGTAGGGGTATGGGTGGGTTTCGCTTCGGCGGGTCGGTGTGGACTTGTTGGGCCGAAGGGCCTGTTTCCACACTGTAAGTCTAATCTAATCTAATCTCTAATTCAGGTTACCACCTCTTCAGGTTACCTCAGTTATCTGCAGTGAAACTCAAATTAAATGTAATTAAATAAGGATCAATTCCAACAAAATGCTTCCCAATTAATACTCCTTTCACTTGCTCAGTTTCATTGTCTAAAATGAAAGCCGAAATTTTCCGTGTTCTGGCTGTATTTGCTAGTTTCTGGCTAAACAGTTTTCCAAATACGTTTTAAGAACTCAGTTCCCTCTGTGGTGTTTCAAAGTAATTCAGTTCAAGCTAATGTAAGAGAATCAAAATCTCTCACTATTACTGCCTTATTGTTTCTACACTTCTCAAACACATGTTTCCTAATGCTGCTCTAATTCAGCTATGTAGAATGTCAGCCTGGAACAGAGGTAGACATGAGAAGGACTTTTGCCCAAAACATCGACTTTCCTGCTCCTCGGATGCTGCCTGACCTTTCCAGCACCACTCTAATCATGAGAAAGAAGAGTTTCTCCAATCAGGGTCATTTGCTTTTCTGCTTCCCTCTGATAGTTTAGAGTTCCTTACATTACATGTTCACAGTGTGATTGCCTTTTTTGGTGCTTCAGTTCAAAGTATGTGGCTTTACTTAATGATTTCTGCAATATCATCCCAATTAATAAGTTGTAAATTTCTCTTTTGTCAAAGAGCAACCAATTACCTTTAAACCTTATTCGGGAAAAACTCAAAGATCCTCCAAATAATATATTCTGCAATTTAACCCACTGGGCAAGTACATGCTTCAGATATAATCTGAGGAACACAGGCACTCATCAAGATATTAAATCAACTTCCACTCATCCCCTCAACCTATTAAGTTAGAAAATGCCCTCACTAAATATAGATAACTTAATCTTACACCTGATTTTATTTTCTGGATAGATTAAAGTAAAACACTGTAGAGGCTGGTTATTTGAAACAAACCAAGGATGCTGCAGAAACTCAGCAAGTCTGGTAACATTTGTGGAGAGAGAAAAACACAGTTAATATGTCAAGCCGAATATGACTTTTTTTCTGAAAGGTGATGAGATTTTTTTAAAACATAAGTTATTGACTGACAAAGTCTTTTCTCTGAAGTATGGGAGTCCACTACTAGTGGGCATAGGCTGAGGGTCAGAGGGGAAAAATTTAAAAGGAACGTAAGGGGCAACTTTTTCAAGCAAGGGTTGGTGTGTATATGGAATGAGCTGCCAGAGGAAGTGGTGGAGGCTGGTACAATTACAACATTTAAAAGTCATCTGGATGGGTATATGAATCAGAAGGGTTTAGAGGGATATGGGCTAAGTGCCGGCAAATGGGAGGAGATTAGGTTAGGATATCTGGTCAGCATGGACGTGTTGGACCGAAAAGTCTGTTTCTGTGCCCCTCTATGACTGAGGCGAAAAGAGGGGTGCAGGGATAGGGTACAGAGGCCTGTGCAACAGACAAAGGGATTGTTAAAGGTGGTGAAAGAGAAACAAATTGAAAATGGTTAAAAATTAAGATAGGGAGAAAATGAGTCCTCTCTCTAGGAGCAAAGTGAACAAGAGATCGACATGTCAAAGCTGTGGGAAGAGGGACAGGAATGTAAGAAAAATGGAGATATCTTGAAAAACATCTGTATTACAGAGGAGGAGATGCTTGATGTCTTAAAGCACACAAAGGTGGATAAATTCTTATGTCTTGACCCGAGAACTCTGGGGGAAGCTAGGGAAGTGATTGCTGGTCCCCTTGCTGAGATTTTTGGATCATCAACAGTCATAAGTGACATGTCGGAAGACTGAAAGTTGGCCACTATTTAAGAAAGGTAGTAAGGAAAAGCCAGGGAACTAAAGACCGGTGAGCCTGACATCGGTGGTGAGCATGTTCTTGGAGATTCTGAGGGAATGGATTTGCATGTATTTGGAAAGGCAAAGACTGATTAAGGATAGTCAGCATAGCTTTGTGTATGGAAAATCATGTCTCACTAATCTGAGCTTTTTTGAAGAAGTAACAGAGGATTGATAAAGGCAGAATGGTGAATGTGATCTATGTGAACCTCCAGTAAGGTGGTCAAAAAGGCTCTGCGTGGTAGACTGGTTAGGAAGGTTAGATCATGTGGAATACAGGGAGAACTAACCAGTTGGATACAGAACTCAATGGTAGGTGACAGACGGTGGTGGTGCAGGGATGATATTTGGACTGGAGGTGTGACCAGTGGTGTGCTACAAGGATCCTACTGGGTCTACTGCTTTTCTTCATTTATATAAATGATTTGGATATGAACATAGGAGGCGTAGTTAGTAAGTTTGCAGATGACCCCAAAATTGGAGGTGTAGTGGACAGCAAAGAAGGTTTCCTCAGAGTACAACGAGACCCTGATTAGATTGGCCAGTGAGCTGAAGAGAGGTAGATGGAGTTTAATTTAGATGAATGTGAGATGCTGCACTTTACAAAGGCAAATCAGTGCAGGATTTGTACACCTTAATGGTAAGTTTCTGGGGAGTGTTACTGAACAAAAAGACCTTGGAGTGCATGTTCATAGTTCCTTAAAAGTAGAGTCATAGGTAGATAGGATAGTGAAGAAGGATTTGGCATACTTGCCTTTATTGGTCAATGCATAGAGTATAGGAGTTGGGAGGTCATGTTGCAGCTGTACAGGACATTGGTTAGGCCAATTTCAGAATATTGCATTTAATTCTGGCCTCTCTGCTATAGGGTTAAAATAGTTCAGAAATGATTTACAAGGATGTTGGAGGGTTTGAGTTATAGGGAGAGGTTGAATAGGCTGACGCTATTTTCTGTGGAGTGTCGGAGGTTGAAGGGTGACCTTTTAGGGGCTTTTAAAATCATGAGGGGCATAGATAGGGTAAGTATACAAAGTCTTTTCCCTAGGGTGGGGGAGTCCTGAGCTACATGACATATCTTTAAGGTAAGAGGAGACAGAGTTAAAATGGACCTATGGGGCAATGTTTTCACCCAGGGTGGTGCATGAATGAAATGAGTTGCCAGAAGAATTGGAAAGGCTGGTACAATTGCATCATTTAAAAGCATCTGGGTGGGTATTGAATAGGAAGGGTTGAGAGGGTTTTGGGACAAATGCTGGCAGTTGGGACTAAATTAATTTAGGACATCTGGTCAGCATGGCTGAGTTGGATCAGAGTCTGTTTCCATGCTGTACAGCTGTGTGTCTCTATAACCGACTTCATACAGTTAGTTTCTGAAATTATGGAATTTCTTATTGAGACTTGGAGATTATAAATTGGAGGCGAAAGTGAGGTCTGGAGATCAGAGCTGAAAATGTGTTGCTGGAAAAGCGCAGCAGGTCAGGCAGCATCCAAGGAGCAGAAGAATCGACATTGAGCATGAGCCCTTCTTCAGGAATGAGGAAAGTGTCCAGCAGGCTAAGATAAAAGGTAGGGAGGAGGGACTTGGGGGAGGGAGAGGCATTGGAGATGCGTTAGGTGGAAGGAAGTCAAGGTGAGGGTGATAAACCGGGGTGGGGGTGGGGGCAGAGATGTCAGGAAGAAGATTGCAGGTTAGGAAGGCGGTGCTGAGACAAGGTGGGGGGAGGGGAAATGAGGAAACTGGAGAAGTCTGAGTTCATCCCTTGTGGTTGGAGGGTTCCTAGGAGGAAGATGAGGTGCTCTTCCTCCAGCCGTCATGTTGTTGCTATGGTCTGGCGATGGAGGAGTCCAAGGACCTGCATGTCCTTGGTGGAGTGGGAGGGGGAGTTGAAGTGTTGAGCCACGGGGTGGTTGGGTTGGTTGGTCCGGGTGTCCCAGAGGTGTTCTCTGAAACGTTCCGCAAGTAGGTGGCCTGTCTCCCCAATATAGAGGAGACCACATCGGGTGCAGCGGATGCAGTAAATGATGTGTGTGGAGGTGCAGGTGAATTTGTGGCAGGTATGGAAGGATCCCTTGCGGCCTTGGAGGGAAGTAAGGGGGGAGGTGTGGGCGCAACTTTTGCATTTCTTGAGATTGCAGAGGAAGGTGCCGGGAGTGGAGGTTGGGTTGGTGGGGGGTGTGGACCTGATGAGGGAGTAGTCTTTTCGGAATGCTGATAGGGGAGGGAAATATATCTCTGGTGGTGGGGTCCGTTTGGAGGTGGCGGAAATGATGACGGATGATACAATGTATATGGAGGTTGGTGGGGTGGTAGGTGAGGACCAGTGGGGTTCTGTCCTGGTGGCAATTGGAGGGGCGGGGCTCTAGGGAAGAGGAGCAGGAAGTGGAGGAGATGCGGTGGAGGGCATCATCAATCACGTCTGGGGGGGAAATTGCGGTCTTTGAAGAAGGAGGCCATCTGGGTTGTACAGTATTGGAACTGGTCCTCCTGGGAGCAGATGCGGCGGAGACAAAGGAATTGGGGATATGGGATGGCGTTTTTACAGGGGGCAGAGTGGGAGGAGGCTTAGTCCAGGTTGCTGTGGGAGTCGGTCAGTTTATAGTAAATGTCCGTGTTGATTCGGTCGCCTGAGATAGAAATGGAAAGGTCTAGGAAGGGGAGGGAGGAGTCTGAGACAGTCCAGGTGAATTTGAGGTCATGTCTAGGTGGAAAATGAGGTGTTTGAAATCACCTTTTGCTTCATTAGAACATTGCAGCAGGCCTAGGACAGCAATGTCACCATGAGAAGAAGGTGACTTGTTGAAATGGCAAGCAATGGGAGGTCAGGGTCATTCCTATGGGCAGAGCAGAGGTGTTCTGCAAAGTGGTCACCCACTCTGTATTTGGCTTTGCCCATGGGCTGGTATTTGGCACTGATTCTCTGGCCTGAAGTAAGGCTATGCAGAGATCCTGCTCCATGAGACTTAAGCTGTCAAAACAGGACCCCCTGAATCTTCTGGCCCATTTTTGTTAAAAAAAAAAATGAGTCACTGTTACTAATTTCAGGATGTTCTTCAGAAGTCCAAACTCTCTCAGTAGATCCAAATATCCTTTACAGTCAAGATTGACTTCACTATATCTCATCATCATGTAGTCACATAAGGGTGTAGTCTTGCATGTGCATTGGACACTGTAATTTTGCAAGTATCTAATTCTTCTGTTCTTTCTCTTTAAACAGTGAGCCAAGTTGAACTTTATTACATGTAAATATACAAAATAATGTTTGGAATAAACTGACTTATTTCTTTAACACTCCTCACTACGTGACACCAATCTCAATATGCAGGCTGAATCCATGGCCAGATTTTCTGAGCAGAACTGGAGAGCAGTTATTGTGGTTCTGTTCGCCAAGCTGGGAATTTGTGTTGCAGACATTTCGTCTCCTGTCCAGGTGACATTCTCAGTGCTTGGGGCTCCCAAGCACTGAGGATGTCACCTAGACAGGGGACGAAACATCTGCAACACAAATTCCCAGCTTGGCGAACAGAACCACAACAATGAGCACCCGAGCTACAAATCTTCTCCCAAACTTTGAACACCTACGGGCGAGAGACGCTAAGACAAGGCAGGAAATGGGAATCCAGTGCCAACCGCCTAACCCTCCTGGAGAGCAGTTACTTAAAAAGTTATGGGGAGCTTCTCTTTCATTTAAATTAAATGCGGGATCCCTTTAAACTGAAATGCTAAAAATACCTCCAATAATTTCCTTGGTAAAACTGATGCCTCAACATCATCCTCTTCACTTACAATTAAATCTTCTTTGCCCAGGGCATCCCCACTCTCCAGTGCCAGGTTATGCAATATACAACAGATTACCAACACCATTGAAGCTCACCTTATCTGCCACCATGGCACAAAGATCCATGATAGCTGCACTCTGAGGATGGTGAATGTTTGAAATTCTCTCCCCCGAGGCTCAATTATTGCACTTCATATCAAGATATCGTATAGCAGTGCCACAGGAAAGGTAGATGATCAGTCATGTTCTAATTGTATGGTGGAATTGGTGTAATGGGCTGAATGGTCTATTCCTGCTCCTACTTTTATATGCTCCAATACTGGAGAATTTTGCAGGAGGCAGGACCAAACTCCTACAGGCTGCTTGCACTAAGGTGGCTAACAGCTAATTTCCAAGATTAAGGATTCAAATCCTGGCCACTTAACAGCACCAATGGCGGATGGACCTCCTCCTCTACTTCTGTGAGAAGGCTGCCAGAGTTTGCAAAGCAGCATTGAAAAGTTGCAAGATAGAGATCGGGGCAATATTTCTGAGGAAAATTTAGAGCCTTCAGGCAGGGAAGAAAAGCCTATGGCCCCAAGAATTTCCCCAGTATGGCTTTTGTCACTTAAAATTTGAAGTGTTTTGAAATAACAGCTTTTTATACCAATGTACCTGCAAGTAATATATGCTGGTAGGAGCTTAAGTCCCAAATATAAACATCCATTTTCAAGAAGATATGTACTGGGGTATCAATAACAGCTCAATCCAACTATTAGTTCTAAAGTGGAGAAAGGCCAATTTTGATGGTATTAGGCAAGAACTTTCAAAAGCTGATTGGAGGCAGATGTTAGCAGGTAAAGGGACGGCTGGAAAATGAGAAGCCTTCGGAAATGAGATAACAAGAATGCAGAGAAAGTATCATCCTGTTAGGATGAAAGGGAAGGCTGGTAGGTATAGGGAATGCTGGATGACTAAAGAAATTGAGGGTTTGGTTAAGAAAAAGAAGGAAGCATATGTCAGGTACAGACAGGATAGATCGAGTGAATCCTTAGAGTATAAAGAAAGTAGGAGTATACTTAAGAGGGAAATCACGAAGGCAAAACGGGGACATGAGATAATTTTGGCAAATAGAATTAAGGAGAATCCAAAGGGGTTTTACAAATATATTTAGGACAAAAGGGTAACTAGGGAGAGAATAGGGCCCCTCAAAGATCAGCAAGGTGGCCTTTGTGTGGAGCCAGAGAAAATGGGGGAGATAATGAATATTTTGCATCAGTATTTACTGTGGAAAAGGATAAAGAAGATATAGACTGTAGGGAAATAGATGGTGACATCTTGAAAAATGTCCAGATTACAGAGGAGGAAGTGCTGGATGTCTTGAAACGGTTAAAGGTGATAAATCCCCAGGACATGATCAGATGTAGCCAAGAACTCTGTGGGAAGCTAGAGAAGTGATTGCAGGGCCTTTTGCTGAGATATTTGTATCATCAATAGTCACAGGTGAGGTGCCAGAAGGCTGGAGGTTGGCAAATGTGGTGCCACTGTTTAAGAAGGGTGGTAAGGACGAGCCAGGGAACTATAGACCAGTGAGCCTGACCTCGGAGGTGGGCAAGTTGTTGGAGGGAATCCTGAGGGACAGGATGTACATGTATTTGGAAAGGCAAGGACTGATTTTGTGACAGTCAACATTGGCTTTGTGCGTGGGAAATCATGTTTCACAAACTTGATTGAGTTTTTTTTGAAGAAGTAACAAAGAGGTTTGAGGGCAGAGCAGTAGATGGGATCTATATGGATTTCAGTAAGGCGTTTGATAAGGTTCCCCATGGGAGACTGATTAGCAAGGTTAGATCTCCTGGAATACAGGGAGAACTAGCCATTTGGATACAGAACTGGCTCAAAGGGATAAGACAGAGGGTGGTAGTGGAGAGTTGTTTTTCAGACTGGAGGCCTGTGACCAGTGGAGTTCCACAAGGATCGGTACTGGGTCCTCTACTTTTTGTCATTTACATAAATGATTTGGATGCGAGCATAAGAGGTACAGTTAGTAAGTTTGCAGATGACAATAAAATTGGAAGTGTAGTGGACAGTGAATAGGGTTACCTCCGATTACAACAGGATCTTGACCAGATGGGCCAATGGGCTGAGTAGTGGCAGATGGAGTTTAATTCAGATAAATGAGAGGTTGGGAAAGCAAATCTTAGCAGGACTTATACACTTAATGGTAAGGTCCTAGGGAGTGTTGCTGAACAAAGAGACCTTGGGGTACAGGTTCATAGCTCCTTGAAAGTGGAGTCGCAGGTAGATAGGATAGTGAAGAAGGTGTTTGGTATGCTTTCCTTTATTGGTCAGAGTATTGAGTACAGGCATTGGGAGGTCATGTTGTAGCTGTACAGGACATTGGTTAGGCCACTGTTAGAATGTTGTGTCCATTTCTGGTCTCCTTCCTATCAAAGATGTTCTGAAACTTGAAAGGGCTCAGAAGATGTTGCCAAGGTTGGAGGATCAGAGCTACAGTGAGAGGCTGAACAGGCTGGGGCTGTTTTCCTTGGAGCGTCGGAGGTTGAAGGGTGACCTTATAGAGGTTTATAAAATTGAGGGGTATGGATAGGATAAATAGACAAAGTGTTTTCCCTGGGGTCAGGGAGTCCAGACTAGAGGGCATAGGTTTAGGGTGAGAGGGGAAAGATATAAAAGAGACATAAGGGGCAATTTTTTCATGCAGAGGGTGGCACGTGTATGGAATGAGCTGCCAGAGGATGTGGTGGAGGCTAGAACAATTGCAATATTTAAGAGGCATTTGGATGGGTATATGAATAGGAAGGGTTTGGAGGGATATGGGCCGGGTGCTGGCAGGTGGGACTAGATTGGGTTGGGATATCTGG
This sequence comes from Hemiscyllium ocellatum, assembly GCF_020745735.1. Classification (NCBI taxonomy): domain Eukaryota; kingdom Metazoa; phylum Chordata; class Chondrichthyes; order Orectolobiformes; family Hemiscylliidae; genus Hemiscyllium; species Hemiscyllium ocellatum. The sequence continues at coordinate 59,951,235 of NC_083406.1, read as the reverse complement.
TCAGCGTGGACGGGTTGGACTGAAGGGTCTGTTTCCATGCTGTACATCTCTATGACTCTGACTCTATTAGTCTATTGTGCTTTTTTTTTTTGACAATGCTCATATAATTACGATGTCCACAGGGATCTACCCCTAATTCTAAAACAGTTAATAATGGGAACAGGATGGAACTTTTTTGTTTTTTTAAGTAAAGTTACCAATAGTGAAAATTATTCGTGTGAATGTGCACCAAATATAATCTGGAAGATTTGGGAATAAAAAAGATTGAGCAAATTATGTGAACTAATTAGATGTTCCAAATTCAATACATATTTTTAGGATTTGAGCATAAAAGCTAGTGTTTAGGGAGAAGCAGATGAATGACGATGCATTTGAAATGTGAGCTCCATTTAACATTATGGATTTTTTAAAAATTAAGTTAGAAAATTCTCATAATCATGGAATCCCTACAGTGTGGAAACAGGCCATTCAGCCCACCAAGTCCACACCAACCCTCTGAACAGCATCCCACGCTCCTCCTTATTCTTGCATTTCCATAGCTAATCTACCTAACCTACATATTCCGGACACTACAGGCATAGCTAATCCACCTAAGCTGCGCATCTTTGGATTGTGGGAGGAAACTGGAGAACTTGGAGGAAAGCCATGCAGAAACAGGCAGCACGTGCAAACTCCACACAAACATCCATCTGAGGATGGAATTGAACCTGGGTCCTGATGCTGTGAGGCAACGGTGCTAAGCTCTGAGCCACCATGCCACCCTATGACTAAAATGAAAAATCCTAAATGTAAATAGTTTGAACAACTATCTGAATGTGTGCATGCCTAAAAAATGTTATTTGCCATAGAGGGAATGCAGTGAAGGTTCCCAGGAAAGCAGGTTCATTTTGGGATTGATTATTTACTCAGGTTTAAAAGAATGAGGGGGGCTCTTTATGAATCATAAAATTCTGACAGGTTGACATGCATTGGATGCTGGGAAGATGTTTGTCCTGGTCAGGGGATCCAGAACAAGGGGTCACCATTTCAGAATATTGGATAAGCCTTTTCAGACTGAGACAACAAGAAATTTCTTCACTCATCGGGTGCTGGACCAGTGAAATTCAATACAAAAGAGGGTTGTGTCAGTTCAAGTCTTTGAATTTGCTTAAAAAAGAAATAAAAATCCAGAGGCTAAAGATGTCAAAGTATTGGGAGAGAGCAGGAGTATGGTATTGAGATAAAGAATCAAACATAATTATGCCGAGTAGCAGAGTAGACCTGAGAGGCCAAATTGCATATGCCTCTCCTATTTACTATGACTTAATGTTTCTTTGATTCTATATCAATAGGAAGTCCTGTTGAAGAGAGAACCATCTCAGCAACTCTTCAAAGTCTAAATGTAAATTGATTGATTTAAATCCTAAATTAGAAAATTAGATGACAACTGTACTGGCCTGATCTCGTTTAATTTCTAAGAGAAATAAAGTTTAGCAATACAGAACTTTCTTTATTCTTGCATTGGAAATATGCCCATATAAATGATGAGCCAACTTTCTGCCATCCACAGAAGTAAAAGAGCAAACATTGATAAGCATGTCTTGTGTTTCTTGGCTTTTATCCTTTTTGCCAGTCAGGCAAACCACTTCATTGTCTTGTCCAGTCTCTCACAATTGATATACTGTACAGAATTTAGATCTATGTTCCACATATTTCCTTTGTTTAGGTTTTTCATACATTTGCCAGAAATCAGCATAAAATGACTTTTTTTTTCTTCTGGTTCATATGCTGTCATAACTTCTGATGAGTGGGTCTTCCTTTTGCTTTTGGAATTGTCTGAATTCTTGTAATCTTGGTAACTTAGGGATATTTTGAGGAAATGACTCAGTCTGTTTGTGAACCTGAATAAAGAAAGGGAGAGACCTTGGGAGCGAACAATGTAGTTTAGAGCAGAGTTTGTTAATTTTGAATTTTGACCATTATTGTTAATGAATGGGCAAACACAGTAAGCAATTTGTACAGAGCAAGAACTTGCAAACAATAAATGATGTGAATACCAGATTAAATTGTTTGTACACTGATGTTACCTGAAAGTAATAATGGCCTGGACACCTTTTCTCTGAATGGTGCCATTGAGTCTCTGACATCAATATGAGCCATCTGAATAGACAGACAGATCCTTTGTTTAGTACCTCATCTGGAGGACAGCATCATGCTTCAGAAATAAACAGAACTGACTAAAACAGAAAATGGGCAAAGATCAATTGCAAATCATTTCTGTCCATTTTCCATGGTACCAAATAAAAACTGAGTACAGGGCCAAGTGTCAAAAACTCTGGCTCAAAACAGGCTGATCTCCATTTAAATATCACAAATGTCCTGCAATCAACTTCCTGGCAGTTGGATGTGCAGCACTTCTGGGGAAATAAGTCATCCTGAATTGTTTAAAAACTGAAAGAGAATCTGGAGCAATTGATTTTAAGGAGCTTTGTTTAAAAGGGTCACTGTTTTTATGCTTTTTGAACTTTTGTAGGTTTTTATTACTGCAGCATAGATTCTGATGAGAATGTGTCCATTGTTGTCAATTACAAATGTGTTGCTTCAATTCTGGAATAGAAAAGGCTCTTAATTGTTTTTAAAACCATATGACATTTCCTTTTCTCCTTGATGTTAGCAAAGATGAGATGTTAGCAATTCTGGAAAGTGGAAAAATGAATAAATCCCCTGGGCTGGATGGGATTCATCCTAAGATTCCCAGGGAAACCAGGGAGGAGATTGCAGAGTCTTTGGCTTTGATCTTTGTCATTGTTGTCTACAGGAATAGTGCCAGAAGACTAGAGGATAGCAAATGTTGTCCCTTTGATCAAAAAGGGGAGGAGAGACAACCCAGGTAATTATTGATCAGTGAGTCTTACTTTGATGTGGGTAAAGTTTGGAAAAGGTTATAAAAGATAGGATTTAAAATCCTCTAGCGAGGAATAAGTTGATTAGAGATAATCAACATGGTTTTGTGAAGAGTAGGTCATGCCTCACAAACCTTATTGAGTTCTTTGAGATATTTGCCAAATTGGTGGATGAGAGCAAAGCACTTGATGTGGTGTATATGGATTTCAGTAAGGTGTTTGATAAGATTCCCCATGGTAGACTATTGCACAAAATACTGAGGCCTGGGATTGAAGGTGACTTAGTGGTTTTGATCAGGTGTTGGCTAGCTGAAAGAAGACAGAGGGTGGTGGTTGTTGGGAAATGTTCATCCTGGAGTTCAGTTACTAATGGTGTACCACAAGAATTTGTTTTGGGGTCACTGCTGTTTGTCATCTTTATAAATTAATTGCAACATTTAAGCGGCATTTGGATGGGTATATGAATAGGAAGGGTTTGGAGGGATATGGGCAGGGTGCTGGCAGGTGGGCCTAGATTGGGTTGGGATATCTGACCGGCATGGATGAGTTGGACTGAAGGATCTTTCCATGCTGTACATTCTATGACTCTATGACCTAGATGAGGGCATAGAAGGATGGGTCAGTAATTTGCGGATGACATGAAGCCGATTGGAATTGTGAATAGTGCTGAAGGATGTTGCAGGTTACAGAGGGACACAAGTTAAGTGGCAAAACTGGGCTGAGAAGTGGCAAATGGAGTTTCATGTGGAAAAGTGTGAGGTGATTTACTTTGGAAGGTTCAATAGGAATACAGAGTACTGGGCTAATGTTAAGATTCTTGGTAATATAGATGAGCAGAGAGATCTGTGTCCATGTACCTAGATCCTGAAAGTTGCCATCCAGGTTGATAAGGTTGTTAAGAAGACAAATAGTGTGTTAACTTTTGTTGGTAGAGGATTTGCGTTTCGAAGCCACGAGGTCATACTACAGTTGTACAAAACTCTGGTGCGGCTGCACTTGGACTATTGCGTACAGTTCTGGTCACTGCATTACAGGAAGGATGTGGAAGCTTTGGAGAGGGTTCAGAGATTTACTAGAATGTTGCCTGGTATGGAGGGAAGGACCAATGAGGAAAGGCTGTGGGACTTGAGGCTCTTTTCTTTAGAGAGAAGGTTGAGAGGTGACTTAATTGAGACATACAAGATAATCAGAGGGTTAGATAAGGTGGATAGTGAGAGCCTTTTTCCTCCGATGGTGATGACTAGCAGGATGAGACATTGCTTTAAATTGAGGGGTGATGGATATAGGACAGATGTCTGAGGTAGTTTCTTTATTCAGAATAGCAGGAGCGTGGAACGCACTGCCTTCAACAGTAGTACACTTGCCAACTTTAAGGGCATTGAAATGATCATTGGATGGACATATGGATGAAAATGAAATTGTGTAGGACAGATGGGCTTCAAATTGGTTCCACAGATCAGTGTAACATCGAGGGCCAAAGGGCCTGTACTGCGCTGTAATGTTCTATATTCTAAGTATAAACTGAAAGAACTGCAGGTGCTATAAATCAAACAAAATCAGAAGTTGTAGGAAAAGCTCAGCAGGTCCAGCAGCATTCGGTGACAGTTGGATTCTGAGGAAGGGTCACCAGGCCCAAAACATTAACTCTGATTTCTCTTTGCAGATGCTGCCAGACTTGCTGAGCTTTTCCAGGAACCTCTGTTTTTGTTTCAGTTAAGTATCTTAGTCCCAGAGTTCATTTGAGCAATGGGAGCTGCTTTAAACAAATTGGCTGTACTCTTAATTTGAAATAATATTCTCGTGCTAATTTTTCTCAATTTTCTTTTCTCTCCTGAAGGCACAGATGCCTTACAGGGATTTAAATGATGGAACTTGCTGCCTAGTGATTCCTATTATTGTCAGTATATATCTGTGAGGTTTAATAATAGGTGGCAGCAGGCTATTTCTCTATGGAACATCACAGCTCAGCCCAATGTGGTCTGCATCATCTATTGATATGAAATACATCCATACACATGAGGCAACAATCCACACAAGCATATTTCAGGCAGACAGCAGCCCTAGGACTTCATCAAGTTTTAATAGCTGGAGACAGGACTTCCTTCAAGGTGAGGGCCCTGCCTCAGAACTTCAGACATTCAGATTCCCAGAAGTTGCTGCAGTGGTCAGATTTGGGATGAGAAGCAGGTCCAAGGTTCAAAGTCCCAAAATTCAGGGAGAGATGGTAGAAGAGATGGGGAATGAGATGGTAGGATGCAGAGAGGATATGAGGACTTGGCGAGGCCAGAGAAAAAGGGTACCACTGGATGGGTAAGCCAGCATTGTGTGAGGGAAGCAGATCTTGGGGGGATTGGATTGTAAAGGGACGTTGAGCGGGGTTCAGGGTGGAGTGAGGGAGGGATTCTGCAAACTTGCGAAGATAATATTTTTTGGGGGTTAGGAAGTGGCATCTTGCCTTCCTGCCTGAGGTACAAGAAGGGTGAATTGTTGGCCTTTCCTGCCCATTAATTCCTTCTGCCATTTCAAAATTGAGGTCAGATGGGAACTGCCCCTCCAGTGACCAATAATTGGAATCTTGACACTAGAGATAAAACTTGCAACCTTCTTGGTCTCTGCATGTAGGATTCTGATCACCAACTAGAAAAAAAAATCTCTGAATCATTGGAAAATAGGAAATTGGTTGTAAGTATGTCAGAACATGCCCATATTAAAGATTCCTTTCTATGCTTCAAAACAGAAGGAATTTTTTAAAAGATATTTCATGGAATTTGGGCATTATTCGTGAGGCCAGCATTTGTTTCTTTTCTGTAAGTGACCATGAACTGATGGCTTGCAAGGCCATTTCAGAGGGCAAAAGAACAAATTACATTGCAGTGGGTCTGGAGTCACGTGTCAGTCAGCAGGCAAGGAGGGCAGATTTCCTTCCCTAGAGGCCTTTAGTGAACTGTTGGACACGATTACTGACATAAACTGTCCATGAGATTCCTTGTTCATGGGAGGATTAGGAGAAAGTGAGGACTGCAGATGTTGGAGATCAGAGCTGAAAAATGTGTTGCTGGAAAAGCGCAGCAGGTCAGGCAGCATCCAAGGAGCAGGAGAATCGACGTTTCGGGCATGAGCCTCCTGAAGAAGGGCTTATGCCTGAAACGTTGATTCTCCTGCTCCTTGGATGCTGCCTGACCTGCTGCGCTTTTCCAGCAACACATTTTTCAGCTCATGGAAGGATTAAACAGCAATACAAACTGCAAGCAATAAACATAACTTTATGTAGCCAACTCCAGATAAACACATTTTTGACTCAAATGTGGAATTCCACTGAAACATTCACATATGATGCACAAAAAGTACTGATATAACAATAATGCCCAGGATTTTGATACATGGATAAAGATGTTGTTTGGTGTTCTTTTTCATTCTTGAAAATCACTTCTTTGTCAAGTTCCAACCAGAGACACAAGATCCAAAATTAGATTTTACCAAATATTCCCACTGTATTTTACTTAAGTTGCATTAAAAAGGGATTGCATAGTTTGTGTTAATTGATGTTTATATTTGAGTATTCATTTAAACAGAGCAGATGTTACAAAATCTGTTTTCTGTTTATGATTTGTCGTGAATATTTTTACGTACTATTTAGTGCTATGTTTTGTACTAAAGCCTTGGTTCAAATGATCTAGAAATATAGAAAATAGGAGTAGGAGTAAACCATTCAATCCTTCAAGACTACTCCAGCATTCATTTTTAGGTACTTCTGATTGACCTTTTCAAAGATGCTATTGCAGATGGAACTTGAAACCAGGCATCCTGGTCCAAAAGTATGGATACTGCTACTATGATACAAGAGCCCCTTAAAACGACCATAGCTGATCATGCAACTCAACTGCCTGTTCCTGTGTTGCCCCCATATTTTTAGATCCCTTTAAACCTAAGTTCTACACACAATTCATTCTTGAAATCATACAATGTTTTGGCCTCAATTGCTTTCTGTGGTAGCAATTTCCAAAGGGTCACTGCTCTTGGGGTAAAGAAATTTCTCCTCATCTCTTTCCTAAATGGTTTATATAATATCCTTAGACTATTACCACTGATTCTAGAATCTCTGCCATTGAGAGCATCCTTCCTATATCTACTCTGTCTATCCTGTTAGAGTTTTGTATATTTCAATGAGATCCCACCTATCACCATTCCTTTGTACTGTAGCAAATATAATCCTAACCGATTCTCCTCTTACATCAATCCTTCCACCCAGGAATCAGCCGGGCAAATCTTTGCTGCAATCATTCTATAGCAAGAGCATCTTTTCACAGATAAGGGGACCACGACTGCACTCCATATTCTCGATGTGGTCTCATCAAAGCCCTGCAAAACTTCATGTTTGCTGCTGTACCTGAATCCTCTCTCTCTGAAGGCCAATTACCCTTTGCCTTCTGGACTGCTTGTTGCACTTCCATGCTTACCATCAGTGACCAGTATACGAGAACACCCAGGTCTTACTGCATGTTCTCCTCTCTCACTTCATAGCAATTCTGATAATAATCTGCCTTCCTGTTCTTGTGACCAAAGTAGGTAACCTCCCATTTATTCACATTATACGTCATCTGCTATGCATTTGCCCACTTACTCCACTTGTCTCAATTACACTGAAGTATTTCTACAGCCTACTTGCATTTCACCCTTCACCCAGCTTTGTGCCATCTGCAACTTTTGGAGATGCTGTATTACATTTTGTTTCCTCATCCAAATTGTTTAATATATATTGCAAATGGTTGGAGTCCTAAACAGTAGTACCCTACTAGTTACTGCCTGCCATTTGGAAAAGGACCTATTTATCCCAATTCTTTGTTTTCTCCCTGCAAATAGTTTAATAGCCATCTAAATACATTACCCACAATCCCATGTGGCTTAATTTTACACATTAATCTCTTTTGTGGGACTTTATCAACAGCCTTTTGAAAATCCATATATACCAATCTACTGGCTCTCCTTCATGAATTCTACTAATTACATCCGTGAAAACTTCGAGTAGATATGTCAAGCATGATTTATTGCAGCTAATAATTAGACAAACAATTTAATTCAGTTTCAAAAGTCTTTATTTCTCTCACTTCTGGTCTTTATATAAAAGTCTTGTGGAATTTGGGGTAGAAGGGGAATGTGCAACCTTGAGGAACTCTTACAATGTAGAGCACCAGAAGTCAGAGCATGGCTATGGCAAGGGGCAGCTGAGCAGGGCAGTGGGAGAACTTTCAAAGGTGCAGCCTAGTGTTGGCTTCACTCAATCCAGAGGCAGAGCTCCTGAGGTGACATCATTTGATTTGATTTATTATTGTCACGTAGTGAAGTACAGTGAAAAATTTTGTTTTGTGTGCAATGCAGCATATCATAACATACAAGATCATAGGGTGATTGAACAGATCAAGGAATAAAAGTTACAGCTGTGAAGAAGGTGTACAAAAAGCAAGATCAATATTAGATTTGAAATTTGAGAGATTCATTCAAAAGTCTAATAATAGCAGGGAAGAACCTGTTGAGGTGTGTTTAAGCTTTTGTATCTTCTGCCTGACACAAGAGGTTGGAAGAGATTATAACCAGGGTCTTTTATGATCAGAATTGCTCTGCAATCAGGATTAAAAAGTGACACAGGGAAGCTGCTGTAAGGGTGAGTACAAGCAGCAAATATTAGTACTATGATTACTTAGATTGTAAATATTTTGTTGTTTATAATTGTGTTTTGATGGGGTCAAGGGAAGAAGGGCCCAAAAGTAATTTTGTATTATTTGATTTTAAGGGCCTTTTAAAGGTTTAGTCCAAAGGGGTAAGTCATGATTTGCTCCTCCTTTGTGGGAAGCTAGGCACATTTTCAGTGTATGCAGCCAGCATGTAAGCATGAGTGTCTATAGCTGCAGCTCCTGGAAGTACAGGTTTCAAGCTGGACCAGCAGCTGGGGACACAGTAGGATATCCATGGAGCTGAGTGGATTATGGAAAGCATATACAGAGAGGTGGTCATACTGCAGGCTAAAGCTGCACAGGCAGAAAGGGAATGGGTAATCACCTGGGAGAGTAAGAGGACTGGGCTAGCAGTGCAGGAACCTCCTGTGACCATTCTCCTGAAAAAAAAATGGATATACTGCTTTGTGTACTGTTGGAGGTAATGACCTCATGGGAAACAAGAGTCAAATTTATTGCACCATGGTTGGCTCTAAGTTTGTGAGAAGATTTGTAGCTCTGGTGCTCATTGTGGTTCTGTTTGCCGAGCTGGGAATTTGTGTTGTAGACGTTTCTTTCCCTGTCTAGGTGATATCCTCAGTGCTTGGGAGCCTCCTATGAAGTGCTTCTGTGATGTTTCCTCCGGCATTTATAGTGGTTTGTCTCTGCCACTTCTGGTTGTCAGTTCCAGCTGTCCGCTGCAGTGGTCGGTATATTGGGTCCAGGTCGATGTGCTTATTGATTGAATCTGTGGATGAATGCCATGCCTCTAGGAATTCCCTGGCTGTTCTGTTTGGCTTGTCCTATAATAGTAGTGTTGTCCCAGTTGAATTCATGTTGCTTGTCGTCATCTGTGTGTGGGGCTACTAAGGATAGCTGGTCATGTCGTTTCGTGGCTAGTTGGTGTTCATGGATGTGATGTTTCCTCTGGCATTTATAGTGGTTTGAATCTGCCGCTTCTGGTTGTCAGTTCCAGCTGTCCATGAACACCAACTAGCCATGAAATGACACGACTAGCTATCCTTAGTAGCCACACGCAGATGACAAGTAACATGAATTTGACTGGGACAACACTATTATAGGACAAGCCAAACAGAGAACAGCCAGGGAATTCCTAGAGGCATGGCACTCATCCACAGATTCAATCAACATGCACATCGACCTGGACCCAATATACCGACCACTGCAGCGGACAGCTGGAACTGACAACCAGAAGCGGCAGATTCAAACCACTAGAAATGCCGGAGGAAACATCACAGAAGCGCTTCACAGGAGGCGCACAAGCACTGAGGATGTCACCTAGACAGGGGATGAAACGTCTGCAACACAAATTCCCAGCTCAGCGAACAGAACCACAACAATGGTTGGCTCTGCTGTTTAGGAGAGTGTGTGTGTGTGTGTGTGTGTGTGTGTGGTGGCTGCAAATGAGATTCCAGGATTGTATTTGTCTCCCTGGTGCGAGGGTAAAGGATGTCCCAGAGTAGCTATAGGACATTCTGAAGGGGGAGGGTAAACAGCCAGGAGTCATGGGGCATATTGGTACCAGTGACAAAGATTTTTAAAAAATGAGGTCCTAAAAGCAGAATATGGGAGAGTTAGTAAGTTGAAAAATAGGACTTAATGGTAATGATCTCAAATTATAACTAATGCCATGTGCCTATCAGAGTAGAAATAGCTGGATGAATGTGGCTGGAAAGATGGTGCAAGGGTTATGGTTTCAGATTCGTTGGACATTGAGACCTGTTCTGGGAGAGGTGAGACCACTACAAACTGAATGGGTTATACCTGGGAAGGATTGGGATGGATGTCCCAGGGCACTTAGAGATTGAAAGCCAATTAAATTTAAATCTGATGGCGTTGGTTCTAGGTTGTCAATCTGGTTGTAAAGAAATCAAAATGTCATCATAGGTATGAAGATGGGGACAATTGGACAGAATGAGGAGAGCCAACTACCATCTGAAGAGATAGAAACTGTTCAGCTGTCAGAAAAAAGCACCAGCTATTCACAAAGTACATGGCACTCTTAGATAATATTCCTGACACCAGAATTCAATGGGGAGAGGCATTCTGCACAAAAGACATTAGAGAAAATGTTAGAGAAGACATTTCAGACCGAGGCAAACAACAGAGAAGGCTTTCTGAAAAGAAAATCAGCGGAAAAGGCGACAAACATTTTGGAAGACACATTCTGTGTGAACTTCGAGAGACTAAGTTTTAATTTATTATTTTCTTATTACATTGATATAAGTGGGACCTGTGTTATTGAACAGCATACTATTAGAATCTTATTCAGAAATAGGTAGTTAGAGAGGGATTGGTTAGTAATTCTGCTAATCTGTTGACTGTTGCGTTTAGATGAATAAATTGTTACTTGTTGATCATAGACTAAGTGAAAGGATTCCATTTCATTTAACTACTTCTTTAACACTTCCTTTATCAGATTACAAGGCAAGGTGAGCTTCTCTGGATGTTTTGATTTTACTTATCAGAGAGGTGTTGACCTCCGTTCCATAAAAATACACTCAATGATTTGGCCTCCACAGCCCTCTGCAGCAATGAGTTCCGTAGGTTCACCTCCAACTGGCTGAAGGAATTCCTCCTCATCTCAGTTATAAAGGACCATCCCTTCATTCTGAGCCTGTGCCCTTGAATCCTAATCCCTCTTGCTAATTAAAGCATTTTTTCCATGTCTACTCTATCCACGCCTCTGTGTTCTGCAGGTTTCAATGAGGTCCCTCCTCATCCTTCTAAATTCCATTGAATACTGCCCCAGAGACTTCAACAGATCGTCCTTAATTTCTGGGATCATTGTTGTGAACCTCCTCTCGAATGCCTTCAAGACTAACACCTCCTTTCTTAGATACGGAGCCCAAAACTAATCATAATTCCAAATGCAGTCTGTCCAGAACCTTCTACAGCTTCATCAGTATATTTTTGCTTTGTTGTTCTAGCCCTCGTGAAATGAATGCTAACACTGCATTTGCCTTCCTGTCAAACCTGCATATTAACTCTTAAGAGAATTGTGAAGGAAGACTCCTACATTACTTTGTGCTTCAGATTTCTGAAGCCTTTTCCCTCCACCCATCTTTGTTCATTTGTAAACTTAGCAATAATGCCCTCAGTTCTTTTGCCTAGATCACTAAAGTAACACCAGAATAGTTGTGGTCTGTACACTGATGTCTGCAGAGCTTCACTCGTCATTTGCTGCCATCCTGAAAAAGACACCTTTATCCCAACTTGCTGCCTTCTGCCAACCAGCTAATCCTCCATCAATGCTAGTACCTTGTCCCTAACTCTTATTTAGTCTATTGCTTTTATCTTAACCTTTTGACAAGGTGCCAAAATTCTGGAATTCAAAATAGATCACATCCACTAGTTCTCCTTTTGTCTAACTTGTTCATTATCTCCTCAAAGAATTCTAACAGATTTGTTAGGCATGACCTTCCTTGACAAAGCCACACTGATTCAACCCTATTTTACCATAGACTTCCAAGTACTCTGCAGTCTTATTATTAATAATAGACTGCTAAAATCTTAACAATGACCAAGGTCAGGCTAACCGGCCCATAATTTCCTATTTTCTGTCTCCCTCCTTTCTTAACTAAAGTGTTGCATTAGCCATTTTCAGTCTTCTGGGATCCTCCTGACTCCAGTGATTCCTGAAAGATCACGACCAATGCCTCCACCATCTCAACTATCTCTTCAAAATCCTGGGATGTAGTCCATATGGTCCAGTGATTTAATCACATTCAGATATTTCAGCTTCCTAGTGCCTTCTCCCACTACTCACCTCTGTGTATTGATTCTCTTGAAGCTTTGGTATGCTACTGGTATCTTCCAATATTGAAGAATGATGCAAAGTACTATTCAGTTCCTTCGTCGTTTTTTTTTTCCCATTACTACCTCTCTAACCTCCTTACAGTACAGTGAAAAATGTACCATGTCGCTACATAAGGTGTCATCTTAGATACAAGTACCTCGGTACAGAATCTTAAGAACAAGGTAGAAAGAAAGAGCAAAGTTAAAAGTTAAACATTACAATAATTACAGTATAGTGTAAAACATATAAAGTAAGGTTTAAAGTTACACATTGCAGACTTCCTTTTTTTTAACTTGAAAATAAAGAAATAAAGCTGAAAGTTCAAACACTACAGTCTTAAGTGTTTAGCCACAATGGGACTGTGCTTAAAGGAATCACCTCAAGACCAGAAGTCCATGCTGAAGCCACACTGAACCCAGAGACTGCTACATAATGTTGAAAGGCCACTATAACCAGTCTGAGAGACCAGACTCCATCATGCAGGGCCATGAGTTCGCCACACCAGGCCCAGAGCCACCTTTACTGGGTCGCTCTGAGCACAAGACCACGGATCAGTGACTGTGAGAAGAAAGAAAAGAGAAGGAAATAAAAATACAAAAGAGATGAAAAAGAGGGGGGAAAAGCATCTCAAGCTCCCTAATCCAGTCTGCTTACCTATACATCACCAGGTCCAGAATTGCCTTTCCTTCATGGGTTCTGCTATAACCTGTCTTTCTTCTCACAGTCACTGATCCATGGTCTTGTGCTCAGAGCGACCCAGTAAAGGTGGCTCCGGGCCTGGTGTGGCGGACTCGTGGCCCTGCATGATGGAGTCTGGTCTCTCAGCCTAGTATAGTGGTCTTTCAACATTATGTAGCAGTCTCTGGGTTCAGTGTGGCTTCCACATGGACTTCTGGTCTTGAGGCGATTCCTTTAAGCACAGTCCCATTAAGCACTTAAGACTGTAGTGTTTGAACTTCCAGCTTTATTTCTTTATTTTCAAGTTAAAACAAAGGAAGTCTGCAATTCCTTGGATTCCAATACAAACCTGATTTTCCCATTGCACCAGTATATTGATGTCTCCCCGATGATTATTGTAAGCAAGCAGTGAGAGACATTTTAAGGAACTTTTTTAGGTATCTGAAAGGGAAAAAAAATGGTTAAGACTAAAATTGGGCCCTTAAAGACAGAAACAGGGGAATACATTACGGGGAACAAAGCAATGGCAGGAGAGTTGAATTGGTACTTCAGATCTGTGTTCACTGGGGAAGACACAAGCAATCTCCCAGAGGCAGCAGTGGCTGAAGGACCTGAACTAAAGGGAATTTATATTTGCCAGGAATTGGAGTTGGAGTGACTGAAGGCTGATAAGTCCCAGGGGCCTGATGGTCTACATCCCAGGGTACTGAAGGAAGTGGCTCTAGAAATCGTGGATGTGTTGGTGATTATTTTCCAGAGTTCAATAAATTCAGGATCAGTTCCTGTGGATTGGAGGGTGGCTAATGTTGTACCACTTTAAGAAAGGTGGGAGAGAGAAAGCAGGAAATTATAGACCAGTTAGTCTGACCTCTGTGGTGGAAAAGATGCTGGAGTCAATTATAAAGGATGAAATTACGACACATCCGAATAGCAGTAACAGGATAGGCCAGAGTCAGCATGGATTTAGGAAGGGGAAATCATGCTTGACTAATCTTCTGGAATTTTTTGAGAATGTAACTCTGAAGATGGACAAGGGAGATCCAGTGGATGTAGTGTGCCTGGACTTTCAGAAAGCCTTTGATAAAGTCCCATATAGGAGGTTAGTGAGCAAAATTATGGCGCATGGTACGGGGCAAAGTATTGACTTGGATTGAAAATTGGTTGGCTGACAGGAAACAGTAGTGATAAATGGCTCCCTTTCGGAATGGTTCCCTTTTGGAACGGTGACCAGTGGGGTACCGCAGGGATCAGTGCTGGGACCGCAGCTTTTTACAATATGTATTAATGATATAGAAGATGGTATTAATAGTAACATTAGCAAATTTGCTGATGATGCAAAGCTGGGTGGCAGGGTGAAATGTGAGGAGGATGTTTGGAGATTACAGGGTGACCTGGACAGGTTAGGTGAGTGGACAGATGCATGGCAGATGCAGTTTAATGTGGATAAATGTATGGTCATCCACTTTGGTGGCAAGAACAGGAAGGCAGATTGCCACCTAAATGGAGTCAAATTAGATAAAGGGGCAGTACAAAGAGATCTGGGTGTTCTTGTACACCACTCAATGAAGGCAAGCATGCAGGTACAACAGGTCATAAAGAAAGCTAATAGCATGCTGGCCTTCATAACAAGAGAGATTGAGTATAGAAGCAGAGGTTCTTCTACAGCTGTACAGGGCCCTGGTGAGACCACACCTGAAATATTGTGTGCAGTTCTGGTCTCCAAATTTGAGGAAAGACATTCTGGCTATTGAGGGAGTGCAGTGTAAGTTCACGAGGTCAATTCCTGGAATGACGGGACTATCTTATGTTGAAAGATTGGAGCGACTGGGCTTGTATACCCTTGAGTTTAGAAGACTGAGAGGGGATCTGATTGAGACGTATAAGATTATTAAAGGATTGGATACTCTGGAGGCAGGAAACATGTTTCCGCTGATGGGTGAGTGCCGAACCAGAGGACACAGCTTAAAAATAAGGGGTAGGCTATTTAAGACAGTGATGAGGAGAAACTTCTTCACCCAGAGAGTGGTGGCTGTGTGGAATGCTCTGCCCCAGAAGGGAGTGGAGGTTCAGTCTCTGGATTTGTTTAAGGAAAGAGTTGGATATAGCTCAAGGATAGTGGAATCAAGGGTTATGGAAATAAGGCAGGAACAGGAGACTGAGGATGATCAGCCATGATCATAATGAATGGTGGTGCAGGCTCGAAGGGCAGAATGGCCTACTCCTGCACCTATTGTCTATTTCATGACTGTCAGCAAAAAAATATTCCATACGGAGGAAAGATTCTGAGAGGGATAAATCAACCTTGGTTAACCAAGAAAGTGAAGGACAGTATAAAGTTGAAAGAGAAAGCATACAAGGAGGCAAAAGAACAAAAGAAGAACAAAAAGTTTACAACCCAGGAACAGGCCCTTCGGCCCTCCAAGTCTGAGCCAATCTAAATCCATTGTCTAAACCTATTGCCCAATTCCCAAGGATCTGTATCCCTCTGCTCCCCACCTACTCATGCATCTGTCCAAACACACCTTGACTGAATCTACCATGCCTGGCTTTACTGCCTCTGCTGGCAATGCGTTCCAGGCACCGACAACCCTCTGTGTAAAGTACTTTCTGCGTGTATCCACCTCAAGCGTTTCACCTCTCACCTTTGAATGCATGACCTCTCATTATTGAGTCCCTCACCCTGGGAAAAAGCTTATTTCTATTCACTCTGTCTATACCCTTCATCTTTTTGTAGTCCTCAATCAGGTCTCCCTTCAATCTCCTTTTTTCTAATGAAAACAATCCTAACCTACTCAACCTCCCTTCATAGCTAACACCTTCCATACCAGGCAACATCCTCATAAATTTTCTCTGCACCCTCTCCAAAGCGTCCACATCCTTTTGGTAATGTGGTGACCAGACCTGCCAGCTCTTGTACTTAATACCCCATCCAATGAAGGCAAACATGCCATATGCCTTCTTGACCACTCTATCCACCTGTGCAGTCACCTTCAGGGTCCAATGGACCTGAACTCCCAGATCTCTCTGCTCACCAACTTTTCCCAAGGCACTTCCATTTACAGTATAGTTCACTCTAATGCAACAAAGATATGTCAGGGCCCCACCTATTTCCTTTCTCTGCTCCCTCAGCAACCTGGGATAGATCCCATTTCATCCTGGAGATTTGTCTACCTTAATATCCTTTAGCCTTCCCAACACATCTTCCCTCCTTATGTCAATGTGATCCAGAGTAAACAAACATCTATCTCTAATCTCAACATTCATCAAATAATCCTTGAGAATCTCACTCATTTTCTCAGGTTTGGCATATATCCTTCCTATCCTTTAGTGGACCAATCCTTTCTCTGGTTACCCTCTTGTTTCTTATATATGAATAAAAGACCTTGGGATTCTCCTTAATTCTGCTCTGAAGTTATTTCATAACCCCTTTTTTATCCCACTTGATTCTTCGCTTAAGATTGGTCCTACACTCCCAATATTTCTCCAAGGCCCATTCCTTTCTTAGCTGCCTGGACCATATGTATGCTTCCCTTTTCATCTTGGCTAGTCGCACGGTTTCTCCTTTCATCCACGGTTCATGAATCTTGCCTTTCCTATCCTTTGTTTTCAAATGGACATGCCTATTCTGCACTCTCTTCAACCTACCTTTGAAAGCCTCCCATGTATCAAATGTGGACTACCCTTCAATAAGCTGCTGCCAATCCACATTTTCTTGCTCCTTACGAATTTTGATATTATTATATGTCTGGGCCCAGTTTAGTACCCTTCCTTTAGGACCACTCATCTTTTGCTACAAGTATTCTAAACCTTACAGAATTGTGTCACTATTCCCAAAGAAATCCCTCACTGCAACTTCTACCACCTGGTCTGTCTCATTCCCCAAAACCAGATCGAATATGGCCCCTTCCCTCGTCGGACTATTGACATACTACTCTAGAAGACTTTCCTAGATGCTCCTTATAAATTCTGCCCCATCCAGACTTCTGACACTAAGTGTATCCCTGTCAATATTGGGAAAATTAAAATCTCCCATTATCTCCTTGTTGACTCTGCATTCATAATCTGTTTACCTATTTGCTCTTCTACCTCACGCTCACTGTTGGGAGGCCTGTAATACAGCCCCAACAATGTGACTGTACCCTTCGCACTTCTCAGCTGTACCCATACTGCCTCACTGCTCAAGCCCTCCATAGTGTCCTCCTTTAGCACAGCCATGATATCATCCCTGACCAGCAATGCAACCCCTTTTTCCTCCCCCCCCCCCCCCCCACCTTTACTTCCTTCCCTGTCCTGTCTGAAGCATTTTATATCCTGGAACATTTAGTTGCCAATTGTGTCCTTCCTTCAACCAAGTCTCTCTGTGATTGCAATGCTGTCATACTACCACACACCAATCCAAGTGCTAAGTTCATCTGCCTTACCCTCTATGCTCCTTAAATTAAAGTATGTGCACTTCAGACTGCCAGTTCTTTTGCTTTCATCTGCTCTCTGCCTATTCTTCCCCTTGGTAATGCTAACTTCATGATACTTACAGTCTCCAGTTTCCATCTCATTGCCTACTAGTCTTCTCTTCTGGTTCTGAGTCCCTGCCACATTTAGTTTAAAGCGTCCCCAACAGCATTAGCAAAACCTCCCACTAGTTCCAGTCTGGTTCAGGTGCAGACCATCCAATTTGCAATAGTCCCACCTCCCCCAAAACTGGTCCCAATGTGCCACTGTATACCTATTTTGGAGGAGATGACCGCAGGGGATATCTGCACTGCCTTCCTACTCTTTCTCTGCCTTTGAATGGGTGACCAAATGTCTCCCTCAGCAATTCTAATCTGCAATGTGACCAACTCACTAAACGTGCTATCCACGACCTCCTCAGCATCGTTAATGCTCCACAGTAAGTCCATCCACAGCTCCAGAGCTATAATACGGTCAAACAAGAGCTGGACACACGACTTGCAAGTGTAAGAATCAGGGACATCTGCTACTTCCCTGAGCTCCCACATCAAGCAAGAGGCACATGCCATGGGTCTGAGGTTCCCTGCCATTGTAAGCCTTTGCTTTATATCAACAAAATAAAAGCAAACAATGCACTTAAATATTTGAAAGAAAATAAAAAATAAACTTACCTTACAGAGTCCTTTTCTTCTGGTTAGGAGGGTGGGTGCGGGAGGGAGATACTACACATGTAGTATCTCGGGTTTAGCTGCTGCCCAAATATATACTAAGCCCTTACTTTCCCGACAACCTCCTGGTTTCCAATATCCCATCCACTCTGTCTCTCGCTGCTCCCGGACAGGAAAAAGGCTGTGGGAAAAGTCCGTTTTAGTCCCGTAGACTGGGATTAATTTAGAATCCAGCAAAGGATGACCAAAAATATAATTAAGACAAAATAAGGCAAATTTAGTAAGGAATATGAAAACCATTGTAAGAGCTTCTTTAAATATATAAAAAGAAAGACAGGTCAAAGTGAACATAGGCTGTTTAGAAAATGAATCTGAGCGATAGTTATGGGGAACAGGGAAATGGCAGAGGTGTTAAACATCTATTTTGCATCAGTCTTCATGGTGTAAGATAATTCAAATATCACATTAATACTAAATAAAATGGAAGAAGAAATAAATACCACCACCATGATTGGTGATGTATATTATGCAAAGCTAATGGAGCTGAAGGCAGGTACGTCCCCTGGCCCTGATGGTTTGATTTTGAGGACCTTAAAAGAATTCACTACAAACATAGTGGATGCATTGGCTGTAATTTTCCAAAAGTCATTGGATTCTGAACAAGTACCAGAGGATTGTAAAACTCCTCAAGTGAAACTTATTCAAAAAGGGAGGGAGGAAAAAATTAGTCAAACTATAGCCTGGTTAGGCAAATATTTATTGTTGGAATTAGTTTTTAAGGAAGTAATAAGTAATAAAGGATATAATGAGCATTGGGAAATCAGAAGATTGGGAAGGCTACAAAAACAAACAGAGGATAACAAAGAGAGAAATAAGGAAGGAGAGGATCAAATATGAAGGTAGGCCAGCCAGTAATATTAGAAATGATAGTAAAACTTTCTTTCAATACATAAGAAACAAACGACAGGCAAAAGTAGACATTGGGCCACTTCAAACTGATGCTGGAAGCCTAGTGATGGGAGATAAGGAAATAGCAGGAGAACTCAACAAGTACTTTGCGTCAGTTTTCACAGTGGAAGACATGAGTAATATCTTCGAGTAAAAAGTGAGGTCTGCAGATGCTGGAGATCAGAGCTGAAAATGTGTCGCTGGTTAAAGCGCAGCAGGTCAGGCAGCATCCAAGGAACAGGAAATTCGACGTTTTGGGCAAAAGCCCTTCATCAGGATTCCTGATGAAGGGCTTTTGCCCGAAACGTCGAATTTCCTGTTCCTTGGATGCTGCCTGACCTGCTGCGCTTTCACCAGTGACACATTTTCAGACATGAGTAATATCCCAACAATTAAAGGGAGTCAGGGGGCTGAGTTGAGTATGGTTGCCGTTACAAAAGAGAAAGTGCTAGAAAAGCTAAAAGGTCTTAAAATTGATAAATCCCTGGCCACGATGGGATACATCCTAGAGTTCTAAGAGAGGTGGCTGAGGAAATAGTGGAGGCATTGGTTGAGACCTTTCAAGAGTCACTGGAGTCAGGGAAAGTCCTGGATGATTGGAAAATCGCTGTTGTAACCCCCTTGTTCAAGAAAGGATCAAGACAAAAGATAGAAAATTATAGGCCAATTAGCCTAACCTCAGTTGTTGGTAAAATTCTAGAATCCATCATTTAAGGATGAGGTTTCTAAATTCTTGGAAGAGCAGAGTCTGATTCGAACAAGTCAACATGTATTTAGTAAGGGGAGGTCATGTCTGACAAACCTGTTGGAATTCTTTCAAGAGGTGACAAGTAGGTTAGACCAGGGAAACCCAGTGGATGTGGTCTATCTAGACTTTCAAAAGGCATTTGATAAGGTGCCACACGGGAGGCTGCTGAGCAAGGTGAGAGCCAAGGTGTTCAAGGTGAGCTACTGGGATGGATTGAGGATTGGCTGTCTGACAGAAGGCAGAGAGTTGGGATAAAAGGTTCTTTTTCGGAATGGCAGCCGGTGACAAGCGGAATCCCGCAGGGTTCAGTGTTGGGGCCACAGCTGTTCGCATTATATATTAATGATCTGGATGAAGGGACTGGGGGCATTCTAGCGAAGTTTGCCGATGATACGAAGTTAGGTGGACATGCAGGTAGTAATGAGGATGTGGGGAGGCTGCAGAAGGATCTAGACAGTTTGGGAGAGTGGTCCAGCAAATGGCTGATGGAATTCAACGTGAGCAAATGCAAGGTCTTGCACTTTGGCAAAAAGAATAAAGGCATAGACTACTTTCTAAATGGTGAGAAAATTCGTAAACCAAAGTACAAAGGGATCTGGGAGTGCTAGTGGAGGATTCTCTAAAGGTAAACATGCAGGTTGAGTCCGTGATTAAGAAAGCGAATGCAATGTTGTCATTTATCTCAAGAGGGTTGGAATATAAAAGCACCATTGTGCTATTGAGACTTTATAAAGCTCTGGTTAGGCCCCATTTGGAGTACTGTGTCCAGTTTTGGTCCCCACACCTCAGGAAGGACATACTGGCACTGGAACGTGTCCAGCGGAGATTCACACAGATGATCCCTGGAATGGTTGGTCTATTATACGAGGAACAGCTGAGGATCCTGAGATTGTATTCATTGGAGTTTAGAAGATTGAGGGGAGACTTAATAGAAACTTACAAGAAAATACATGGCTTGGAAAAGGTGGACGCTAGGAAATTGTTTCCGTTAGGCGAGGAGACTCGGACACGTGGACACAGCCTTAAAATTAGAGAGGGGTCAATTCAGAACAGAAATGCGAAGACATTTCTTCAGTCAGCGAGTGGTGGGCCAGTGGAATTCATTGCCGCAGAGTGCAGTGGAGGCCGGGACGCTAAATGTCTTCAAGGCAGAGATTGATAGATTCTTGATGTCTTGAGGAATTAAGGGCTACGGGGAGAATGCGGGTAAGTGGAGTTGAAATGCCCATCAGCCATGATTGAATGGCGGAGTGGACTTGATGGGCCAAGGCGAAATCTTCCTTTGATCACAAAGAACTGAAAGAAATGGATCAGAAATTCTAATGACAATCCGTCTCCATTACAGGTCTGGCGTATCCCTCCAAATTTGCAAGACACAGAATTTCATTTTAGTTGGTTCCCTCAACTTTCAGCCCTGACCAGCTCAATCAGTAATACTGCTGCTGAGCTACTTTTAGTGCTGGCCATTGAAATACTCTGTCCAGTATAAATTCTGCACCTTTTCCATCCATAATGCTTCCTGGAAGTGCTGATCAATATGAAGGTACTAAATGGTACTGAATCATCAGCAGGAAGTTTCTTTGGTCTCATTTGACCTGATACTATGAAACCCCTGGCTTCTAAAGTCAATGCTAAGGTTTCTCAAGCCTCCTTTCTGATTGTACTACCACTGTTCCACCACCTCTGATCAGTTTTGCCAGGAGGTGGGACAGTATGATGAAGGTTAAACTGAGACATTGTCTACAGGCATAATTTTATGAGTATGATGCTGTTAAAGCATGACTACTTTGTGAGGCAGCACCCCCAATTTTGGCACAAACTGCAAACTGTTAAGAAAGCAAACTTTCCAGGGTAGACAGGGCTGTGTTTGCTAATGTTGTTTTTGGTGCCTTGGTTAAAGTCAGTTAATCCAACCAGTTTAATTCCTTTTATTAGACTTTGAAGTGGTTTAATACAACTGAGTGGCTTGCTTGGTCAATTCCAAGGTAATTTAAGAGTCAACTGTACTCCTGTGGCTCTGGAGTCAAAAGTAGACCAAAATAGATAAGGGTGACAGGTTTCCTTCTCAAGAGCATTTGTGAACCAGATAAGTGTGGCAAAAAAATCACCTCAAGGCTACCTTTTAATTCCAAGTTTATTCATTGAACTTAATTTCCACCAGCTACAGTGGTGGAATTTGAACTCATGTCAATAGACCATTAGCTTGGGTCTATGGATAATGTATCCAGTAACTTCACCACTACATGATCACCTCTGCTATTGTTGATTATGACAACAGAAAATGCTGTAAATACTTAGCAATTCCAGCAGTATTTGTGGAAAGGGAAATTGTCAAGTAGGCCTCCTATCACAGACAATGTTGGGAGCAACGATTTTAATGAAATAAACTTTAGAAATGATCTAGACAGCATTGGAATTGTCAAGTCTGACAATGTTAGTTGATTGAAGATTTTAAGAATTCAGGTGAAATGTTGCTACAGTGCACTGCAGTAACTCACCAAGACTCAACAATACCTTCCAAGCCAGGACCTCTAAGATCCAAAATCCCAGAACATCCTTCCTAACAGCATTGTGAGTGCAACCTATGTCAGATGGACTGCAGTGGTTCAAGGTGGCAACTATCACCACCTTCTCAAGAGCACCTAGGGGTGGGCATTAATTACTCAGCCAGTGATGCCCAAATCCCAGGAAGAAATGAGAAAAGTTGACAATTGATCAGTTAGAACCTTAGAGTTTTGCAGCAATGTACTTTTTTTAGTGGAGTCAAAAATGTAAGTTCAGTTCATGTCCTTTTAAAAATAAGGCCAGATGAAGAACTACAATCATCTTCAGCTAATTTGAAAAAAAACACATGTATGGAAATGAGTTATTTTATTGTACTTAATTGTTGATAATATAATGATGTAAATATTAAGCTGAAAGAGGAAATGCTCAGATCAAAGAATGGATCAAAATATTGAAATGGATTGCAATGCTCGGACCTCAACATGAATCCTTTACATACAGAGCTTGAATTTAGGAGATAGCAGATTGAAGTTTGGGAATATTTATAACCAAAGCTAAAAGACACAATAATGCTGCGTTGAAAACAGAGTCTCACAAATCATTAATGCTGCAGTTTTGTTTCCCTTTATTGGCAATGATGTCTGGCTTCCAAAGAATCTAACATAACGAAGTTTCTTCTGTTTGGAATAATATAAACAAAACTAAATACTAATTATAGTTAAATGTTTATTGCGCTTAATTCATTACTTAACTGATTTCTAGCACATCATGTTTACAAAATACAAAAACATTTCCATATGGAAGACACATTGTCTCTGGCCCAGCAGCAAAAGCAGGAACTAAGGATGATAGCTTCTGGAATATAGTATTGAGGTGAACCAAAGTGGGACTAACATCCACCTGAACAATTTTTCATTCCTAATAACCTGGAGAAGTATTAAAATTTGATCAACAGTGTCAAACATTTGATGGATTGGAGTTAAACTTAAAGCAGTGGTTATGTACAACACTTATGTAGGAAAATGACTTGGAAGTCATATCTAAGAAGTCAAATAAAAAAGTGGGCATTTGTACACAAAGTGGTTCTTACACATAAAGCAGTAAGGCACATATTTTCCAGTCTCCTCCATGTCATATTATTTTCTCATGTTTTACATATTTTCAAACTGATTATTTAACTCAGGAAAGGCTTTATGACCTGGCAGGAAAAGCTAAATAATACAAAGGTCCTGAGAAAAGTTGAATTGTAAGAAAATTGAAATGTAAAACAGGGAGGGATGTAACTTGGTTCCTTATGAACCTGGGACTTGCTTCCAGAGCAGATTCATGTTCCAAGTTTGAAATTACAAGCAAACAGTAGTATGTTCATAAATATATTTAATGAAACAAATCTTGACTCTATTTTTGTAGGGATGACATTGAGAACTGGGGTGCATTGTGTCTGAAGTGCAATTTTCCACATTCTTAGTATTTTCAAAGATGTAAGATGTAAAACACACATTTTTGATGTTGTCATCCCCAGACACATTAATATAATTGGAACAGTGGAACTATTCCAACTGTTTTAAAATTAAGCCAAATAAATATTGATAGCTAAATGCCTCTTAAAGAAAAATATAATGTTCTTCATCTGTCTGATGTTTACTGAAATTTGCTGTACAATTCCCACTTAAGAAAAAACTACATTATTAATAATTGACTTTAGTCAATTTGTTTCTCTCTCAAACTAAAGGCAATATGATCACAGCTGAAGAAACACTGAACACGTCAGATGCTAGTATAAAATCGGTTTGATAGATCATAACTATAATTTTCCTCCTTGGCTACTATGGTGGTTAGTCATTGGAACAGATTGATATGAGGCCACAAATGTTCTTTAACAACAGAACATAAGTTTAGTACAAAGCAATATACATATAGTAAAACAGAAGAATGATCTTACACAAACAATGTTTTAACCTGTTCCCCAGAAATGTTATTGCACAGATATTAAATTCCAGAGAAATTTCACTACGATCTGAACTCTAAGTTTTTTTAAAAAGGTTTTTTCCAGTTTCTTTGCCTTGGACTGTGAAGACAATTTTACAATTTCTTTACAAGTCCATCAGCATCAACTTGTCACTATGATATAGCCTAATCTTTCTCAGTTCTAAGAATTTGAAAATTTCTAATCGTGTTCTGCTGGCTTTGAGCTGCACAAATGAAAACACTTCAAAAATGATGATTGGTTCCCCTGAATTAAAAGGTTGCCTTCCCTGCTAAGATAATCTATTCTCCCTTCTGAAAATAAAACTAAACTAAAGACTTGCTGGTCTGTTCTAAATTCAACAGCATAAACTATCAAGGTTCTGCCGCGTACTTAAATTAATGTACATAGATCACTGTTCTAAAATACTTTGCTATGTGTTTTGAAAAAAATTACTGTCTCAACATGACCCATATTCATCTACTGTACTTCTATTTTGTAATCCAAATCCTAAAATATAACATTTTATACCTTTTTATCACAATGAACATAGATTTCTTAACCTTGTCTGAGGCCACAAGTTAGATTTGAGACTGGATCTGTTTTTCTTGCTATGGTAAAGTAATTCAGAATTCAAATTGAAGAATGTGTTCCCAAATGCAGTATAAAATCATACAAGGATGAAACTCCTAGATATCATTGTATTGATGCTGCATCCAGATTGATTGATTGTTATATGTACTAAGATACAGTGAAAAGTGCTGTTTTGCATGCTATACAGGTAGATCATACCATTAAAAAGTACATCAGGGTAGCAGAACAGAGTGCAGAAATACAATGTTAAAGCTGCAGAGACAGAGGTCCGAATTGACATTTCAGAATTCTTTCCCGAGGCAGCAAGAAGTATAAATGGAGTTATTGGATGGAGGCTGGATTACATGATGAACTAGGCTCTGCTCATGACTCTCTATAGTTTCTTGTGGTCTTGGGAAGAACAACTGCCATTTTTAGGCTGTGCTGCATCCAGATAGTATGCTTTCTATGGTGTATTTATCAGTCCTTGCTGAATATCCTTAACCTTCTGAGGAAGTAGACACTTTGTTGTACTTTCTTGACCGTCGTGTCAACATGGGTGGACCAGGACAGATTGTTGGTGATCATCACTCCCAGGAACGTGTCACTCTTGACCATCTCCATCTCAGTATCATTGATGTCGACAGGGGTGTGCCCTCCAATTTGCTTCTAGAAGTCAATAACCAGCTCCTTTGTTCCGCTGATGTTGATGGAAAGATTGTTTTCTTTACACCATGCTGCTAA
The DNA here is from genome assembly GCF_020745735.1 of Hemiscyllium ocellatum. Classification (NCBI taxonomy): domain Eukaryota; kingdom Metazoa; phylum Chordata; class Chondrichthyes; order Orectolobiformes; family Hemiscylliidae; genus Hemiscyllium; species Hemiscyllium ocellatum. Next base: position 59,925,546 of record NC_083406.1, on the reverse strand, counting down.
GCACTCGATCTCTTTCATATTCTGTCTCGTCATTCGAGATCTGACCTACAATGTTGGTGTCATCAGCAAACTTGTAAATTGAATTGGGGGGAGTTTGGCCAAACAGCCATAAGTACGTAAAGACTAATAGTATGGGGCTGAGTACACAGCCTTGCAGGGCATTGATGTTGAGGATTATGATGGAGGAGGGATTGTTGCTTAGTCTTACTGAATGCAGTCTATGGGTCAGGAAATCGAGGATCAAGTTAGAGGGGTAGCTGAGCCCTAGGTCTTGGAGTTTTGGGATGTATTTGTTTGGAATTATGGTGTTGAAACAGAACACTAGTCAAAAGATCAGAGCCGGATGTAGGTCTCCTTGTCATCCAGATGTTCCAGGGATGAGTGTAGGTCCAGGAAAATGACATCCGCTGTGGACCTGTTGCACCGATAGGCAAATTGCTAAGGATAAAGGCAATTTGCTAGGCTGGAGTTGATGTGAGCCATGATTAACTTCTCGAAACACTTCATAATTATGCAGGTCAGAGCCACTGGGGAGTAGTCACTGTGACAAAATGAGGCAAATCAAATGCTACAGGCCCTGTATCTGTATTTGAGTTGAAGGAAAATAATAATACTTTGAATTTAGGCCTAGATTTAAAAATAATTACTACAAATACTTCACAGTTTCTGATGTTATATTAATGTATGCTTTAAGAATGGAGCATGCTGGCAGCAATGGAAAGTGGAAGCAATGTCCTTCCATCATTTACAGTGGTATTGAAAGCTATCAGTTAGAATAGTAAAATGTACAAAGGACTAATTTTGACTGCCTTTTTCAGATACTAACAATTTCCAAAGCATATAAGTTGGGGCCTTGAACTGAAATGTGAAGTTAGCCTGCAAAAAAACTCCTCTTCAATGGTAAAGAAATTGAAGTTGACATTAGGAACAGTTGCCTGGAGACTAATTAAGGTGCTGTTTGCCATTTGAAATGTTCATTAAGGAGGCTGTATGGAATTTTGGTGACTAGAATTTCTTCTATTGCACTATTCTATTAGTGGCTGTCTATTTGTGAGTAAATGTATATTGATATTGATTTCAAGTTCCAATTATAGGGATACTTACTATTTCATGTTCACTTGCCAGTGGAGCTATGACGAATACCTTTGAAAGACATCAGGATACATTCTGGTAAACTTTGTCAAGACTTCACATACATTTAGCAACATTTATTTCAGAAATTGTTTGATGATATTACCTAAAGGAAGTGAGTGCTGTGCTCCTGTACTTTATTGAACACCTTTTGGAAGCATCAACAGAAGGTCAGTGCTTGATCTTGAGTATCTTGTAGGGGTTTTCATTGATCTGTACAAAGAGTGAGAAAACTAAATAAGGTCAGGTAGTACAGTACCAGCTGCTGGAGGAGAGAGGGACAGGAGGCCAAGGTGGAAGGTTGGTGAGGTATTCTCTTTACCCCACTGAGAGCACAAGACCTTCATCTGTCTCTGGAGCTTCTCCTCCTTGAGGACATCCTGCTCTGTGAGAGAACTTGTCTGCTCTCCTACTTTCTCTGTCACGGTCCCTCTGCCATATTTCAATGTTTCACTGTGTGCCAGTCAGAAGACACCACACCTTGGCTGTAAGTGGGTTAGAGGACCCCATGTCTATAAATCTACAAATATTGCCTGCTTTCGCACTGTAGGAATTCTATGAAGTTGTGCTTGTCACAAAAATAGATGAGAAAGCACAAATGGGAAGATGGGACAAAGAGTCAACAGAGGGATATAGACAGGTTAAATGAGTGGGCAAAACCTTGGCAGATGAAATAGAATGTAGGATAATGTAAGACTATGCAGTTTGATAGGACGAATAGATGACCTGTTTTATGTAAATGGAGACAGACTGCAGAAAACTGCAGCTCAGTGTCATCCATGCATCTTAGTGCATAGATCACAAAAAAGTATGGATCCAAATTCGTCAGTATGGCTTTGTCAAGGGGAGATTATGTCGAACAAATTTAAATTTTCAAGGGGATGACCAGGTGAGTAATTGAGTATAGTACCATTAATATGGCCTCCGGTAAGCTCTGTGACAAAAGTGAGGACTACTGATGCTGGAGATCAGAGTCTAGATTAGAGTGGTGCTGGAAATGCACAGCAGGTCAGGCAGCATCCCAGGAGCAGGAAAATTGAAGTTTTGGGCAAAAGCCCTTCATCAGGAGCCCTTCCTGATGAAGGGTCTTTACCAGAAACGTCAATTTTCCTGCTCCTGGGATGCTGCCTGACCTGCTGTACTTTTCCAGCACCACTCTAATCTAGACTCCAGTAATGTCTGTGCCAAGGTCTGTCATGGATGCAATTTGTCAAATTTCCCTGCCAAAATTGTTTCCTACCATGAAGCTAATGAATGAAAGGAAGATTTTGGGATCAGAAGCCTGTATCCAGTGAAATGCCAGAGGCTTCAGTACTAGTCCTTTGCTGTTTGTTTTGTACATTGATGTAGGTATGGAGGAATTTGGTGATATGATCAGCAAGTTTGTAGATGACATGAAAATTGGTCAGGTAAGTAGTGATGAGGAAAGCCTTAGCCTACAGGATGGTATGGACAGGCTGGTCAGATGGGCTTAACAGAAGCAAATAGAATTTAATCTTGGCAAGTACAGGTAATGCACTTTGAGAGTACTAACAGCACAAGGCAGTATCCACTTAATGGTAGCATCATTGATAGTACAGAGAATCAAAGGGATCTTGGTTTGCATGTCCATGGATCCTTGACGCAGCAAGACATGTAGTAAAAGTAGTTAAGAGACAAATGGGATACTTGACTTTATTAATCAGGCATTGAATACAAGAGCAGAGAGATTTTGATAGAGCTAGCTAGGCCACAGCTGGACTACTGTGTGCAGTTCTGGTCACCACACTATAGGAAAGACGTAATTGCAGGAGAGAGGATACAGAAGAGATTCACCAGGATGTCACCTAGATTGGATTGATTCAGCTTTGAAAAAGAGACTAGGAGGGTGTGGGTTATTTTCTTTGGAGTAGAGAAGGCTGAAGGCAGATCTGATTGAGATTTGTAAAGTTCTGAGAAACATAGGCAGGATAAAGACAGAGAAACCTTTCCCTTAGTAGAGAGGTCAACAACCAGAGGCACAATTTTAGGGAGATTTAGAAGGAATGAGGAAATATTTTTCATCCAGAGGGTGATGTGTAGCTGGAACTAACTGCCTAAAAGGGTGGCAAAGGTGTGAACCCTCAACATGAAAGAAGTATTTAGATGATCACTTGAGATGCCATAGCATACAAGGCTACTGGTCAGCTACTGGAAAATGGAATTAGAATAGATGGATGGATGATGAGCATCATGGACAGAGTGGACCAAAAGGTTTATTTCCATGCCGTAAAACTCTTATTCTACGTGAAGCAGATATAGGGAAGGGAAAGGGACTGTAGGTCTTTATTTTAAAGGAATTAGAGTATAAAGTCTTGCTAAAACTACAAAGGCACTATTCAGACCACACCTAGAACACCATGAACAGTTATGATCCTCTTATCCAAGACATTAGGGGCAGTCCAGCAAAGGCTGATTCATTTCTGAAGAAAAGCTTGGGTATACACCCATTGGAGTTTAAAAGAATGAAAGGAGACTTTATTGAAACACATGAAATTCATTGGGAGTTTGATTGGGTAGAAATGGAAAGGTTGTTTCTCTTTGTAGGAAGATCTAGGGTTGGGGCAAGTCTCTCAGAATAAGAGGTCACCCCTTTAGGACTGAGATGAGATAGAATTTCCTTTCTCAGAAAGTTGTGCAACTGTGGAATTTGTTACTACAGAGGACTGTTGAAGCCAGGTCATCAAGAATATTCAAAGGTGAATTACACACATTTTTAATCAATAAGGGAGTCAGCGGCTATGATGTTAAGGCAGGAAAATGGAGTTGAGGATTACCAGATCAGCCATGATTGTATTGAATGGCGCAGCACATCTAATGGACCTTCTGTTCTTTATGGTCTTTTAGAATTTGGGAGACTAGTCAGTGTATGAAAGTTGTCAGGACAAGGGGTAGGCAAAGACATGAACGTGAGTTTCAGCAGCATCAGCTTGTTCAAATCTCTCCTCTCAACCTACTTTTTTCTAAGAAACATAACTCCAGCTTCTCCTATCTATTCTAGTAGCTAAAGTCCTACATACCTGTGTAACACAAAATTGGAGCTCGTAGACAATCTGAAAATCATGAAGCAAAGTTTCTTTATTTCACTGGCATTTGGTCTTTACAAACACAAAAGAAAATTAAAGTTAAATTAAGAAACAGTATTTATATGGAATTAAACCTGTAGTTCACATTGGTTAAAGAAATCCTTTGTCTGTCTCTCTTTCCAGCAGCTGAAAATGTGTTGCTGGAGAAGTGCAGCAGGTCAGGCAGCATCCAAAGAGCAGGAGAATCGACGTTTCGGGCATGAACCCTTCTTCAGGAATGAAGCTCATGCCCGAAACGTCGATTCTCCTGTTCTGTGGATGTTGCCTGACCTGCTGCGCTTCTCCAGCAACACATTTTCAGCTCTGATCTCCAGTATCTGCAGTCCTCTCTTTCCAGTAGACCTATTTCTAATAAAGATACCTTTCCCACTAAAGAAGGTCCATTTGACTACTTGAGCTCCCTTACGTAATGTCCTCTGTTACTACTGCCACCTAATGCTTGAGGTCACACATTTTAATGTTTGAGACTTGCCATCCTGTCACTATACATAGAACACGGTGATTGTTTACAAAGCAGTTGTATGATCATCAGATTCAATTATGTCATTGTCTACAATATTCAGGTCCCCATTACTGGTAATATTATCTTCTTGCATAGTTGATCTGGGCAAATGGTAAGGACTGGAGAATTATCCAGCATTTGTTTGAGGACATTCTCAGTATTTATCCATATTGGTACTTCCAATGGGATCCAGTCTTCATGATAATCATGTTGCCAAACCCAAGTTCAGTCAGGTTCCCAAGAATTGTGTGGTTGGCATAAGTTGTTGTTAGGCACTTCATTTAAATTTTGGAATGGTGCCATACATTCTTAGGGATCCAATCTCTGCAAACAAAACACAGATTTTCAAGCCTTAGGCTCCCAAATAATTTTAAAAGGCACAAGGCACCCAAGTGTTTCCTTCAAAGCAATGCCTTTACCAATCAGAACTTGCCAACAAATCAATACCATTCTTACTCCTAGAGTATAAATTATTACAATTATTTGAAATTTAGCTTTTTACATTTATCCTGATGAGTGCTGCATGAAAAGCTTCATCAACAGGTCTCTTTTCAACAATATCTAGAAAACCAGCTTCTGTTTTGTGTAACTCTGTGCGAATTAAATTTGTAGTCATTTTAATTTCCATAACTGTTTCTGTTTTATCAATTGACTGCATCTGCCGGTCTGTTTCAACCAACTAAACATATCAGTGATTACCTTTTTCCACAGGAACCATTGTTTAAAGCACTGCTCATTCATATTATACTCAGTGTTTCAATGTGGCACCAGAGTATGGCGATACTTTGCATTTAACACACGAAAAATACCACTGTATTTTTGTATACATCTGACAATAAATCTAAACCTAAACTAACTAATTGGGCTACTGCCAGCCTCAGAATGACATCCTCTGCACTTCAGAACTCCCAGCTTATTTTCTCCTGCCATTCCTGTTCCATTTTTCCAAGTGATTCAACAAAGAGATACTCTCAGGAGAAGTCATGTTAACTCAAAGACTAAAATAAGATCTCCTCAAAGCTTCAATAAACATTTGCTCCCTGATGGACTTCGACTTAATTCTCACAAACTGAGAATTGTACAGGAGATTTAATAAACACTGTTTTAATTGCCTTTGAATCTGCAATTACGGCAAAGAAGAGGGAGGAAATCTGAGGCATGTGCAAAAGGCAGATAATTATTACATTGTTACTTGCATCAGAACATTTTCCATTACTGCTCTCACTTTTTTTCTATGGGTTAAAATTCTCCCACAGATAAATTGTCAGCCAATAACTTTAGATATGAATTTATCAAATCCTTGATTTTTGAAAAGTGTGACTCATGATTTTTATACCCTGATTTTATAGACTGCAGCGAAGGATTCGAACACTTCATTCATTATGCTTAAATCTGCTCACTCACAGACATTCTTAAGAGATTTTGAAAAGCATAGAATCCTTTTCTGCAAGGCATTCTCCACAGGCAATCTCAGGCATGTATGAACAGGGCAAGTGCAAGCATTTCTCTTCAAACGGATATAAGAATCCTCACTGAGATGCAGGGTGGAATCTTCCTGGTTCCCAGGAATGGGAACAAAATTAGGAAGTAAATTGTTTTTGTTTTTTTTCATTATAATTAACAGTTTTACTTGTAATTTCAGTTCATATACCTCTATCTTTTCCAAGTGCACAAATTATAATATACTGTAAAATAACATGATCCAATTTTTGCAATCTTTGTGTTTTACTAAAATATACATGAGACACTGGAAGCAATTTGAATATTTACAATCTGCTCTATTTTCTAACTTATTTCTGTCCTTAGTTTTATTTGTTCTATTTTAAGATTGCGCTCCTTTCTTCCTCAGCTTCGATTTCTGATGGTTTCTTCTATTTCACTTTACTTTTCTCATACTCATTTCCCAAATTCACCCGGTGAAAGACAAGAGGCTATTTGTACATTGTTGTAAAATAGCCAGCGAAAGAAAACCAAAAGTTCATAAATTCCCTTTGAGAAACTGAACAGCTATTTTAGTATTTTGTTTGTGGTAGGCAACATTGACAGGTTTTATGTTTGCAAGTGAAAACTGGTTAGCAATTTATAGTTCTTACAGGAAATTTGATAAGCTTCAAAATGGATGCAGAGGTCATGACCCTCAATTAAACCTATGCCAAAACCTTCCACAGCACCTGAAGAAGTCATTTGATTCAAAACACTGACTCTGTTTCTCCATCTACAAATGCTACCAGACCTGTTGAGTTTCTCCAGCACTATGAACAAGAATGCAAGATCAGCAATTTCTCAATTTGTTGTCCAACACATTAAAGAATCACAGAATTTTATACTACAGAAGAAGGCAACTTGACCCACTGTGTCTGTACTGGCTCCTCAAAAACTATCTGGCTAGTCCCATTCTCCAACCCTATCTCTGGAACCCTCTAAATTCACCATTTTCAAATATATATATCCAGTTGTCTTTTGAGACCTACTTTGGAATCGCACCACTCTGCCAGACGGCACATTCCAAATCCTAACAACTCTAAATATTGAAATTTCTCTTCATCTTACCCTTAGCTCTCTTGCTGACAATCTTCAAATCGTGACACCCCCCGCCCCCTCACCTTGTTACTAACATACCAAGCTGTGGAAACAGAATATTGTTTTCTACTTTATCAAAATTGTTCATAACTTTGAACACCAATAAGATCACCTCTTAATCTTCTCTGCTCCATGGAGGTTATGCCCAACTTTTTTAATCCTTCCTTGTACTTAAAATCCCTCATTCCTAATATAATTCTAGTAAATCTCCTTAGCACTTTGTCCAGAGCCTTTAACATTCTTTCTTAAAAAGTGTATACTGAACTGAACACTATCCTCCAAATGTGGTCTGACAATTGCTAGAATTGTCAAGGCACAACCCTGAGAGTGTGATGCTGTGGTTTTATAATTCACACAAGCTGTTGGCTGGTCTGACCCAACCTCGAGACAGAGCACTCCGAAGCAACAATACTGTTCTGTCATAGTACCTATTGGAGAAATAATTTCATAATTGTATGTGAAAATGTCACAACACTCCAGCTAATTAATTATTTCCCTCTGACTTCACACACAGCTTTAGCACTGACATAATTATGACTTTTGGATGTTATAAACATCAGTACAAGATAAATTGGAAGCAACTACACCTTCACTTCAAGCCACCATAATTATCTTCCTGAGGGGCCTGTGAGGAGGAAGGACCACACCATGGTGGGTGGAGGATCTATTTTATTCAATACGACTTTCTTCATTTCCTCCACATACATTGTGAAACATCAAAATGGAATATATCAAAGTGGAAAAAAATAATGAGAGGAAATGTTGCTTTAAAGAGTCATAAAATCATCTATCAGGGTTGAACCAGAGAAAAAAATACCAAACATGTTGCAGTCTTGCATAGATTGAACACAAGACCATAAGAAATAAAAGCAGGCATAGGCCATTCAGCTGCTCAAGATTGCTTCACAGTTCAATAAGATCATGGTTGATCTTCAACCTCAGCTAGCCCTAACTTCACTATTCCTTGAACTTGTGATTTCCTTAGCAATCAAAAATCTGTCCGTCTCTGACTTGAACAAAATTGGAGGTGCAGTGGACAGCAAAGAAAATTACCTCTGAGTACAATGAGACCTTGATCAGATGGGCCAATGGGCTGAAGAATGGCAGATGGAGTTTAATTTAGATACATGTGAGATGCTGCATTTCGGAAAAAACAAATCAGGGCAGGACTTACATACTTAATGGTAAGATCCTGGGAATGTTGCAGAACAAACAGACCTTAGAGTGTAGGTTCATAGTTCTTTGAAAGTGGAGTCACAGGTGGATGGGATAGTGAAGAAGGTATTTGGTATGCTTTCGTTTATTGTTCAGAGCATTGAGTATATGAGTTGGGAGGTTATTTTGTGGCTGTACAGGACATTGGTTCCACCACTTTTGGAATATCGTGTGCAATTCTGGTCTCCTTCCTATTGGAAGGATATTCTGAAACTTGTAAATATTTTCTGAACTCTTTCAAGTATGTTTCCAGGGTTGGAGGATTTGAGCTGTAGGGAGAAGCTGAATAGGCTGGAGGTGTTTTTGCTAGAGCACTGGAGGCTAATTGGTGACCTTGTAGAGGTTTATAAAATTATAAGGGGCATGGATATGGTAAATAGATAAAATCTTTTCTTTGGGTGGTGGATCCAGAACTAGAGGGCATAAGTTTAGGGTGAGAGGGGAAAAATTTAAAAGGGACCTAAGGAGCTACTTTTCATGCAACGGTTGGTGCGAGTATCGAATGAGCTGCCAGAAGAAGTGGTGGAGGCTGGTACAAATATAACATTTAAAAGGCATCTGGATGATTATATGAATGGGAAGAGTTTAGAGGGATACGGGCCAACAGCTGGTAAATGGAAATAGATTACGTCAGGCTATCTGGTCAGCATGTAGTAGTAAAAAGTGAGGTCTGCAGATGCTGGAGATCAGAGCTGAAAATGTGTTGCTGGTTAAAGCGCAGCAGGTCAGGCAGCATCCAAGGAGCAGGAAATTCGACGTTTCGGGCAAAAGCCCTTCATCAGGAATGAGGAAAGTGTATCCAACAGGCTTAGATAAAAGGTAGGGAGGAGGGACTTGGGGGAGGGCGATGGAGATGTGATAGGTGGAAGGAGGTCAAGGTGAGGGTGATAGGCCGGAGTGGAGTGGGGGCGGAGAGGTCAGGAAGAAAATTGCAGGTTAGGAGGGCGGTGCTGAGTTCGAGGGAATCGACTGAGACAAGGTGGGGGGAGGGGAAATGAGGAAACTGGAGAAATCTGAGTTCATTCCTTGTGGTTGGAGGGTTCCCAGGCGGAAGATGAGGCGTTCTTCCTCCAGCTGTCGTGTTGTCATGTTCTGGCGATGGAGGAGTCCAAGGACCTGCATGTCCTTGGAGGAGTGGGAGGGAGAGTTAAAGTATTGAGCCAGGGGGTGGTTGGGTTGGTTGGTCCGGGCATCCCAGAGGTGTTCCCTGAAGCGTTCCGCAAGTAGGCTGCCCGTCTCCCCAATATAGAGGAGGCCACATCGGGTGCAGCGGATGCAATAGATGATGTGTGTGGAGGTGCAGGTGAATTTGTGGCGGATATGGAAGGATCCCTTGGGGCCTTGGAGAGAGGTAAGGGAGGAGGTGTGGGCGCAAGTTTTGCATTTCCTGCGGTTGCAGGGGAAGGTGCCGGGAGTGGAGGTTGGGTTGGTGGGGGATGTGGACCTGACGAGGGAGTCACGGAGGGAGTGGTCGTTGCGGAACGCTGATAGTGGAGGGGAGGGAAATATATCCCTGGTGGTGGGGTCCGTTTGGAGGTGGCGGAAATAACGGCGGATGATACGCTGTATACGGAGGTTGGTGGGGTGGTAGGTGAGAACCAGTGGGGTTCTGTCCTGGTGGCGTTTGCGGGGCGGGGCTCAAGGGCGGAGGAACGGGAAGTGGAGGAGATGCGGTGGAGGGCATCGTCGATCACGTCTGGGGGGAATCTGCGGTGTTTGAAGAAGGAGGCCATCTGGGCTGTATGGTATTGGAACTGGTCCTCCTGGGAGCAGATGCGGTGGAGACGAAGGAATTGGGAATATGGGATGGCGTTTTTACAGGGGGCAGGGTGGGAGGAGGTGTAGTCCAGGTAGCTGTGGGAGTCAGTCGGTTTATAGTAGATGTCTGTGTTGATTCGGTCGCCCGAGATAGAAATGGAAAGGTCTAGGAAGGGGAGGGAGGAGTCTGAGACAGTCCAGGTGAATTTGACGTCGGGATGGAAGGTGTTGTTAAAGTTGATGAACTGTTCAACCTCCTCGTGGGAGCACGAGGCAGTGCCGATACAGCCATCGATGTAGCGGAGGAGAAGGTGGGGGGTGGTGCCAGTGTAGTTGCGGAAGATGGACTGTTCCACATATCCTACGAAGAGACAGGCATAGCTGGGGCCCATGCGGATGCCCAAGGCAACACCTTTGGTTTGGAGGAAGTGGGAGGATTGGAAAGAGAAATTGTTCAGGGTGAGGACCAGTTCAGTCAGTCGAAGGAGGGTGTCAGTGGAAGGGTACTGGTTGGTGCGGCAGGAAAGGAAGAAGCGGAGGGCTTTGAGTCCTTCATGATGGGGGATGGAGGTGTACAGGGACTGGATGTCCATCGTGAAGATAAGGCGTTGGGGACCGGGGAAGCGAAAATCATGGAGGAGGTGGAGGGGGTGGGTGGGGAGTTCTTGGACTAAGGGGAACAGAACTGTGTTGAGGTACGCGGAGATGAGTTTGGTGGGGCAGGAGCAGGCTGAGACAATGGGTTGGCCGGGGCAGTCAGGTTTGTGGATTTTGGGCAGGAGGTAGAAACGGGTGGTGCGGGGTTGTGGGACTATGAGGTTGGAGGCGGTGGGTGGGAGATCCCCTGAGGTGATGAGGTTATGGATTATCTCGGAGATGATGGTTTGGTGGTGGGAGGTGGGATCATGGTCAAGGGGGCAATAGGAGGAGGCATCTGCGAGCTGGCGTATGTGGAACAGTCCATCTTCCGCAACTACACTGGCACCACCCCCCACACCTTTTCCTCCGCTACATCGATGACTGTATCGGCGCTGCCTCGTGCTCCCACGAGGAGGTTGAACAGTTCATCAACTTTATCAGCACCTTCCATCCCGACCTCAAATTCACCTGGACTGTCTCAGACTCCTCCCTCCCCTTCCTTGACCTTTCCATTTTTATCTCGGGCGACCGAATCAACACAGACATTTACTATAAACCGACTGACTCCCACAGCTACCTGGACTACACCTCCTCCCAACCTGCCCCCTGTAAAAACGCCATCCCATATTCCCAATTCCTTCGTCTCCGCCGCATCTGCTCCCAGGAGGACCAGTTCCAATACCGTACAGCCCAGATGGCCTCCTTCTTCAAACACCGCAGATTCCCCCCAGACGTGATCGACGATACCCTCCACCGCATCTCCTCCACATCCTGCTCCTCTGCCCTTGAGCCCCGCCCCCGCACCGCCACCAGGACAGAACCCCATCCAACCCAACCACCCCGTGGCTCAATGCTTTAACTCTCCCTCCCACTCCACCGAAGACATGCAGGTCCTTGGACTCCTCCATCGCCAGACTATGACAACACGACGGTTGGAGAACGCCTCATCTTCCGCCTAGGAACCCTCCAACCACAAGGGATGAACTCAGATTTCTCCAGTTTCCTCATTTCCCCTCCCCCCACCTTGTCTCAGTCGATTCCCTCGAACTCAGCACCACCCTCCTAACCTGCAATCTTCTTCCTGACCTCTCCGCCCCCACCCCACTCCGGCCTATCACCCTCACCTTGACCTCCTTCCACCTATCACATCTCCATTGCCCCTCCCCCAAGTCCCTCCTCCCTACCTTTTATCTTAGCCTGCTGGACACACTTTCCTCATTCCTGATGAAGGGCTTTTGCCCAAAACGTCGAATTTCCTGTTCCTTGGAAGCTGCCTGACCTGCTGTGCTTTAACCAGCAACACATTTTCAGCTTCGTATCTGGTCAGCATGGATGAGTTGGACCAAAGGCTCTGTTTCCATACTGTATATCTCTATGTCTCTATGACTCTATGTCTTTTTTTCCGTCATGCCAGCCTTGAGACTTGCCTTGAGTTTTGTAATGTTCCAAATTGCAATGTGTTAACTTTTCTTTATTTGACCACCAAGATGATGATGATCCCATGGGGTATGATTTCCCAACCAGGAGAAAGTTGGACATGCTTCTTTTGTAGCCCCTTTCCCCTTGAACAGAGGATATTCTGAAGAGGATATACAGTTATAAATGCAACTGCCCAAAGACTCGGTCCCAGTACATGCCTCTAATGACCTGATGCATCTGTTACCCATGTGGAAATTCTTGAGTAGCAGGTTCCAGGTTTACAACCTTGTCCCCATTGCCAAATTCAAATGACAAATAGATCTCAGTAGAAGCTTGCATGTGACTTTGTTTAACATGGGGACATTGGGGTAGCCATCATTATCCACACAATCTTAACAGGTCAGTGATCACATTTTGGTAACTTGTCACGCCATAATGACTAAGACCTCCTCACTGCTAAAGCCTTCCGACAGCTTTGTAGCATGTGAGATGCACAGTCTTTGTTTGCCTCTTCTGCATGGGCAACCTTTTGGTCCAGACTTTATCTGGCATCTCACCCTGACCTTGTCATATGGGTGACCCTACTAAGAGCACAGAACTCCCGAAAAATTCACTCAAGAGACCATGCATGTCTTTACACCATATCAAGGTGGCAAACTGGAATAAATAATGACTGAAGGAAATATGTCTTTTTTTATGGGATGGAGCTTGGGAAAATATGAACAATGGTCAAATTTACCTGAAACAGCACCTGCATGGTGGATTATCTAAATGGCCTTTGCATGTTCCTACATTCTTAAGTGTGATTAATTTTCATTCTTCATGCAAATTTGTCTTACTAATTAATATAACAGCAATAAATAGATATATAGACTATAATGTTTCAAATACAACCCACATAATTTAAAATCATTTGGTCAAATTTAGTTGTCTACACAGATTTTGAATATGGGAATTTGAATAGTAATTTTATTGAATTAGATGTGTGCACGTCTTGATCTCATGGATTTTGCTTTGTGCTAGAGCAGGAACAAACTGTACTTTCACACTTTCACTAAATCAGTCTGACTCAGTACAATCCCAAAATTTGAGATCACCTGACCTGGGTAAATATGCTCTATCTTTCCACTTGTCACTGGTACTGTAAGTATTTCAGATGTTCTCAACTGCCTTGAAGCTTTTGATTTTAGAAGTTCTGTGAAAGAAATTTTGACAGATGGAGGCCAGCATGCAGGCTGTGAATTTGAGCAACCTTCAATGTGGTTATCAAACCATCAGGGGTAACGAGTATAATATTATTGCATATTATTGCACTCGTTTGTAGTTCACTAGATCTGCAAACAATTAGTGACGCTGCAGGTACTGGAAACGAATCCATCCAAGTATCTGGTGAAGCTTTTGGACAGCCTTTTTAATAGCATTTTTAAAATTTCATTATAATTAACAGAATGTGGACAAGGGCTTCAGGACCCTGGGACAACTGTGAGGCTCCAGCGCTGCACATCACTGAGTATAAATAGATCAGTGTGGGCAGAGTTAGAACACATTGCACTCTGGAAGCCACAAACAACAATCTAGACTGAAAGATTCATGTGGACATGGACAGGTGAAGACGATAGATTAATCCCTACATAATGTAACTCTGAGTTTGGCATATGTATGATTTCCATGCATCATAGTATAAATATTACTGTATAGTAAATAGTATTACTGTGAGGTCTCAGCCTGAAGACAGTTATTCAGTTTGCCTTCTCCTCAGCCAGTCTTGAACCCAGGCTCATAGCGGTATTATACCACTTAGTAAAAAAAACTAATTGGCACTACTTTAAAATGTTATAATAGTTTACACTCTGGTGTTGTTTGATTGGGGAGGGGTGGGGAGAAGAGGCCGATAAGAGCTGGGCTGATGTGAACGGTGAACGTTGGACGTCGTCTGGACCCACGTGATGAACAAACATCCAGCACAGCGAGAGTTAGGGAAAGTTCAGCAATAAAAAACTTTCCCAGGAACTTGTGCTGAGGGTTTGGTGAGTAGCGACTAAAAAGGAGCTACACACAGCTGTATGGAGCAGTTCTCGCAGCTACACGAAAACAAGCATCTCTGCAGGCTGGGAGTAAAGAGAGCACATTGACGGGAGAGACACCAGCCGGATCCCCAGTTGTACTGAACAGAGAGAAGGCTGAATTTCCTCACTTTAAATCTCAGAGGAGAGAAAGAATGAAAGTGTGTGCACCTGCCGGAGTCTGAACAAAAGCCACAGCATTGCAAGTGGGATCAGGCTGTTTGAAAAGCGAGCCCAGGTATATTGTGTCCCGCTGTTTCATCCTTTTAGTTTCTGCATGAATATTTCATTGTGTCACTTCAAGAGTTGCGTGCGGGAATGCGCTTTCGTCGAGTTGCTATAACCGCAAACTATTCATTTAAACCAATATCTCCGGAATAAACTAATCCTGACAGATCATAGAAAAGACGAAGAGAATGAATTCTTAACCAAGTCAAAAAAATGTGTGTAAAAATAAGTTCCATACTTTGCAACCGAGAATGGCTAGCTGTTAAAATATTGTCACGTTCGGTACTTTTGATTATTTCATCTTCAGATTGAAACAACTTTGGTTGCAATTTTGAACTGTAGCTGTTTCCATTTCTGAGGTCCGGTGTCCGTGGTTTGAGGATTGAGAGAGGCCAGGTTCAGCGTTGTGTCCTGACTGTCCGTTTGTTGTGTGTGCTGTTTAATCCGGCTGGGAATTAATCATGGCCACGATTAGCCCAGTTATGCTTCACTGAGGTGTGTTTGGTGAAAGGGAAAGAGAAGAGAGCACATTACGTGCACTGTGGTCTTATATTCTCTTCTCATACAGGGTCAGGGCGTCACTCCGCGGTGGGTAAGATTATTCTTTATTTGAATGCATTTAAGATTTAAGCTAACACCTTGGGCCCGAGCTACAGGAGATCTCCTCCTTCTTTCAAATCATTTATTTTTCTTCAGCCACCTTTGTGAGTCTCCGACTGTCGCCCATTTTCACCTTCCTTCCTTCAACTGTGAGCCTGGGTGAAATCTGCTTGGTGACCTGGCTGTCAGGGACAACTCCAGGCCAGTTTCGAGCCGGCAGGGATAGACAGAGCCCGACCAGGCGCTAGTGGGATTCACTCGCGTGTCGAAGGGGGCTGCTTTCCGCGCCAGAAAGTATTCCGGCCCCGATGAGCATATCACTGCTAGAGCGATTCGACTACTCCTGTCTCTCATTTCCCAGAAGTTCTTTGATTGCTGAAAGGTTTATTCAGTTTTCATGTTTCCAGGACGATGACATCCTTTGCAATCGAGCCTAAGTGTTGAAGATTGCAAAAAAAAAGGTCTTAAACATTCGCCGCTTTTTGAGGAGCTCCTACAGCTCTGGCTGGCTTCAGATTCTCATCCTGAGAAATCAGCCATGTCATAGAAACTGGTTTGTTGTGGTTACCCGGGTTTCCTGGTGGTGAAACATCCCAGCAGCTGGATCTGGGTTCAGCCCGGACAGGTCAAACCGTCTTTACCATTTCACATAACCTATCATCACAGCCTCCTTTGCATCAATTCGGTAGCGAGGTGTATCCCTCTCCTTAGAGGAAAGCAGATTTGGAGATTTGAACAAGAGCTGTTTCCAGTTGCAAAGGGTTGGATAATATCGGGAAGGAGAAGCTGTTCCCAATAACAACGGGTCAGTCACCTGAGGACACAGAAAACACATTAAGAAATTCCCTCAAAAAAGGCTAGGGGGAGATACGTGAACGTTTTTCACGCTGCATTGTTATGCTCAGGGATGTTTGTACCTGAGAGGGTGGTGGGAGGAGTTTCATTAGTCACTTTCCAAAGGAACTTTGGTTTATCCTTAAGGATTTGGGTTGCTAAGCTAATGTTTTGTGCCATGGTGGTAGTGTCCATACTTCTGAGCCAGAAGGCTTGAATTCAAGTTGAAAAGTGTGACACTGGAAAAGCACAGCAGGTCAGGCAGCATCTGAAGAGTAGGAGAGTTGATATTTCCGGCATAAGCCCTTCATCAGGAATGTTGGAACACATCTCCCACTAGCCTTTTTTGAGGGGACTTTGGAGAGACTCTAAATCTCCAGCATGTGCAGTCCTCGCTTTCTCCTAGGTTTAAAATCAAGTCCCATTTGCTTTAGAGGTATCATTTTTTCTGAACAGGTAGATTACAGGCGTCTGTTGGGGTGTGGAGTTGGGTCACCTGTTCGCATGCCAAAATGACGCTCCACACTCCACGAAAAAAATTTTGGGTTTCTAAGCTTTTCGGATTTCGGAATTTTGAATAAAGGATTATGTACCTGTAATTGATAGTCCTCCGCAGAAGCAAGTTGACTGAATGTCCTCATTAAATGCTGCTTCTTTCTACAAGATAAACTGAGGAGAGGAACAAAATGAGTGGTGTCTAGAAAAGTCAAGGAGTTCAACAAATACAAACCCATAACACTAACAAAAGCCAATCAATCACATCAAATAGGCTGACACAGTCTCCCAGAAGCTGTCAATCCAAAACCAACAAGACAGCATCAGTATTTACTGTGGAAAAGGATATGGAAGATATAGACTGTAGGGAAATAGATGGTGACATCTTGCAAAATGTCCATATTACAGAGGAGGAAGTGCTGGATGTCTTGAAACAGTTAAAGGTGGATAAATCCCCCGGACCTGATCAAATGTACCCGAGAACTCTGTGGGAAGCTAGAGAAGTGATTGCTGGGCCTCTTGCTGAGATATTTGTATCATCGATAGTCACAGGTGAGATGCCAGAAGGCTGGAGGTTGGCAAATGTGGTGCCACTGTTTAAGAAAGGTGGTAAGGACAAGCCAGGGAACTATAGACCAGTGAGCCTGACCTCGGTGGTGGGCAAGTTGTTGGAGGGAATCCTGAGGGACAGGATGTACATGTATTTGGAAAGGCAAGGACTGATTCGGGATAGTCAACATGGCTTTGTGCGTGGGAAATCATGTCTCACAAACTTGATTGAGTTTTTTGATGATGTAACAAAGAGGGTTGATGAGGGCAGAGCAGTAGATGTGATCTATATGGACTTCAGTAAGGCGTTCGACAAGGTTCCCCATGAGAGACTGATTAGCAAGGTTAGATCTCATGGAATATAGGGAGAACTAGCCATTTGGATACAGAACTGGCTCAAAGGTAGAAGGCAGAGGGTGGTAGTGGAGGGTTGTTTTTCAGACTGGAGGCCTGTGACCAGTGGAGTGCCACAAGGATCGGTGCTGGGCCCTCTACTTTTTGTCATTTACATAAATGGTTTGGATGCGAGCATAAGAGGTACAGTTAGTAAGTTTGCAGATGACACCAAAATTGGAGGTGTAGTGGACAGCGAAGCGGGTTACCTCAGATTACAACAGGATCTGGACCAGATGGGCCAATGGGCTGAGAAGTGGCAGATGGAGTTTAATTCAGATAAATGCGAGGTGCTGCATTTTGGGAAAGCAAATCTTAGCAGGACTTATACACTTAATGGTAAGGTCCTAGGGGGTCTTGCTGAACAAAGCGACCTTGGAGTGCAGGCTCATAGCTCCTTGAAAGTGGGGTCGCGGGTAGATAGGATAGTGAAGAAGGCGTTTGGTATGCTTTCCTTTATTGTTCAGAGTATTGAGTACAGGAGTTGTGAGGTCATGTTGCGGCTGTACAGGATATTGGTTAGGCCACTGTTGGAATATCGCGTGCAATTCTGGTTTCCTTCCTATCGGAAAGATGTTGTGAAACTTGAAAGAGCTCAGAAAAGATTTACAAGGTCGTTGCCAGGGTTGGAGGATCTGAGCTACAGGGAGAGGCTGAATAGGCTGGGGCTGTTTTCCCTGGAGCGTCGGAGGCTGAGGGGTGACCTTATAGAGGTTTATAAAATTATGAGCGGCATGGATAGGATAAATAGGCAAAGTCTTTTCCCTGGGGTTGGGGAGTCCAGAACTAGAGGGCATAGGTTTAGGGTGAGAGGGGAAAGATATAAAAGAGACCTAAGGGGCAACCTTTTCACGCAGAGCGTGGTACGTGTATGGAATGAGCTGCCAGAGGATGTGATGGAGGCTAGTACAATTGCAACATTTAAGAGGCATTTGGATGGGTATATGAATAGGAAAGGTTTGGAGGGATATGGACCGGGTGCTGGCAGGTGGGACTAGATTGGGTTGGGATATCTGGTCGGCATAGATGGGTTGGACCGAAGGGTCTGTTTCCATGCTGTACATCTCTATGCCTCTATGACATGTGGAATCATAGTTACATTGGCATTGCTGTAACGGAAATGATGGACTTGAAAAACATTCTTTCATCTGCAATGGAAAAGAAAAAAAGTGCATAAAAATTTAATAGTAAAATCCGAAGAATGGGGTTGTGTAATTAGTGGATTTATTAAGAAAATCATTTGAAAAAAACTGGTATTCTGCATCAAAATATGTGTTCTGTTCATTTTCAGCCGCTTTGTGCCTCATTGATAAATAACTAATTAGTTGCAAAAGAAAACAATGAATTTGGATTTTTGCAAATCCTCCAGACTGTGACTTTCCTGCACTCAGCCTCCTTCCCCCACTCCTCCTTTTAATTCATGACAGTACATTATTCAAGCTTCACAGAAATACTGAAACCCATCCAACTACCCATCTCTCCACTCAGAGCATTGCTTCTCTTCCAGTTGTTTCACTTTGTACTGCCATTCCTTTCTCTCTTACTCACTCTCTCCCCACCTCCTGTCTAACAAGCAATTGACCCGGGCAATCTCCATCTGTTCCAGCCTCTTCTGCTAATACTCCCATTCCACTCTGTCTATTCATGCTCATATCCTGCAGTGTGCCTCCAGAGTTCATTCTAGCACCTACCCTCTCCCTTATTATTTGGATAATGCAATAAAACGTCATGCTCCACTTCTACCTCTTTCTCTTAAAAAATTGCCGCTGATTCTAGCCCTTTCCTTGCTATTAACATGCTCCTTTCACTGTCACCCAATCTACCCGTTACTGACATTCACTCTTATGTTATTCCTTTCACTGCCATCCATTTAGCCCTTCTGTCTACTGCCCATTTCTCCAGTCTAATTTGAATCAGCTATTAATGCAATAGGCAGATCCTGCTGTCCTTCCTGCATGCTCCTGGTGTAATGGTTGTCTCACAGAGCTAACGGCTGTGTCTGTATATCCGTGTGAGCACATGTTTTTGGAATGTTTCCTTGCAGCAAACTAGGGAGATGCTATTCTCTGGCGTATGCTGTGTGGAGAGCAGAGCCTGTCTGGTTCCTTGTAGTAACTGGACTTGAAGATGTGGGACCAGAAGTAATAAAGACCAACTGTACTTAAACAACATCCTCTAATCGACTGACCAGGCCCCAAACTGTTTACTGGAATTGTGAAGTACTACTGGCTGATTTTGTGCTGACATTCCATTTGTGATGGTAACATTAACGTGACACCTGTGTAAAGAAAAACAGCCCACTTAGAGGAGCGTGGGATTGTTGTTAACCTTTTAGCATATGCCAGAAGAATCATATGTTTTCAGATAAACATGTAAATCCATATCCCTGCAGAATTTTAAAGAACAGATTTTGAAACTGAAAGAATTTAATGTTTGTGGATTTCCTTTAATAAGGAAAATATAAAAGTTCAGTTTGATCCCTGCTATGTTCTTGATGCACACTTATACATTTTGTTCCCTAAAGTTCTTGACTAATGATTTCAGCATAAAATTATTTGTAAATGTCTTTGAGGATTGTTTAAAACTAATGCACAGAATAAACAAAAAGTGTCTTTGTCTTTTCCTTAGCAATGTAGAATACTCCCACTGCAGGGTAAAAAGTTAATGAATTGTTGGTGGTGTCAGTAAAGGGAAGATTCAAGAAATCCTTATTCTTTTCATCGGGTCTTTGACAGCCAGATTAATGGACAAACACTGAGTATCAGCAATTTCACAGTATAACAATGTCATCTGGAATATGAAATTATATAAATGAAGCTTGAATTCTTGATTTTATGGTTGAATAGAGTGTATATAAGTAAGTTAAACAAGATGAGGACCTCAAACTCGGTGGGACCAAATTTCACTTTTATGGGATATGATCATTGCTGGCAAATTCAGCATTTATTCCTTACAAAGATGGTGATCAGTTGCCTTCTTGAACACCCACAATCTGTGACAGGATTTAAGCTGTGTGACTCACTGACTGTGAAGGAGTGATGATGCTTTTCTAAGTCAGGATGGATATGATGTGTAGGGAAACTTCCAGATGTTAGATTATGCATTTGCTACCCTTGTCTTTCCAGGACAAGACCATGGGTTTGGAAGGTGTTGTTAAGGAAGCGTTTGTGATCTGGTTCACTGACTATAAGGTTGGTGGGTGTGGTGGGTTGTATAGGGTGGTTCCAGTTTTACTCATCACAGTTTTGGCTCCAAGGAAAACCACTCTTCATACAAGTAAACAGCTCCATTTAAGGAGCAAAAAAGCAACCTTTCTGGAAAGAATTTAGGTAAACAAAGCATATTAGGTGAAATTTAAGCTTTTTCAACACATTCACCATTTGAAAAGTTGTTTATATTTTTCCAAACTTGGGATACAGATCTGTGAAAATCAGTCCTGACTTGTGCTGACTATATTACGACACCAGACATTAGAAGATATTACATTGTGAATTAACAAGGATTTACTGTTCTGTACTAGTTTCATTCTTCCAGATTTTTTGACAGGTTCATCCCACTGAAGAAAAGCAGAAAGGTGCAGAATCTTTAGCTTTGATTGGAAGTTGTTCCTTTTATTTTCTTATTCATGGGATTTGGCTTCACTGGGATGTTCAGCATTCATTGTTCATCTTGAATTTGACATTGTGAAGATGGTCTGAGTACCCTACTATATATAACTATGTGACTTGCTAAACTACATCACAGTTTAAGAATCAACCATGTTACTGTGGATCTGGAGCATCACATAGAGGTCTGCCCATATAAAGTAAAGGACAGTAGATACCCTTCTCTCAAGAACATTTGTGAACTGAACGGAACAGCATTCATATTAAAGACGATTGATGTGGTGGTAGGACACTGTTCTTTAATTAATGGCACATTGCCATAGAATGTACTGCATAAGCAAGCGACTTTTTATTCAGGCCATTCATTTAATGGAATATTCAAAAGGTTCCTTTGATTTTAGTCAGCAATTTCCTGTACAAGACAGAATTATTTTGAAATTGAAGGATTTTACTATTTTAATGATAAAATATGATTAATAATGAATAAAAACAAATGGAAATCTACAAGCTGCAACATATTTTAGTGGTTTCACAAGTATGCTGTAATTCTCTTATATACTGATTACTTATACTGTAATCCAAGTAAGTGCCTGATGCCTATGATAGTTTAAATAAAATATTTATTTAAAAAGTAGAGAGAAAATGATGGATCACTTCCAGTAATATGAATCATGCATGCAAAGTTTGCTGAGGAAGGTAACTGTAACACTTCCCAACACATTGGGCAAGACTACATAGGATTTTTTTTAAACAATGATAAAAATGCATCTTCTGGTACTTTAAATATTTTTACCTGTAAATAGTTAGAATCAGTTATCACAAATACATCTGAGAACTATCTGTACAATAACTATTCAGCAGTGTTGGGGGTGGAGGATTTTCCCAGGGAGAGTGAAGTGGGTCTGGTAGCATTCAGGCAGTTTAAAACCCCTGTCAGGTCATGATCCCAACATCATCCTACCTGCGTCTGGGTTTCATCCAGGCAGGTTTGAAGGCAGGTGATGATTCAGCCCCCAACATACAACTGTCAATATGCAACATGCAACGTAATAGGTAACTAAATGCTGTTTTAATTTGAATCTAATTTTAACGGTCAGGGCAGTTGTTTTCCAACTGTCAGATACTCACCAGAGTCACTGGAGTGAGTGCATAGTGGGGAAATCTTCTTCGGTGAAACCGACAAAAATGGGAAACATTTCATCAGAGCTCCAGTCATGACCGGGTGAGAGGAGGCTTTTCAAGGCACTTTTCTGAGAAGATGCTTGAAAATTGATTGCTGACTCACTGGAAAGTACTTTGCCTAGTTTTCTGATCTTCATCTGCACTTCCCTGCTTCCAGTTTTGACCACAACATGGGATTGGCTAATATCTCTACTTTGAACCCCTGAGGAGGAACAAGAGTAGTAAGTCCAACATCAGCAATACGAGCAGCTATCTCAGCTGTAAACCACTGTATGGAGCAGAGGAGAAGGACATTGAGATCTAGCCAGATAAAATCCCTTATACATGTCTACGGGTTCATTCAGCATATCTGAGCATCAATAGTGGAAGAGGCTCAGGCTGTTGGGTTGGTTCACTGCTAACATCTGCAGTCTTTTGGAATAGGATCTTCTTCCCTGTTGGTCAGATAGACATGCTTCGTTGGAGAGGCTGTTCTCTTCTTCCTGTCTTGGGGGAATGTCACCAAACTGGAATGCAGCAGATCCCTCAGAAAGACCTCCATGTAGACATGTAAGAACTCGGGAAGCAGTTTTCCCAGCTCTTCTCTCCAATGCAGTGGCTGCTGGAACTGCAAACATTTGAGCTAAGGTAATCTCTGCTGGAGTTTCTTTTATTGTACGATCCTTCCTTTTATAGATCCAGTGTATTAGCCCACTAACTCTCCCTGAATGACCAGGGAACCCAAAGGTGGTGTGTTAACATGGCACAGTTAAAGAATCTTGGCTAAACCGATTCCTCATCTTTTGGATTCTCAACCAGTTGTTGGTTCTACATTTTCTCCAAAGACTATGTTGGGAGTATTCCAACCCAAATTTGGCTTCAGAAGAAAGATATGGCCTGAGCATTTTTAAGGGTAGCACATTTCAGAGGGTTATGGAAAATCAAGTGACATGGCTTGATTTTCAGAAAGGGTTCAATAAACTTGCTTAGGAAACGTTGCTAATAAGATAGAAAACAGGGGGAATTCACAATAAAGTCTTGATATACATGAAGTGATGGAGTAATCACGACATGAGAACATCAGTTCATGTCAGTGATTATCCTCCATATGAACAGTTGATTAATTCCATTTGTGTAGAAAGAAAAACAGTGGGCATTTGTTAGGGAAGTGATGGTAGGAGTGAAGATGAGCTAAGTGACCCAGGGGTCACCACTAGTATGTCGATATGTCATAGACATAGATGATGAGCATTTTGAAACTTCGTGTGAAGCTGTCAACTTATACCTTAGAACCATTTCCACTCCTCGTCCTTTGAAATACTCCAGGGGGTACAAATTTCTGCAACTAGATTTAATAAACAGGAACTCACACCCACATAGCATGGAGGGCCAGGCATGGAGCTGGAGAAAGAAGTAATAAGGAGAGGGATAGGCAAGAAGAGAGCACCATCAGGGAAGGAAAGTTGAAAGATCCTGGCATGAAGGGAGCAAACAGATCAATCAAGAAACCTGCACAGCAAATCTGGAAATATATCAGTGATCTGTAGGCAGGAAAGATGAAATGTGTTAGTATAACTAAAGTCAAATGAAGTGAAAAGCAATAACTTGGACTAACGGTAAAAGACTGCCAATCTAAACTAAGAGCACCAGAAAATACTGAGCCAGGAGTACGTGAGTGAAGCACTGGAGAGGTGAAAAACGATTCACCTGAACCAGAATTGTGGAGTTATATTAAACATCAGCATAAACTGTAAAACAAAAAGTGCCGTCTTGAATTGAGGGAGGAGAACAAAATGAGTGTAACTTTAGTAAAAACACATTGAACATGTATTGTGAGGATAATCTGGTACAAAACAAAATACATTCTATCTATCAGTAAACTTTCATCCTTTAGAGGCAGAGACAGGAAATGTTATCATGACGCATTAGCTAATAGTAAAGACCATTGAACAAGCATTTTGTTTGTCTTTAAATTAGAAGACGTAAGTTACATTCCAGTAAATAAAGACTAACCTAGGGGCTAAGATGAGTGAGGAATTTAAGGTAATTAATATCAGTAGAGAAAAAGTACTGGAGAAACTGAAGTGACTAAAAGCTAGTAAATCCCCAGGACCTGATACAGTACATCCTCATGATCTAAAAGACTTAGCAACAAAGTTAATGGATATATTGGCTATGATTTCCCAAACGTTCATGATTTTAGAACAAAATCCAGCAGATTGGATATTAGAAAATGTAACAAGAAAGGACTGAGAGAGAAAATTGTGTACCTCAGTCAGTCAGTTTGACATCAGTGTTTGGAAACTGATGGAATCTACTATTAAGGAAGTTGAGCAATGCAAAATCATCGTCTGATCAAAACAAGTCAGCATGCTTTTATGAAAGAGAAATTGTTTGATAAATGTCTTTTTTTAGGATGTAACTATTTGAATAGAGAGAAACAGTAGATGTAGTAGATTTGGTTTTCAAAAGGCATTTTATAACTTGCCACATGAAATATTCATACGGATGATAAGGGCCTCATGGAGTTGGTGGTAATCTTATGGTATAATTTGAGGAATAAATAATAGGCAGGAAACAAAGCAAACAGTTAACTGGGACATCTTTAAGATGACATACTGTAAATAGAAAAAGCCCAGAATATTTTGTAAAATTTGTGAAATTTGTTCATATTTCTGTTCAGAGAGATTGAGGAGACCCATACCAGAAACATGGTTAGCAAAGAGATACAATCAACAATTAGGAAAGCAAATGGCATGTTGGGTTTTAATGCAACAAATTTGGAGTATAAGGATAAAGAAGTCTTCTTATAATAGTTCACAGATTTGGTAAGACAAGAGCTCAAATATCATGAAGATTTAGTCTCCAAACTTAAGGAAGGATATAATTGCATTGAAGTGTGTGCAGACAAGGTTCATTATATTGGAATCAGGGATGAGAGGGTTGTTCTATGATAACAAGTTGAATAAATTGAGCTTGTGCACTTTGGAGTTTAGAGGAATATAAAGTTATCTAATGGAAGCATGCACAATTATGAAAGGGCATTTCGCATTCAGATGAAAAAATTTGTTCACCCAAAGGGTTGTTAATCTTTTGAAATTCTCCACCCTAGATGGTTATTGGTTTCCATTGTTGAACATATCTAAGTCTAAGAGAGAGCTTTTTGATCTCTTGGGAAGTCAAGGAATATGAGGAATGGATGAGAAATTGGAGTTGAAACCAGGGTTAGTTCTAATCATATTAAATAGCTGAGCAGACTCAGTGGTCAGTATTATGACTTGTGTTCTCATGTTATTACTATTGTGCTTCCCAATGTTGTTGCTACCTTTATGACCTCACTTTGTGCTGAAGGTGGGAATCAATAGCTTTGATTTTATTTAGGCTCTATATTTGGACTTTATCTCTACCTCCTGTATTGGGTCTTATCCTGGATTGAAATTGAACTGGACATTGCAGCTAGGACCATTCATAATAATGGTAATTAATATGGCAAAGACGTAGACTGTCTCTGTGATTGGAGCAAATGATGAAGTGGACTTTTGTAGTATGATGCTCTATTTAATATGGATAAATACAAATAGCAGTCTGACTACGATTGTTACACATTAAACATCTATAAATTGTGTCATTAAATGATGTTTGAAATAGTGCATTTTTGGGTTTTCTTCATGTAAATGTTTGACATTATACGAGTCAGCATCACCCTTGCATCATGGTCAGAGGCAAGGTTTGGATGGAACTTTCAGAGAGTTTTAGATGGAGTCTGGAAAAAAGTGATTAATAGCAGATGAAATGCAATACAACCAACTGCAATAGACAGAATATTTGTTTATTTTAGAGAGTAAACTAAGGTGAATTAGGTTAATGTCAATGAGAAGTAAAAACACGTTGCTGAAGAATAAATATCCTGCCAATATTAAATAAAGGCAAAGGGCAAAACACAGCCCACTTCACAGACCTGCGAAGTCATCCATGATCATTTATATCTAGGGAAATGTTTTAAACCTGTTCATGGGTCATGGACTTCATTTATTACCATCTTTAACTGCCAAGAGGTCTGTTAAGAGTGAACCACATTTCTATGGGTCTGGAGTCACATGTAGGCCAGATCAGATAAGGACAATGGAATTCCTTCCTAACAGACATGAGTGACCCACATTTTTTTTAACATGGTTACCATTTAGTGGATTCTTTTATTCCAGATTTTTATTGAATTCAAATTCACCAAATACCATGGTGGGATTTGAACATTTGTCCCACATGGATTTTATTTACTAGTCCAGTGAAATTAACCACCATATCATGACCTTCCCCCTAACAACCAAGGGGTGGCATGGTAGCTCAGTTGGTAGCACTGCTGGCTCACAGCAGCAGGGACCCGGGTTTGATTCTCCTCATGTTTGCATGGGTTTCCTCTGGGTGCTCCGGTTTCCTCCCACAGTCCAAAAGTATGCAAGGTAGGCGATTTGGCCATGCTAAATTGCCCATAGTGTTCAGGGATGTGTAGGTTAGGTGCATCAGTTGGGGGAAATATAGAGTAATAGGGTAGGGGAATGGTTTTGTGTGGGATACTAATCGGAGGGTCGATGTAGACTTGTCAGGGCAAACGGCCTATTTCCACATTGTCGGGATTCTATGATTTTAAGTTAGGTGAAGGTAGAGCCAGTTTGAGATGAGTCACTCCAAACAGTGTAACTAGCCTGCTTGTGAGAAGGATAAACCTTATGATTACCTGCTGCAAATTACTGGACACCTGCTGCTGGTTCACAGCTGGAGCTGCAATGTAGCATGGAGTTGTTTGGCACTGTATGTGAAGAACTTGGCTTTTACAATCAGCACAAAGAAAATGGAGGTAATGTACCAGCCTATTCCAGGAGGGCCTTCTGTCAAGCCTCAGGTTACAGTCCATGACCAGAACCCATCAGTAAAGGATAAGTGCATTTAGTTGCCCACTTTTGACCCATTTAACATTAACAATAATACATAGGCAAGACTTCAAACATCAATCAGGAATGAAGAGCAGAATGTCTACTTTTGTCAATAGACAATAGATCTGCCCACTGAGCTCTCTGCAGACAGGATTTGGTGTCATGCCAATAAACTCAACCACTTTCTCTTGAGGTGCCTTCAGAAGCTTCTGAAGATTGGGTGGCAGAACAAAGTACCAAACTCTGAGGTGCTTATTCAAACTGGCATGCCAACCATTCACACCACAATGAGAAAATTGCAACTGAGAAAGACAAATTATGTAACCAGAATACTGATATTTGTTTGTCTTCAATATAGGGATCGAGTCTGGGTTGTACTTATCATTGTCAAAACTACACAAGGTCTGCCAGTTGTGAGAGAAGCTCACTGCAAATCACTGCATCTGGCACAACCAAATAAAAAATGATGCACTATTCTTTGCAGCAAGCACATAGCAGAAGCAGGGAAAGGAGAGGAAGTCCCCAGCTCAGAACTTGTCCCAGAATTCAAATCATCTTCTGTATCCTGATCTATTTGCAGCAGATCTGAATACAGATTGGGCTCAGCAGTCACTTATGTTCCAACTGGAGCCTTAATGGAGCCCAGATAATGAGATTGGCCAACTTCATCCCAAAGGATCTTTCGTGTTCATCTACTACCTACTACTGCCATCCATGGGAAAGGAAAAGTATTACATAAATGAAAAATGAATACATATCCACTGATAAACCACACAGAAGTCATAGCATGCCTCAAATGAATTTCCTTGTCGAATTATGCAGAGTTTTTCTTAGACTAGACACCCCAAGTATATGTATATATATTATTTTAAAATTAATTTTTAGCTCTTTTGTTTCTTTTCACTTTATCGATGATTTGAACAAATGTACTAATATCAATCTTTTTGTGTTCAGGCTGTTTCATTCATTAAATTCTTTGGGGCCGCATGATAGCTCAGTGGTTAGCACTGCTGCCTTATAGCACCAGGGATCTGGGTTCAATTCCAGCCTCAGGTAACTATCTATGTGGAGTTTATGCATTCTCCCCTTGTCTACATGAGTTTCCTCTGATAGTCCAAGGATGTACTAGTTAGGTGGATTGGCCATGCTAAATCGCCCCTGGTGGCCAGGGATATGTAGGCTAGATGGGTTAACCATGGGAACTACAGGGTTACAGGGAGGGGGTCTGGGTGGAATGCTTTTCAGACGGGGAAGTTTGGCCTACTTCCACACTGTAAGGATTCTATGAAATCCGAAAGATATAATTTAACTCGAATAAGTAACATCCACAGCTTATTTTGTAAAGTCATTCACTTTTAATAAGAGATTCATGTCAACCTACTTTGAGTGTCTTAACCACCTGAAGCGATAATACAGTTGCACTACAAAATGTTTGTTTTAAGAATTATTCCTATAGTCCATTAGACCCTCAAATCAAAAGAGCTGCTGTGCAAGTAGTTGAATATGTGGAATTCACGGTCAGTGATGTATTATTAAATATAAAATATTCTCCCTGCTTCTGAGCTTATCAAAGTACATTTGTACTGTAAAAATTCATTGCCTATCTAGAAAGTTGGGCAATGTCATCCTTTATGCAATAATTAACTACAATCAAGTCAAACCACATTTGCCATAACAAGCTTTAACAACATAAAGAGCTGGAAGGTGCTAATGATGAAAAAAATACATCTGGTCACAAAATGGTATATTTACAGCTGAAAATAAAGATATCAAAGTTCATGGAAGTTGAGAAGAATCTTGTTGTGCAGAGAACTGTGACCAGGCTGGGCTCTGTAATTGGTGCCATCTGAAATTACGCAATTGTGAATCATGCAGCAATGATAAGGTGGTTGAATAGAAATTAAAGGATTTTAACCATACAAAAGGAAGTTGAAGCAATTATGTAAAATGGGCAAGTAAGATCTGCAATCTGAGGACTTTGTTTCATCTACAGTTAATAAACAAGTTTGTTTATTCATAGAAATATTATCAAAATAATTTTAGTGGCACATTATTAGTTAATGGTAGTCAGAAAATGATGTTTTTCTTTCACTTAAATATAATAAAATAGGTAAGCCAACCTGTACATTTTGTCATTGAATCTTTCATGTTTAGATCTGAGCCAAAAGAGGGGATTTTCATATTGAGTATTGCATGGTTGCAAGTATACATCAAAGACTACTTGTCAACAATGCCTATAAGCCTGCAGACTTCCAGAGCTAACTTGATTATTCTTCAACTCATCACTCTTTGTGTCTGAACTTAACTCAGTTATCTAACATTCTCTATCTCTGCCAATTTCTGATGATGATGCCCACTTACCACATTAGTATTTAGATCTGCATGTCTTGCCCATTCATAGCTGCTGAGAGGGCAACGTTCCTTTGAATCTGGATTTATGTGTAGGCCAGACCACAAGTGGATGGCAGATTTCCTTCCTAAAAGGACAGAGGAAAGACCAGAGGTTATTGGTACTGATGTTGCTGGGGGGGCTGTGTGCCAAAGTTAGGCTCTCAGCTTGGAATGGTATTCCAGAAGAAAAAAGGTCACAACTGCAGACCAGGCCACTGGCCCCAGGTCTGGAAATTAGAGTAGATTAGCCCTACAGTGTGGAAACAGGCCCTTCGCCCAACAAGTCCACACCAACCCTTTGAAGAGTAATCCACCCACACACATTACCTTCTGACTAAAGGACCTAACACTACGGGCAATTTAGCATGGCCAATTCACCTGCCCTGCACATCTTTGGTCTGTGGGAGGAAACCGGAGTACCCGGAGGAAACCAATGCAGAATATGGGAAGAATGTGCAAACTCCACACAGACAGTCGCCTGAGGCTGAAATCAAATTGGTTCCCTGGTGCTGTGAGGCAGCAGTGCTAACAATTGAGTCACCGTGCCATCCACAAAAACATCACTCTCAAAAACAGATTTCCACCTGATATAAGGTATCTTCCTTGTTGACAGGCCTCCTCAGTCTCTCTGATACAATAGCCAATGCCAACTCTTGATCTTTAACAATGAGAAAGCCAAGATTGCCCATACTATTTCATTACTAATCATACATTGGGCATGGAAATATTGTAACTAAACAGTTGATCTGTGACTTGACATGGGATTTCAGGGCTTGTTCCAAACTTAACAGGATAGAAACCAAGCATTCTGGATGCTTGTCACCTCTTTTCTTACCTCTGTTACCTATGAATTAAGTTAGATATCTACTGGGGTGGATTTCAAGAATACTTACCATGCTGTGTACCTGTCAGTACATTGGCTGTCAGTACATTGACAAGTTTGATTTGACATTGCTGTAACAGATTATTTTCAGTTAAGGGTGGCACGGTGGCACAGTGGTTAGCACTGCTGCCTCACAGCACCAGAGACCCGGGTTCAATTCCCGCCTCAGGCAACTGACTGTGTGGAGTTTGCACGTTCTCCCCGTGTCTGCGTGGGTTTCCTCCGGGTGCTCCGGTTTCCTCCCACAGTCCAAAGATGTGCGGGTCAGGTGAATTGGCCATGCTAAATTGCCCGTAGTGTTAGGTAAGGGGTAAATGTAGGGGTATGGGTGGGTTGCGCTTCAGCGGGTCGGTGTGGACTTGTTGGGCCGAAGGGCCTGTTTCCACACTGTAAGTAATCTAAAAAAAAATCTAAGTGAGCTCCAAGGAGGCTGCCAAAAGGCTCAACTAATATGTTGTTAAATTTTCCTCATTTGTCATCAGACCACTGCTTTTTTTCATTAAGTGCAACAAGATGGCTATGCCTGGATTGCCAAACAAACAATTTGGGCACTTTCCATGTCATATACATTGGGTACAAATAGACAAAATTTAATCAAGGTATCCTAGCATTTATTACTGTGCAATATGTTCTTTCAATAATGAATGTATAATTTGTATGATTACTTTGATGTTTAGCCCAAAATTTAAGGTGGCACATAGATGCCATACATTGATTTTGACCATAGTTCCAGAAAATCCATTTTAAATAGTGTTCAAATAAATCAGGAATATAAAATCGACTAAGATTCAATTAATAGACAGTTTACAGATACTTGCTGCATTATGTCTGGGCATCATTCACCAATCTCTTAAGTATGGAATGTTGGTCTTTATGATTTACATACACCATTGAATCGGTTGATGATAATGTGGCTCAGATGGAGTTACGTTAATCTGAGCCACTAACTTTAGAATTCCAGCTGTAGCATCAGATATTTGTTTTTTATTCCTGCTGTCAGGAAATGCCTGTCCTCCCAAGGGAGAGTGATACAAAAGATGAATAGAGAAGTGGAAAGGAAAAAAATGAATAATCCAGATAGTTAGCTAAATTGGTGACTTTTGTTTGACAAATGGTAATTCATAATATTTATGTTATATCCTTGCTAAAATAAAACAGGCAACAGTACCATCAGAAACACCAGAAAATATAATGCTTATGGTTGAATGGGTGCATTAAATATACACCACCAGTTACTGTTAATCATTAAAGCTACTGCTGAGTGTTTTTGAGTTTTGAAGAAATGGTTTTCAGTGACTTTTGCATACATTGTCAGCATTTGATAACTATGAAGGTATTGTGATATCAAAAATGATGTGTTTTTGGTGCATCTTTAAAATGTTTTCAGCCATTTTCCATATGACAAATGGATATTTTTTAAAGTAGACATACTCTTGTTCATATTTTTGTTCTTTTTGTTGACAACACAACATGTAGAGACAGAGCTCATAATTCTGCGTAGCTATCATTTTTACAGTTAGTCATTTGAAGAGACAATAGCCCTTTTGTTTGTCTTTGCTGAAATATCAAATATCTAAACACCCACCCGAATCCTGGCAAATCCTAAAACTAGGCATTTGTGATATTATAAAACAGGAACAAATTTAAATGATTCTGTGTACAAGATAACTATAGCCAGCAGTTTATTAGTTTGAAAATAAATAAAACACATTTCCACTGAAAGCTGTCTGTCACTTTTGCAGGATATCTTGTAATAAACTTGAAAAGAAAATTTTTCATTCTCTCAACCTTGCCAAAATATAGTTTTATAAAATTAAATTCAGCACAGCAAGCTTACTCCTGGCTTACATCATATCTGTTTTGATAATTCAGCTTTCCATCAAAACAGTTCTGAGACGCCTACATTCTTTCTTCATAGAAGATTCCTCCACTGCTGTATTTAACAGGGCCTTTGTCTGTGTGTGCCATGTTTTTTACATTTCTGACTTATCCTTTCTCCTCCTCCTGGAACCATGCGAGGGTTCCTGTTTTCATCACCTTACAGCTATCAGCCTCTATTCAACAGACCTTTTTGGTTATTTCTGCCACCTGCACCTTGCTAAATACATTTTCCGTCTTTTCAGCATTCCACTGTTCCCGCCAATAATACCCTGGTTCACCCCTCAGGCATCCATAATACCCAACCACCTCGCTTCCCACAGTAACCTCCCATACAAACACAGGAGATGTAGAACCTGACTTTTTCCCTCCTGCCTCCCTTACTGTTCAAAGCTCCGAACACTCCTTTCATGTGAAGCAGTGACTTCTAAGTACTTTCTTTGATGTAGCTTATTTTAATTATTGCTCATAATGCAGTCTCCTGTACACTGGGGGAGCAAGTGCAAATTGGGTGACTGTTTTTTGGATCTCTTCCATTCAGTTGCAAGTGTGACTCCATGTTGTTAGTAGCTCAACTTTTTAATTCTTCACCTTGGTTTCGAACTGACATTTCCAATGACACTCAAGAAACAGTATCTTATCTTTCAACTGGGCAGTTTACAGCCTACCAGAGTCAACACAGTTCAGCAATTTCAAATCATAATCTCAGTGCTCACTTTGTTTCATAGTCTTTGCCTGTTACAATTTTCTGCTTATTGTTTGCTTTTAGTCAGCAGCAGAAGCAGTAGTGCACCTACTGCAGTTCCATTTTTTCCTTTTTTTTGTTTTAACTTTGTCCCATCACTATCCTTGGCCCTGGAAGACTAATTGTGCGGTCTTTCTCTGTTTCACAGGCCTTCCTTTTATTCCTTGTCTCATCACGTCTTACTTAAATCTATTAATTTTTCACTGTTTGATGATTAGACACAGATCTGAAATGTTACCTCTGTTTTTTCTTTCCACAGATGCTGCAACAGCCTAATGACTATTGCCAGCATTTTAGCTTCTTTCAGATTTTTAGCATCCAAGTATTCTGCTTCCCAGAAATTCTATGTAAGATGTTTCCCAGTGGTTAAAAGTGAATTTGTTACATTTACATCAGTCAGCAGAATGGTACCCTACCATCAGATTAGCATTTCATGAATGTTATCACACAGGAGTTAATTTTTTTGAGCTAGCCTTTCAAATTGTAGGTGTTTAAAGTGATTAGCATTACTAACCAAAGTCTGTGTTCTTTCAACAGCAAAGCACTATTCATCATGGTAACAGTGCCAATACTAGTCATTTTCCTTTGTTCCATCAAGCATGTAATGCTGCTTAAGGCAGAATGGCGACAGACAAGAATACCTGCTATTTTGCCTCATGATACCGTGACACTGGAGAAAGCTCATTTTCAGGGTAAAACAAAACTAGAAGTAACCTCTCCATGTGAATTAGAGTGTCATAAAAGAGCACCCCTACCAACGTATGAAGATCTAAAAGAATATTTGTCTTTTGAAACTCTGTACTTGAATGGAAGCAGAACCCTCACAAGTGTAAACATCTATAGTTTCAATTCTGTCAACTTGGAAAACAAACAACATTACAGCAGTGGTCGAAGAACGAAAAGGCAGGTCTTTGGCTTGGATGGCAGATTCAGCATCTTGGCTAAAAACTTTCTGTTGAGCTATCCTTTCTCAACGTCAGTGAAAGTTTCCACAGGTTGCACTGGGATTCTTGTATCAGAGAAGCATGTTCTAACTGCTGCCCACTGTATTCATGACGGTAAGAACTACGTGAAGGGTGCACAAAGGTTGAAAGTTGGATTTTTAAAGCAGAAACAAAAAGCCACAAATCAAACCAACTCAATATTTCCAGAAAAACCTAGGCTCCATTGGATACGAGTAAAACGGACACATGTCCCAAAGGGATGGATCAAAGGTTCAGCAAATGAAATCGGCATGGATTATGACTATGCACTACTGGAACTGAAAAGACCTCACAAGAAACCCTTTATGAAAATAGGAGTTACTCCACCTCGGGGAAGGATGCCTGGTGGTAGGATTCACTTTTCAGGTTTTGATAATGACCGTCCAGGAGATCTTGTTTATCGTTTCTGCTTGGTCAAAGATGAAACTTATGACCTTTTGTATCAGCATTGTGATGCTCAGCCAGGAGCTAGTGGTTCAGGTGTTTACATTCGAATGTGGAAACGGCAAAGTCGGAAGTGGGAGCGAAAAGTGATTGGCATATTCTCAGGACATCAGTGGGTGGACAAGAATGGCATGCAGCAGGATTACAATGTGGCTGTTCGGATCACTCCTCTGAAATATGCACAGATTTGTTTCTGGATCAAAGGAAATTATGTTGACTGTAGAGATGGATAAAGGTTTTTATTTGATGTTTTTAAAACTGCACTGTGTAAGCTGGTAAGCTTTCGTATCCAAGAGACATTCAACTTAATGTACTGTGGATACATGTCATGTGACTGCAACGTAAGGACAAAATATTGCAACAGAGCTCAATTAAAAATATAGAAAAAAAGATTATAAAATGCTTTGTAACTGCTTATTGTGGCACATTGAATTTAAAAAAGATAGCAACCCTCTAATAACTTCCTTTTGCTGCATTTTGGAACACCTTTAAAACATGTTGTGTTTAATGTTGCAACCATTTCTTTTCTCCCGGCCATAAATGTTTAAATATTTTAAACAGCCAGTCTAATAAGATAGCATTAAATGCCTTTTGGTGTCTTGATTTACAATGCTATTTGAACATGTTGCAGCACTTAAAGTGAATTTTCAAATGAGTTGTAATGTTAAAAGGCCATTTTTTGCAAAACTGAGTCACTGCTTTTAATATGGAAACTATCTTACCAGACAGGTGTTTGCACAGCAAGTGTGGAGATTCTTCTGTCCCCTTTATAAGACTGTAAATTTTGAGTGTAGAAGTATGGAAGCAGTTGCTTAAAAATATTTTCATACATAGTAAAGCTGGTTACAAATGTCAGAGCTACTCACAGAATGGTATTTTTTTTCTTTTTATTTAGCTATGGATCAGAACTCAAAAGCAAGTTATTAATGACAGTTATGTAGGGATGTGAGATAATGTGTAAGTCAGTAATACATCTAATACAGTGCTAATATGGTTATACAGAACCTGTCATTGACTCTAATATAGTCAAACAGCTTGGAAACTAATCCATACTGAACATGTTCCTAAATTAAACTACTCCCACTTGCCTGCATCTGGCCCATATCCCTCCAAACCTTTCCTATTCGTGTACTTTTCCAAATGTCTTTTAAATGTTATAATTGTACTTGCATCCAGCATTTCCTCCAGCAATTCATTCTATATACTAACCACTCTCCGCCTAAAGGAGGTTGCCCCTCATGTCCTTTTTAAAACTTTCTCCTGTCACCTTAAAAATCTGTTTCCTAATTTTGAATTCCCCCATGCTAGGGAAAAGACCCTTGCTATTCATCATATCGATGCCTCTCATGATTTTATAAACCTCTATAAAGTCACCCCTCAACCTCCCATAATCCAGTGAAAAAAATTTTTGGATATCCAGCCTATTTTTTATAACTCAAACCCATCATTCCCAGCAACAAACTGGTAGATATTTTCTGAACCCTCTGTAATTTAATAATATCCTTCCTATAGCAGTGCAAAATTGAACATTTTAAAATTTTGTGGAGTTTGCACATCCTCCCGTGACTGCATGGGTTTCCTCCGGATGCTCCGGTTTCCTCCCACAATCCCACAATCCAAAGATGTGCAGGTCAGGTGAATTGGCCATGCTAAATTGCCCATAGTGCTAGATGCATTAATCAGAGGGAGATGGGTCGAGGTGGTTGCTCTTCGAAGGGTCAGTGTGGACTTATTGGGCCGAATGGCCTGTTTCCACACTATAAGGAATCTAATCTAATCTAAACTTTCACATTGATAAAAGAATGAAAGCTTCATTAATATTAACAGGAACATTAAGTAAGATAGCTATCAAATTAGTCACAATTCAAGGTTGTCTTCAAGTTTTATTGATCCATTTCTATCACATATGAGTTCCTGATGAGGTCAGCATGGATTTCCCTGATGATGTAATGTTGGTTTGTTTGAATACCTGCAGTCCATATGGCAAAGGTACTCCAGCAATACTGTTAGATATTGCGTTCTAAGAATTTACCCCAGTGACAATTAAATAACTACAGTGCGTCTTATTCAGAATGATGATTTGACTTGGAGGAAAGTTTGGAAGTGGCACCGTTCCTATGTACTTTCTGTCCTTGTTCTCTAGTTGGTAAAAATCACGTGTTCAGAAAGTGTTGCTGAAGAAACCTTGATGAGTTCCTGTATCATTTTGATCATACACCCTGAATTGCTTGTAGTGCATGAGCTGCTAATCAAGTGAATGGCTGTGCTGCGGATAATATTAAATTTTTTGGGTGCTCTTGCAGACCTGCTAGCCAATTAAATTTTGTTAATTACTTTTTGGCACAAGATCTTCTTATTTTTATGTATTCCGTTTCTTGAGCCTTCTTCTCAAAAAATTGAATATTTTATGAGTGGCCAATTAACTCCCCATTTGGGGTTACCCTTAAAGAACATGTTTCATCCTCAATCTGATGGCAGATCTTTCCTGTTTTTCACATAATATCTGTGGAATGACTTGGGAAGAGCTATTTTCATTTTATCCCTGCAACTCACATTATTAGCATGTCATGCTATCTCTTTATCTTATTTAGATAAGTTTTATTTTTAATATCATATTCCCAGGATAAGTTATGTTTACTAGTGTAAAGTTTTTTGAACAAAGTAATGCTACAATCTTTCTTGAAAATAGCTGTGATTATCAATAACATTGTTTGCATAAATATGCAACTCATATTCAAAGTCCATTTGGGATGTTGATGAAAACTCCAACAGTCAGTGCTCCAGTTTTAACATTTTGAAATTGCTAAACATTTAGTGAAAGCCTCTTGGTGTTATTCTACTATATGTTGATCAGTTGTGGAATTATTATCATCCATGAATATTTTGAAATTATTTTCTGTATCATATTTTTCATAAGCATACTCAAAAGTTTACACAGTATTTTGTAATGCTCACTATTGTAGCATACATTGTAACAACTTGTAATGAAACTTCCCAATGTGTTTCACAGAAAGGCTAGGAAACAAATTTGGCACTGAGCCACAGAAGGACCTGTTGGATCAGGAGACTAAAGTTCGGTCATGGAGGTCGATTTTAAAGTGTGTTCTGAAAGTGGAAAGTCAGAGAGAGTAAAAAATGGTAGGAAGGACATTCCAGGCTTTGGGGTGTAGTCAACTAAAATCATAGCAACCAATGCTAACTGAAATCATAGCAACAGCTGCTTTTTAAAACATCCATTTTGTTTTTAAATCCCATTTTAATTCATTCACATTCCTTATTCCTCCTTATCACTTTAAGGTGGCTGACTGCTAGAGTGGTGTTCCAACTTACAGAGTCATAGAATTCCCAATGTCAGTGGAGATGAAGAGGCAGGATCCAGTCTGAATCCAGAGAGAAGAAGATTAAGAATCTTTTAGTGCAGGAAATCTCACTTTGTTTCAGTTTGACATTACAAGCTGTATGACTCCTTAATCCGGTGCGAATTAAAAGTTCCCTGTGGTCTCCGGAATCTTAATTTTTTTTTATAATCTACAATTAATTTTACATACTTTTGCAGTAATGTGTGCTGTCATTCACATTACCTTACACTTTAAATGCTGGTAGAAAAACTCTAGCTGTAGACAGTTAAAGATCTCTCCTAAATTTAATCCAGATACTATAAACAGATTACTCACTATATTAATCAGACAGTTGTGACTTCCTGTTAAGATGAGCAGCTGCAGTTTAGGAGCAGTCTTGTCTATGAATCACAATGCATAACAATTAGTTTTTGGACTCCGGGGTAGGATTATTCAATGGAAATGTGTTTGTGATGTACCAGAGATTATTCATTGAATAGTTGGGACATGTCAACAGAGATCATTTCTGGTCTGACAATATCCTGTCTCTGCTGCAGTGACGTGTACAACTGAGTATCACTCCTGTTTTGAGCAAACACTGACATGTTTAAATTTGCTGATATGGACCAGCATGTTTGAGCTGAGCAAGCAAAGTAAGCAAAAGTACAACAGATCACCTGTGATTTGACAAATTCAGGTTATGACTTGAGTATCACCACTCCCTCGAAGTTCTTTGCAGTTACATCAGCAATGCCATTAATGACTGATCTCACCAGATATTTAATTGTGTTTGTTTACCTTAACTTGAACTTGAAACTGTAATAATTTGGAGTAAAGATCTTGATACTACACCAGCTGAACTCCATAGGATTTGGATTGAATATTACTCAAAAGGAAATAAACAAGTTGTTGTTGGCTATCAATGACAACAAAACAAAAAAAAATTGACCATGTATTATTGGTTGCATTTGGACAAGATACAGTACTGAATGTGAACATGTACATAAAATTCTGTGTGAATATTTAAAACAATTTGTTTTAATACTTGGTGTGTCTTAAAGTGATGGTCTCAGTATGTGATGTGTGAAATGTCTGAAATTTTAGTTTACGCCACAACATGAACATAGGGTGGAATGTATCACAGTTTTGTTGTCAATTTTCTTACAGTGCCAACTCAGTAGAAATTTCAGTGGTGAAGTATCCAGTTGCAGTTATATCGATCTGAATGTAAACTTACCAGAATCAATTTTGTACAGAATGATCAAAATTGTTTTATTCATATTTTAAAAAACCTTGCTAAAATGTACTGTGCTGCACTGAGAATTGTTTTTAATATCTTGTGGCTACTCTATTTTGTTGGGGCTTTGATGCAGACAATTTCTAATGCAATGTATGTCAACATATTACTCAATAAAGCAATGAATAAGGTAGCTTAATTTGTATGTGTATCAAATCCTTGAAATGCACTTTAAAATTTATAAATGACAACATTTATAGCAATGAGCATATCCCTACTCATGTTATTAATATGTAGATTCCAGATTCCACTTATCAACAGCAGTTTGAAGTGCTAGAATGGGAAAATGGGGTATTTAGTCCATTATGTCTGTAATATCTAGCCTTCACATTGGAGCAATAGCCTTTTATCCCTTTGCCTTCTTCAATGTCAATGCTTTTGTTCCAGAAATAAAACCATAAGATGTAGGATCAGAAGTAGGCCATTCAGCTGATCGAGTTTGCAATGTCATTCAATTAGATTATGGTTCATTTGGTAATCATTATTTCCATTTCCCTGCTTTTTCCAGCTTTGGTCTGACAAAAGCCTTGTTTAGATTTGGCAAAACTTGCGTACTTTTATTCCTTTTGAAATAAAGACTAACATTTCGTTTGCGTTTTTGATTATCCGCTGAACTTGTATGCCAGCTTTGTGTAATTCATGGACAAGGTCTCCCAAATCCCTTTGTTCCAAAGCTTTCTGCAGTCTGTCTGCAATAAATAATATTCAGCTCCTCTATTTTTCCTGCTAAAGAGCATAACCTCACATTTTCCCACATTATAGTGTTTAATGCTTTCTTAAGTGACATGATGGACTTTGCTTCATATAAGGATACTCTTTCTGTGAAAACAATCCTGTAACCACAATAACTCATTTATAAATTTATTTGTAGAATCATATTGCATGTGCACTTCATTGAGCGAATACAAGACAAAACTAGATGCTGAATTAAAAGCTGAAATATGAGGAAAGGTGACCAAAAGATTGGTTGGGTTTTAGGAGGACAGTAGAATGGAGTTCCAGAAGTTAGGCTCTCAACTAATTTTTTCAATTTGCCAAATTATGACCCTAATTATTATTGCAAAAGAGTGTAAGAAATATACAAATGTCTGGGAAAGTTGAATTCATTGAATCCCTACTTTGCAGATAGAACTCATTCTGCCCATCGAATCTTTGCTGACCTTCTGAAGAGCATCCCACCTGGACCCATCCAATTCAACACCCTCCCCACCACCCTACCCCGTAATCCTACATTTACCATGGCTAATCCATCTGACCTGCACATCCCTGGAAACTATGGAGCAATTTAGAATGGCCAATACACCTAACCTGCACATCTTTAGACTGTGGGAGGAAACCAGAACACCAGACATCCAGATAGACACAGGAAGAATATGCAAACTCCATATAAACGTCACCCAAGATTGGAATCCAATTAAGGTCCCTGGTACGAGACAGCAGTGCTAACTATTGAATTCTGAAGAGGTTGTAGAATTGAAGGCGGTTGGAGATAGGAAAGAGTGAGGACATGAAAGGATTTAAATAAAAATATGAGAAATTCAAATTGGATGAGTGGAACAAAACCACTCTAAGTTAGCAAGGATAAGGTGATGAGTGAGCAGGATGTGATGCAGGATAAGAAATGGAGTAGAATTTTTGAATAGTCAAATGGGTGGCACGGTGGCTCATTGGTTAGCACTGTTGCCATATAGCAAGAGGAACCAAAGTTTAATGTTCAGGTTAGGAGATGTCACACTAGAACAGACATGGAGGATCTACAACTTTCTTAAGCATTAAGTTAATGTACAATTTCCTGCAGAGCTCATGTGCTGCAAAGT
Organism: Hemiscyllium ocellatum; assembly: GCF_020745735.1. Classification (NCBI taxonomy): domain Eukaryota; kingdom Metazoa; phylum Chordata; class Chondrichthyes; order Orectolobiformes; family Hemiscylliidae; genus Hemiscyllium; species Hemiscyllium ocellatum. The sequence goes on along the minus strand of NC_083406.1, from coordinate 59,884,566 downwards.
ACAAACTAGTTTAAAGTAATAACCACAATGTGAGGGAACACTCTCAGAATATCTGCATTCTTCTGTTCCTGTATCCGTGCGTTATGATGCAGAACAGAGGCACACATTGGAATGTTCAATCCAGCTGCTTGGTCCTCTTTAATCTACTGGGGATCCAAAAAAATTGGAGAGCAGAGAGTGACATTTTGTTTAAATATTGTTCATGTTTCAGTGAGAATCTTTTTAAAATCACAAAGGAAATCATTTTGTAACAATAAAGCTATTGCATGTTTTTCAAAGGTTAGAAAGACCCTGGGTGGAATTAAACCATGGGACCGTTATATGTAATACCTGTCCAGATCACAACACATCAGGTTTTGATGATTAACAAACTGTTGATAAGAGAAACTAGAAATGAGTCTTGTGGGAATATGAATATGAATTAGTACGCATAGGAAATCAGGGCAGAGGTACCACTGTCATTACTGCATGCAATATCTTCCCTCTGCCACTCTCCATTCTCCCAAATACTCCCACACAATGAACCCCGCATACCTTCTGCACTGCCTACTCACTCACTTGGGACTCTTCCAGACTTTTCCCCCAAGCACTACAAACATGTAACCTACTCAATTCTTCCAGTTCTCTCATTATAACCTGATACAAAAGCTGCAGAATTGGGGTAATGCAGCTAGATCATTCTGCCTCAGGCCTGCAAGCTTTCTGCCTACCTCCATGAACAGACTGGTGGCTGCAAAGAAAAGCCAGGCCCAGCAATCTCAGAGTCTGATGGCTAAGTGCATATATCTGTTCTTCATCACTTCAGACATTCGAGCTCATAGCATGGCAATGCTGTACAGGACATTAGAATGCTGTACTTTTGGAATACCGCATTCATTGCTGGTCCTCCCTGTTATAAGAAAGATGTTGTTAAACTTGAAAGGGTGCAGAAAACATTTACAAGAATGCCGTTGGGGTTGAAGGGTTTGAGCTATTGGGAGAGTCTGAATAGGCTGAGGCTATTTTCCCTGAATAATCAGAGGTTAAGAGATTACCTTATAGAGGTTTATAAAATCATGTGAGACATGGATAGGATGAATAGCCAAGGTCTTCTTCTGAAGGTAAGGGGGTCCAGAACTAGAGGACATAGGTTTAAGGTGAGACGGGAAAGATTTAAAATGAATGTAAATGGCAACCTTTTTCACGCAGAGGATGGTGCATTTATATAATGAGCTGCCACAGGAAGTGATGGAGGCTGGTACAATTACAACATTTAAAAGTCTTCCAAATGGGTAAATGAATAGGAAGGGTTTAGAGGGATATGGGCCAAATGCTGGCAAATGGGACTAGATTAGTTTAGGCTTTCTGGTTGGCATTGTCAAGTTGGACCAAAGAATCTGTTGCCATGCTGTACAGCTCTATGATTCTATGATTGCAGGACGAGGAACTTTGGTCTCACGGCAGCTGTCCCTTCCTCACAAAGAGTCAGGGTGGTGTTCAGCCAAAGGAGGAACAATACATCCTGCTCTCCCCCTTGACATTGCTTCTCAGGTCACTTCAAAGGTGGCCGGTTCTTCTATCTCCACCCTGCCTGCCACCCTCAGCCCTTGATATCATTAACTAATGCCAGCTCAGGCCAGTTTCTTGAAGCTTCCAAGTAACTTTCATACAAGTTAAAGCAACTGAACTTTTTAATATGTTCAGCTATAGTGTATTAATCCCAATGGGGAAACTGTAAACCAAAGTAACCAAATTTACTTAATGAACACAAATGAAGAAATTATTGACAAGGTTCCAGTTTTTGAACCCTTTAGCATAAGTCAGCATTAATGCAAATTAAACCAAAATTAACAGGCAGTTGAAAATGTAAATTTCACTTTAAATATTAAAATAATTATAACAAAAAAGATACATTTTATACAATCAAAATATTTGCATCACTCCTTGTAAACCTATGGCAGTATGTAACTATACAGTTTCACAATATGTTGTTCTTCATTCACAGAATATCTATCAGCGGTTCTATCCAACAACAACTTTGATGTTCACGTTTCATGGATATGATTATCATCAGCAAAGCACACATCTATAAACCTTCTGTCTCTCTGCAGTTATAACATGGTTTAGTTTCAGATTACATTTTCAACTGACCAACCAATAAGAATTCAATTTTTGGTTTGGTCTTCTGTTGGAAAACACCAAAGTTTTAGAGTCTCAATTATTCACACAGCTTTCCAGATTTTTGACCTTTTTAAACAGCTTACATAGTGCCTCAAAGTGCTTCTGCCTCATTTTCTGCCAAATAAATACAAACTAATCTGAAAGCAATTTGTTTCTCTTCATTACAAGGGTAGGGCTTATACAATCAATGGTAGGACCTTAGGTAGTGTTGTAGAACAGAGGGACCCAGAAGTGCAGGTACATCATTCTTTGAAGTTTGCATTACATAAACACAGTAGTTAAAAAGACGTTTGGCATGCTTGTCTTCATTGCTCAGTCTGTTGAGTATAGGAGTTGGGAAGTCATGTTGAGGACATTGGTCAGGCCTCTTCTGGAATGTTGTATCCAGTTCTGGTTGCCCAGTTATAGGAAGGATATTATTAAGTTGGAGAGGGTTCATAAGAGATTTACCAGATGCTGCCAGGTATGGAAGGCTTGAGTTATAAAGAAAGATTGGATAGGCTGAGACTTTTTCACTGGAGCATAGGAGAGTGAGAGGCGACCTTATAGAAGTTTATAAAATAATGATGGTTATAGATAGAGTGAATGGTAATTGTTTTTTCCCTGGGATGGGGAATTTCAAGACCAGGGATTGCATTTTTAAGGTGAGAGGAGAAAAGATTTTGAAAAGACAAAAGGAACAAATTTATTATACAGAGAGTGGTTCGCATGTGGAATGAACTTTCTAAGGAAGGAGTGGATGTGGGTACAATTATAACATTTAAAAGACATTTGGATAAGTACATGAATAGGAAATGTTGAAGGGATATGGGCCAGGAGGAGGCAGATGGAGCTTGTTTAGCTTGGGATTATGTTCAGCATGGACTGTTGGAGTGATGTGTATGATTCTATGAGAATTCACAATGCTCCTCTTTGTTTATGCAGCTGCACACTGATTGTCTTTATTCTCCAATTCTTCTGCTTTTAGCTCTCCTTTGTGTCTGGTCTCCACACACTTTCCTTTTCTTTCATTTTATTGTAATTAGTTCCTGGTCAAGGATCATCATCGCACAAGGAACTATTATCTTAGAAAATTACAATGTCTAGTTCTACAAATAATGCAACATGTTAAAATTCCTTGTCAAACTTTTAAGAATCAATTCCGGATTCCGCCAAGCTTTTAAAGAAATTACAAATTTTCCTACTGTATTCTGTCTGGGTCAAAAATCATCACAATGGCCATTTCTTTATTTCAATGGTTGGGCGCCTAACTACCTGAAATAGACAATTTGTCTTTAATTCTTTATATCCAATTTCATTTCTTATTGAAACATAACGTCCCTAACCAGAGGACACAGCTTAAAAATAAGGGGTAGGCCATTTAGGACAGAAATGAGGAGAAACATCTTCACCCAGAGGGTGGTGGGTGTGTAGAATGCTCTGCCTCAGAAGGCAGTGGAGGCCCAGGCTCTAGATTCGTTTAAGAAAGAGTTGGATAGAGCTCTCAAGGATAGTGGAATCAAGGGTTATGGAGATAAGGCAGGAACAGGATACTGATTGAGGATGATCAGCCATGATCGTAATGAATGATGGTGCAGGCTTGAAGGGCAGAATGGCCTACTCCTGCACCTATTGTCTATTGTCTATTTTCTACTATGTTTCTAACTTTACACCAAAGCCACTTGCAGCTTTGAAGTATGATTGCTTTGCTGATGTCAGCTTATGAACCCAAGGTCTGAAAACATTGTTTTCCATTTTGTTCATGAAAAAATAAAATTGTAGCTATAAGCAGGTTACTTTACTTAAAAAAGTCTTTTGACCTGGTAAATCATGCTGGTAGGTTTTGGTAATTTTTCTGTAAAGTTACTTCCTGCAAAAAGCATTGCATATTCCGTTGAAACTGTTGATACTCCTGATTTGGATAACATTGCAAATCTCAACCACAATTTTTGAATAAAGTAATATCAACATTTATTCCTGCCTCCTGATCATTGACATTCCTAATGCCTCCTATTGCATCTGTTTCCCTTCTCTCCACAGACCTTTTTTTCTCATCTTAACGAATAAGTTTTGAGAAATGTACATGACTCAAAATATACTTGCTGGCTTCTCAAACACTCAGTAGCCTGGGCATGATTATAGGAATATTTCTCAACAGAGGATGATGAAAACATTGATAGTATCTGTACACAATGGCCTTGTTTACTGAGGTGTAAAATCAGATTCTATAAACACCTACTACCTCTGCAAAGTTTGATGCCAATGAGTGGAAGTTAACACGTGTTGTAGAGCACTATCACGATACTAAATGGGACAGACTTTGAACAGATTTAGCAACTCAAGATTGGGCATCCATGAGGCACTGTGGGCCATCAACAGCAACAGGATTATATTCCAGCACAATCTGCAACCTAATGGCCCAGCATATCCCCTACTCAACCATTACCATCAAGCCAGGGGATCAACCCTGGTTGAATGGAGAGTGCAGGAGGGCATCCCAGCAGCAGCACCAGACATACCTAAAAATGATGGTAAAACCTAGTGAAGCCACCAAACAGGATAACTTGCATGCCTAACAGCATAAGCAGGAAGTGATAGACAGCCCTAAGTGGTCCCACAACCAACAGATCAGATCTAAGCTCTGCAGTCATGCCACATCCAGGCATTGCTTTTGTAACAATTTTCAGCCAGATGTACTGAGTGGATGATCCATCTCACCCTCCACCAGCAGTCCCCAGCATTACAGATACCAGTCTTCAGCCAATTCGATTTACTCCATGTGATATCAAAAAACAGTTGGAGGGTCTGGATACTGAAAAGGCTATAAATCCTGACAACATTCTGGCAATAGTACTGAAGAATTGTGCTCCAGAACTTGCTGCTCCCCTAGCCAAGCTCTTCCAGTACAGGTACAACACTGGCATCTATCCAAAAATGCAGGAAATTGTCCAGCTAAGTCCTGTACATAAGATGCAGGACAAATCCAACCCAACCAATTACCACCCCATCAGTCTACTCTCAATTATCAGTAAAGTGATGGAAGGGGTCATCAACAGGGCAGCATCTGCTCAGCAATAACCTGCTCAGTGACGTCCAGTTTGGGTTCTGCCAGGGCCACTCAGCTTCTGATCTCATTACAGCCTTGGTTCAAGCATGTTCAAAAGCTGAATTCCAGAGGGGAAGTGAGAATGATAGCTCTTGATATCAAGGCTGCATTCGACCAAGTGTGGTATTGAAGGGGTCTAGCAAGTTAGTGGGTATTGGGGGCAAACTCTCCAGTGATTAGAGTCATACTTGACATATAGGAAGATGGTCATGGTTGTTGAAGGTCAGTCATCTCAGATCCAGGATATCTCTGCAGGAATTACTCAGGGTAGTGTCCTAGGATCAACCATCTTCAGCTGCTTTATCAATGGCCTCTCCATCATAAGGTCAGAAGTGGAATTTTGTCAGTGATTGTACAATGTTCAGCAACACTTGCCACTCCTCATATACTGGAGCAGTCCGTGTCCAAATGCAGCAAGATCTGGACAATATCCGGTCTTGGGCTGACAAGTAGCAAATAACATTCACACCTTGCAAATGACCATAACCAACAAGAGACAATCCAACCACCGCTCCATGACATTCAATGGTGTTACTATAATTGAATTCCCTATTATCAACATCCTGGGAGCTATCATTGATCAGAAACTTAAATGGACTCACCACATAAAAGCAGTGGCTGCATGAGCAGGTCAGAGGCTAGGAATACTGCAGCTAGTAACTGACCTCCTGACTCATAAAATCCTGTTCACCATTTGCAAGGCACACATCAAGAGTGAGATGGAATAATAATCCCCACTTGCATGGATGAGCACAGCCCCAGCAATACTCAAGAAACTTGACACCGTCCAGGGCAAAGCAACCCTCTTGATTGGCACCACATCCACAAGCATTAACTTCCTCCACCACTGACACTCAGTTGCAGCAGTGTGTACTATCTACAATATGCACTGCAGAAATTCACCAAAGATCCTCAGACAGCACCTTCCAAACCCATGGCTACTTCCATCTAGAAGGACAAGGGCAACAGATATATGAGAACACCACCACCTCCAAGTTCCCCTCCAAGCCACCCACCATCCTGACTTGGAAATATATCACCATTCCTTCACTGTCACTGGGTCAAAAACCAGGAATTCCTTCCCTAATGGTGTTGTGGGTCAACCCAAGCAGATCTGCAATGGTTCAAGGGAACTAGAGATTAGCAATAAATGCTGGCCAGCCAGCAATGTCCATATCCCACTAAAAGAAAATTAATATGTGTGAGGTTTCTAATCTACCATTAATTAACTGTGTTTTACAATAAAATAATTAGCACTATTGAAATAATTGATATAATAATTATTTGGAATTAATTATTGACATTATCAAAGCACATCTACAAGTTATTCTGTTTTATTATATTTCAAACACACCAAATTTCAAATAGCAAAATGGAAGTTATTTACACAGCAGTGGGATGAAGAATGGTAGAACTACTGAACTTTTAAAATGCAATGCTGTGAAATCTGATTGTTGTCTCAGCATTAATTCAAGAAAATATATCATCCAAAATATTTAGAATGGATTTACTTAAGGGGAATTGTTCTCTCTTGAATTAGTTTCAAATATTAACTGCCACTCCTCCAAACTGTTCTGAAGTAACTGAGTGACTGTAATTTAAATCAAATCTCTACTATCCTCTTATAGTACACAGTACAGTAATGTGAAATGTCTTAACTATGAGATAAACTGCTGTTTAAACAGTAGGTAGATGATAGGCTACAGCTTTCAAAATAATCTACATTAGCTACTTTTCCTATTCTTCATTGTCATAACATGAGGGCAGGTTATTTAAATTACAGTATTGCACTGATTCACATCAGGAAAAGTCTAACGACATATTCATAAAAAAATCAATGTCTTGAAAGTTTCACCTCAGACAAATCTTTGATTAAACACTTCCTTAATTATAGAGTGATAAGCAAATTCTCAGTCACTTTTTGTGCAGTCTGCATTTTTTGCACTATAATTGTACTTCAATAAAGGATATAACACAAAGACAAAATTCTGCAGATGTTGGAAAGCTGGAATCAGTATTTCCAGTATTTTAATTTTTTTCTGATGATATGTCATGAGCCTGTAATATTATGTTTCTCCCTCCAGAAATACTTGGTTTTACCAGTATTTTCTGTTTTCATTTCTTTAGTGATTTATCATACTTGCATATCACATATTAGGATAACACTAATGTCTTTGATTACAATATGTCATTGCCATATATCAGCAACTGTGTGATGGTGACAAGAGTGAGGTTCAAGGCTACAGGTGAAAGGGCTTATTTGACATATTTCCCACTTGTTTAACATAAGCAGACATTTTCTGTCAAGTCTATCATTGAATAAAATCCTGCCAACATACATTTAAGACAACATATCTCATAACATAGAAATGTAGAATAGGCCATTAGACCCTTTGAGCCTACTCCACCATTCAATTAGATCATGACTGGTAATTCAATTCAGTACCCTGTTTCCACTTCCTCCCATTTCCTTTGATCATTCTAGTCTTAAGAACTATACTTAATTCCTCCTTAAAAATATTCAAACGTTCTCTGGTTGAGAATTCCACAGGCTCACCACTCTCTGGGCGAAGATATTTCTCCTCATCTCTGTCCTAAACGGCCTATTGAATCTCCTTAGACCATTACCCCGGTTCTAATCTTCCCAGTCATTGGGAACATTCTTCTAAATTCCAGTGAATATAGTCTTAACTGATTTTGTCTCTCCTGCCATCACAGGAATCAGTCTGGTCAAGCTTCTTTGAACTCCTTCAATATCCAGCACATCCTTCTTCAGATAAGGAGACCAAAACTGCACACAATATTCCTGGTGTGGTCTTATAAATGCCCTGTACAATTTCAGCAAGTCATCCTATTCCTGTACTCAAAGCCTCTCACTAAGAAGACCAACATACCATTTGCCTTCCACACCACTTCCTTCAACATTATGCTTAATCACAGTTGGTGTACAAGGATATCGAGGTTTTGTTGCACTTCCCCCTTTCCCAATCTGTTCCCATTCAGATAATAATCTGCCTTCCTGTTGTTTGCTGTCAAAGTGGATAACCTCACTGACACAACTTGATATTTCTCGCTGGACTGTCATTAAAGATTGTTAGCTTAATTTGTGTTATCCATGCTATTATTTGTTTAAGTCCATGAAACCAAAATTCTGGGGGCAAATTGTTTAACATTATGATTCAAAATTAGTCTGGGCTCAGCGCTATCCCTGAACTACATGAATTTAAAATAAACAGATTGCTGGCCATCCACAGATTTGAATCAAGCTTCAAGCACCAATCACACCTCAATAGGCAGTTCAACGCCACTTTAAAGTTAGCTGCCTCAATATGAGTGACCCTAAGGTAAATCCCAGAAGAATGTGGAGGTGGAGGTGTGAGGGATGGGGAAGAAGCAATTGCAAATATATTTGGAATTTGGTGGGTACTTACACTGGTCTTTTCTCCAATATCAAGATGTGATTTTAAGGAAACATTTTTAAATATACCAGTCATTGACACTGAGGAGCCTGCTGAAGAATTCCCTTGAGGCAGGTCTGACTATTTTTATAAATGATTCTTCAACTTGCTTGTAATTATGGGCCCTACTAGTTTGACAGTGAGTTCACTGCCTTCACAGATGGGAAATAATTCATCCTAAAGCTAAATTTCAGCTGGTATAAATATGGAAAACAATGGCAATACATGCTCATTTTCATCCCATTTGGTATTTTTCTCTACCTTTGAGGGAACAGCACATTCACCCCTTCTTTGTGCATGTCTGTCTTTTCTTAAAAGTAAAGGAATTCTTATAAAATGACACAAATCTTGTGTTAAGGCAACTGAACACAATCTGGCATCCTAACTTATCTCTTCTAAATTCATTCATAGGACATGGATAAGACAAGAAAGGCAAGCATTTATTGTCTATTACTAATTATTAATGTATTAATGGGCTGAATTGTTTTCGTCTGAGTTTTGGAGGATTTTTTCACCAAGAGGCCTAGCAAGATTTCTCATTGTAAATTATTGAACCCACCTCCTTAACAACTTACTCTGCCCCAATAATGTCCCTATTCCCCGATTCTATACTCATTTTGCCACATCATTCCAGAATCAACTTGTCATTTAGCAGATAACCCACCAGAAAACAGGCATCCCTTTGTGCCAGTGCCATATTTAACTATGTATCATCTTTGCCCCTCACATTGGAACAGCGGCCACAAAATCACACTGTTCACAGCACTTGTTGTTATGGTTGATACTCCCTCAGAAATATCCTCACCTTAGTCACTGTTTAACCACAGTATCACACAGTTTATCTGTCCTTAGCTACATCATATCTGAGCATCCTCTCTAAGTCACTACCACTCTGTCCCCAGTGCCTGCTGGACACACACATGTTATCACTGTCCAATATGAGAACATTACACACAGACAAGCAATCAGGTTGCTCCAAACATGGGCTTTGCTCACAGATAGCAAAAGGGACTAGGAACAAAATTAGAACAGGGAGCAGTTTGCCCCCACAATGCAAACCTAGTGTTGGAATCATGACGGAAGATCATTCTACAGTTCATAATGATCTTCTGCACCCAGCTCAGATTTACTTGAATCCTGTATCAATCAGATCCAATTTAGCTAGTAATAAAATAAAATGATTACCAATCCTGGAAATCTGAAATAGAAACAGGAATTGTTGGAGAAGCTGCAGGTCTCAATCTGTGGAGAGAGCACATGTTAGCAAGGAACAAGAGTAGGCCATTTGTCATTAAACCCAACTGTCATTCAATAAGATCATGGGTGATCTGATATTAATCTCAACTGAACATTCTCACAGATCCCTGATACTCTTTCATCCCCTTGGTAATCAAAAATCTATGTACCTCTGCCTTAAAAATATTTAAAGATTCCACAGCCACTGCCTTTTGAGGAAGGAAATTCCAAAGACTCACAACTATCTGTGAGAAAAAAAGAAATCCTCATCTCTGTCTTAAATGGGTGACCCATTATTTTTAAACTATGATTTCTAGTTCTAGATTCTCCCATTAAAGGAAACACCCCTTCCACATTCACCTGGTCATGTCCTCTCTGGAAGTATATGTTTCAATGAACTTATGTGTGACTTTTTTAAACACTAGAACTATCACCTTATATATCTACCTTTTCTTATGAGACAATCTATTCATTCCAGGTTTTAGTCCAGTAAACTTTTTCTGAAATGCTTCCAACATGTTACATCCTTCCGTAAGTACGGTGACCAGTACTGTACACAGTAGTCCAGATGCAATCTCACCAATATCCTACATAACTGAAGCATAACCTCCCTACTCTTACATTCAATTATGCTTGCAACAAAATATAACATTTGATTAGCTTTCTTGATTACTTATTATAGTTGAGTAATAATCTTCTGTGATTAATTCACTAGGGCACTAGATCTCCCTGCATCTCAGACCTCTGTGATCTCTCACCATTTACAAAATATGGACAATAAAAGATATCCTACAATCTTCCCACCAAGATGGACAATTCCATCCTTTCCTACATTACACTTCATTTGCCAGATCTGTGCCCACACACTTAACCCATGTAGATCGTTTTTAGCCTCCTTAAGTCCTCTTCACTACTCACTTTCCTACCTTTCCTTGTGTCATCAGCAACCATATCTTCAGTCCTTCATCCAAATCATTTATATAGACTGTAAAGAGTTGAGGAGAAAGTGAGGACTGCAGATACTGGAGATCAGAGCTGAAAAATGTGTTGCTGGAAAAGCACAGCAGGTCAGGCAGCATCCAAGGAGCAGGAGAATCGACGTTTCAGGCATAAGCCCCTTCTCCAGGAATGAAGAAGGTGTGCCAAGCAGGCTAAGGTAAAAGACAGGGAGGAGGGACTTGGGGGAGGGGCGTTAGGAATACGATAGGTGGAAGGAGGTTAAGATGAGGGTGATATGCCGGAGAGGGGGTGGGCGCGGAGAGGTCAGGAAGAAGATTGTAGGTCAAGAAGGCAGTGCTGAGTCCAAGGGTTGGGACTGAGATAAGGTGGGGGGAGGGAAATCTGCATTCATCCCTTGTGGTTGGAGGGTTCCTAGGTGGAAGATGAGGTGCTTTTCCTCCAGGCATTGTGTTGTCATGGTCTGAAACATTCCGCAAGTAGACGGCCTGTCTCCCCAATGTAGAGGAGGCCACATCAGGTGCAGCGGATGCAGTAAATGATGTGTGTGAAGCTGGTGCTGAATTTGTGACGGATATGGAAGGATCCCTTGGGGCCTTGGAGGGAAGTGAGGGGGGAGGCGCAAGTTTTGCATTTCTTGCGGTTGCAGGGGAAGGTGCCAGGAGTGGAGATTGGGTTGGTGGGGGGTGTGGACCTGATGAGGGAGTCGCAGAGGGAGTGGTCTTTCTGGAATGCTGATAGGGGTGGGGAGGGAAATATATCCCTGGTGGTGGGGTCTGTTTGGGATGTGGCCTCCTCTACATTGGGGAGACAGGCTGCCTACTTGCGGAATGTTTCAGAGAACACCTCTGGGACACCCGCACCGACCAACTCAACCGCCCCGTGGCTGAACACTTTAACTCCCCCTCCCACTCTGCCAAGGACATGCAGGTCCTTGGCCTCCTCCATTGCCAGACCATGGCAACACGACGCCTGGAGGAAGAGCACCTCATCTTCCGCCTAAGAATCCTCCAACCACAAGGGATGAATGCAGATTTCTCCAGCTTCCTCATTTCCCCTCACCCCACCTTATCTCAGTCCCAACCCTCAGACTCAGCATTGCCTTCTTGACCTGCAATCTTCTTCCCGACCTCTCCGCCCCCACCCCCTCTCCGGACTATCACCCTCCTTCCACCAATCGCATTCCCAACACAACTCCCCCAAGTCCCTCCTCCCTACCTTTTATCATAGCCTGCTTGGCACACCCTCCTCATTCCTGAAGAAGGGCTTATGCCCGAAACGTCGATTCTCCTGCTCCTTGGATGCTGCCTGACCTGCTGTACTTTCCAGCAACACATTTTTCAGCTGTGAAGAGTTGAGGATCAATACTGACCCCTGTGACACAGCCACACATGACATTTTGCAAACTGAAAAAGACCCAAGTTAATTAATCTCTGCTTCATGTTAGCCAGCTAATCTTCTATCCATGTCAATATGTTCTTCGAATATGATGATCTTTTATTTTCCACATTAACCTTTCATGTGGCACCTTTTCAAATGCCTTTTGGACATCTAATTACAATACATTCACTGGTTACCCTTTATCTGGAACAAGTTACTTCTTCAAAAAACTCCAATAAATTAGTTAAATACAATTTGTTTTTAACAAAACCATGTTAGCTCTGCTTGATTACCTTGAACTTATCTAAATGCCCCATATAACTTCTTTAAAAATAGTATTTAATGTTTTCCCTACGTTAAACTAACTAGCCTGTAATTTTCTGCTTTCTGCTTCCCTTTAATAAGCTACGTTAGCTATTATTTTATCTAAAAACATCTTCCCCAAATCTAATGAGTTCAGAAAATTAAAACCAATGCATCAACTATCTTATCAAATATCAATTAAAACCTTAGGGTGAAATTCCTCAGGACCTGAGCATTTGTCAACTCTCAGTTCTAACAATTAAATCAGTATTACGTTCCTCTTACTAGTTTGCTTGAGTTACTCCCTCCCTTTCAATTCCTGTCTTACAGCTATTTCTGGAATGCTATTTGCAACTTTTTAGTGAAGACTAGCATAAACTATCTGCGCAATTTATCTGTTGTCTCATTACCCTTCATAACTAATTCCCCAGACCCATTTTCAATAAAACTTGTTTTGCTAACTCATTTCTTTTCTAAATGTCTGAGAAAACTTTTCCTGTCAATTTTCATATTTTTGATTAACTTTCCCTGTACTATAATTTTCCCATCTTATTAACCTATTAGTAACTCTTTGATTTTTTTATAGTTTGCCCAATCCTCTTACCTGCCACCTAGCTTTGCACAATTATGTCATTACTTTGAGTTTGCTACAATCTTTGATTTTTTTAAGTAACACATGAATGGTCTGTCTCTTAATTTGTTTTTTATTTGTTAGAATGTATCAATGGATGGTGTGGTGGCTCAGTGGTTAGCACTACTGCCTTATAGCATCAGGGTTGCAGGTCCAATTCCAGACTTGGGTAACTGTCTGTGTGGAGTCTGCATGGGTTTCCTCCCACAGTCCAAAGGTGTGCAAGCCAGGTGAATTGGCTGTGCTTAAATTGCCCATGGTGCATTAGTCTGAGTGGGTTACTCTTTGGAGGGTTGATGTGGATTGGTTGGGCCGAATGGCCTGTTTTCCACACTGTAGGGGATCTAATCTATTTTGCTCTTCCTAGAATATCTCCTTAAATGTTTGCCTACTGACCTATCCATTAACCTAAACTTACAGTTTGCTTTGGCTTGATCTGCTTTTATGCCCTCATAATCACCCTTGTTTAAATTCAAAATAGTAGTCTTGAACCTATGCTGAGAAGTTCTTTCAGTTACTCTTCCACAAGAACAATCAAGATTCTTACCAAATTGGCCACAAAGTTACATCAAAAACACAGCGGCTTTATAGTAGATTTTTCTAAACAAGAAATGTTTTTGGGCGGCACGGTGGCACAGTGGTTAGCACTGCTGCCTCACAGCGCCAGAGACCCGGGTTCAATTCCCGACTCAGGTGACTGACTGTGTGGAGTTTGCACGTTCTCCCCGTGTCTGCGTGGGTTTCCTCCGGGTGCTCCGGTTTCCTCCCACACTCCAAAGATGTGCGGGTCAGGTGAATTGGCCATGCTAAATTGCCCGTAGTGTTAGGTAAGTGGTAAATGTAGGGGTCTGGGTGGGTTGCGCTTCGGCGGGTCGGTGTGGACTTATTGGGCCGAAGGGCCTGTTTCCACACTGTAGGTAATCTAATTGCATTAAGTAGAGTTACACGGCATATGATGCATAATGTTCTCTTACCTCCCACAGCAACTCTGGAGGGTTCACAAATGAGGGACACTTTTGACCAGCTTTTGCCTCTTTTTAAATCATGTCTCTAAATTCTGAGATGACAATATTAAATTTGCAAGCACCTATGGCTTGGTGCAATCCAGATTTGACCAGTATTTGAAGCCTACGTTTGCAAATGGAGGATGAAATGATAGCAAATTAAATGTAACTGAAGTTAGCAAATTTCTACGTCATGTTTTTGTCCCATTAGTGGGCTAGGGTCTAGCAGGCATGGATCCTGCACTTCGTTCATCAAACAGACATTGACTTCACTCAACATAAAAAATCAAAAGAACAGCCGATGTTGGAATTCAGAAACAAGAATAAAAACAGAAATTGCTGGAAAAACTCAGCAGGTCTGGCAGCATCTGTGAAGGAATATCAGAATTAACACAGGGAATGCAGCTTGCAGTGGACACTGTTAACATCTGGCCTTATGTGCTCACCAGGTACCCCCAAGATACCTCCAAGTCCCTTTTATCTTGTTCTTCATTGGCAATCCATTTCCACCTACTCCACTACATTGAATTTCACTTCCAAGTGAAATCTGATGTTACACCATCCTCCTCTTGGCTTTTCCTGTAGAAAACATGGTAGTGGGCACTGCCAATAACACCACTCCTATAGACAACCAGACCAGCATAACCCTCTGTGCTTTCCACCTACCCCCTCCCATATATCTTGAGTCTGTTACCACCAGCAGCCACCTTGACCCTACCTCTATAGATGCCTCTGCTTTTCCCTCCCAGCCCCACCTCAGTGAATTTTGACACTTTCCCCAAGTTGCCCCTACAGAGCTCATTTGCGCAGACCTTCAGGGCATTATTCAACCCTGACCCCTATACATAACTGACCAGATCTATAACTACTCCTGTATATGCAGTTCCTGACAGTCAATGCATAAATGATTCCCCTGACCATTTGCAATGACCATGCAGGATGGACCATTGGCCTCTCCCCAGTTGGACACATCCCTGACGTTCTCAGCCTCAGCAGACAACTGACTGTTGTCAAGCCCTTGAAATGTGTGCCATGATGACCATGACAGACTCCATGACCATGACCCCCCGACTGATAGCTGCTCCCTCTTAATTGGACTGACAATCAGGCCCACCTATTTTCTGACAGGGCGATTTTCTTGAATAAATTTTCAGGAGTTTGCCATGGAATTGGCATATGCGGTAGTTATTAGATTGATGTATCCTATATGACAAAATGGATCACCCCTGTCCCGAAAGAGATCCCAACTGATGACCATGACAAACAGCCTGTTTATGTGGCAGTGCTAAAGAACACTGAACCCTGAGAGCATCAGTACACAGCAACTTTAATAGGTTTTTACTCTCGCTTAAATACCAATGTATAACAGGCATGAAAAGGCTAAGGAAGTCGTGGATGCTGTGAACATGCAGGTAACCACTAACTGGGACAATGCTAAGAGCCAATGAACAGCTGTGAGATGCAGCCCAGTCCAGACAATGATCCGGGTATTCCTGTAACTTTCCAATGCCACCCCACCCCACCATATGAGTCTACGCTTCCTAAGGGATGTGCAAGTACTTCCTAAGGGATGTGCTCTTCAGATATTCAGTATGAACTCAAAGGGCCAAATGGCCTGCTTCCACACAATAGGGATACTATAATTCTATGATTACATCTGAGAAGTGCTGTCGAGGTCATGAAGAGTTGGCAAATACAGCATGCTAATATCTGTGGACGAGAGATGCATGGGTCTGATGCCCATGGATTGTGCCCTGAGATGTTGTTTGATGCAGAGCAAAATGTAGATCCTTCAGAGGAAGCAGTGAGCTGAGTCCATCAACTCTGAATTCCATGTCGAGTTTTCTCAATGTTTTAGTTGTTTGGCAAGTTGAGTCATCAACAAGGTACTTAATGAAGAATAATCCTCCAGAGTTGGCAACGTGCCACTGCCTAGCATGACACTCACCACATTGTCTGTGAAACGCATTAAAAGGTGGAATGAAATGCTCTTGACATCGAGGTGAGCAATGCCTGACTTTTCAAACAGTTCTGCCACAGGTCTCACTGTAATTCATTTCCCTCAGACCCCAATAAGTTCAGATTTATGGCACTCATCTCAGAGTACAACAGGACCTTGATTACATGAGCCGGTGGGCCAAGGAGTGGCAGCTGGAGTTTAATCTAGATAAACCTGAGGTGCTACATTTTGGGAGGGAAAATCAGCACAAGATTTATATGCTTAATGGCAAGGTCCTAGGGAGTATTGCCAAACAAAGACCTTGGAGTGCAGGTACATCGTTCCTTGGAAGTGGAGTCACAGGAAGACAGGATAGTGAAGAAGGAGCTTGGGATGCTTGCCTTTATTGGTCAGTGCATTCAGTATTGGAGTTGGGATGTCATGTTGTGGCTGTACAGGACACTTGTTAGGCCACTTTTTGAATATTGCATTCAGTTCTGGTCTCCCTGCTGTAGGAAAGATGTTGTGAAACTTGAAAGCATTCAAGAAAGATTTACAAGGATATTTCCAGGTTTGGAGTTTTGAGCTATAGGAAGAGGCTGAATAAGCTGGGGCTGTTTTCTGTGGAGCATCAGAGGCTGAGGGGTGACCTTATACAAGTCTATAAAATCATGAGGGGCATGGATAGGGTGGACAGCCAAGGTCTTTTTCCCCAGGGTAGGGGAATTCAAAACCGGAGGGTTTCGTTTAAGGCGAGAGTGAAAATATTTAAAAGGGACCTAAGGATCAACTTTTTCACGCAAAGGCTTGTGTGTGTATGGAAGTGGTGGAGGATGGTACAATTACAGCATTTAAAGGGCATCTGGATGGGTCCATGAATACGAAGGGTCTAGAGGGATGTGGGCAAAATGCTGGCAAATGGGATTACATTAATTTAGAATATCTGGTCGACATGGACGAGTTGGACCAAAGGGTCTGTTTCTGTGCTGTATATCTCTACAAGTCCTTGATTCTATGATCCAGTTGAGTTCTAGACAAGTGGGGTCTCTTTAATGGTGACGGAATTGATTTTGTTAATAGGCTGCATATCGAGCAAAGATGGTTAGACCCTCAGCATTGCCTGCCATTTGTATTGTATAAGTGTTACCTATCACATAAGTTCAAACATTAATGCTGTCCAGGTCTAGTTGTATGCAGACACACACCTTTCTGAGGAGTGGTGAGTAGCTCTGAATGCTGCACAATCATCAGCTAATATCCCTACTCTGATGGTGAGAAAGGGGCTGGAATCCTTCCCTAAACAAACACGTGCAGTGTAGTCCTGGGAACAAGATGATTGGCCTCTTATAACTACAAGCATGTTCCTTTATGGTATGTATGTCAATAACCAGTGGAACATTGCTTTTTCCTGAGTCACATGGGCATTCTATGGACCACATGCCTTGATGCCACATTTTGTCAAATTCTATCTTGATATACTCTCCCCTCATCTCTAGCATTCCTCATTTTTGTCTATTTGTGAACCATGGCAGTACATGACCTGAAGCAGAGAGATTCTGGCAGATCCCACAACGAGCATCACTGAGTGTGTTATTGGTATGTAAGTGCCAGTAAATATACTGTCAAAAACACCTTTCCATCAATTTGCTGATGATTGAGAATAAGGTAATAGAGTGAAAATTACAATTGTCCTGCTTTTTGTGGACACACACCTGGCAAATTTTCACTTTGCAGAGCACATGCTAGTGTCGTAGATGTGCTGGAAAAACTTGGCTAGAGGGATAGCTGGTTCTGGATTGTATCTCATCAGTATCACTATTGGGATGTTGTCAGGGCATATGTAACCATTGCTGTATGTATCAGGTGTGACATTTGGTATTGTTGGAGTGAATCAAATTGACTGAAGACTAGCTTTAGTGTTGATTGGAGTGAGAGGAGACAAAATGAATAATTCACTCAATGATTCGAGGTAAATGCTATAGTCTTGCATTTTTTATGAACATGCTGGGCTCTTTATGATTGAGGATGAGTATATTCTTAGATCCTCCTCCTCTTTAGTTGTTTAATTGTTCACCATCATTCATACTTAGCTATGACAGGACTCTTTTGATTTGATGCGTTATGGGATCATTTAGTTCTATACAGAGCTTGCTGCTTCTTCTGTTTAACTTGCACATGGTCCTTTGCTATAGTTTCACTGGGTTTATACCTTGTTTTTTGATATGCCTGGCACTGCTCCAGGCAAAACCCTCCACACAGCCCATTGATCAAAAGTCTACCGGGCTATCAGGTTGCAGTGTGGTATAAAATATAATTTTCCGACCACATATAGCCCATGGAGAGTCTTGAATATCATCTTTTGAGCTTCCAGATTGGTTCTGAAGAGAACCATAAAAACTACAAAAGATGCAGCATAGGTAGAGGCCATTTAGCCACTAAATCAGTGTGGTTGAATAAACCAGCCACCCTTGCAGGTTGTCCAACACTTCATGTCCACATCCAGGTTTCTTTTAAATGAGATGAGGGTCTCTGCTTCAACCATAAACAGGGCAATGTATTCCAGACACACACATCACCCACTTTGTGCAGTGGTTTTTCCTCGTGGCCTCTCTAATCCATCTACCAATGATGTTAAATCTATGTATCCTTGTAATTAAACTCTCTATTAGGGAAGATGGGTTTTACTGTCCACTAATCCAAGATGGAGGATGGGAAAAATTTCTGGCTGTAATAGCTGCTCCTTTTTTGAGATATTTTAGGTATTGGAGGTGATTTCCTCGAAATCCCAGGAACAGCAATTGTTTTGGAACTTTGGAGAAAAAAAGTCAAACCAACAGCACTTTTAAAAGGGAGAGGAACAGACAAAGGAAGCACATGGTGAGGTCAGTGCAGGTGAGAGAAGCAGAAAGAAACCCACACAGCTAACTGACAGAGTTAGCAGTTACTGCCTTTGCTTTTTGAATTCATGTATCGCTGGACATTGGAGTGTATCTGGGAAAATTAACAAACAGTGAAATTCACAACTTATCGTGGAGGAACTTGTTTGGGAGAGGTCACAGCGCAGAAACAGATAAGTGAATATTTTAAGCGTGGCCTTACAGTAAGTTTGCAGTAGCGAGCACAGTGGCTTCTTTCTGGATTATATGTTATATTGAGATATGCCTCTTGATTAAATTTAAAAATATAAGCCATAAGTATTTTTTATAAATATTTTTATTGAAAAGATTTTTTAAATCTTTTACCAAATATTTATATTTTAAAAAACTCATCAAAACAGAAAAAAAGTACAAAGAACAAGGCTATAACATAGTATCATTGCTATTAAACAACCCACTATTCTACCGAAGCAAACCTATCTACTTAACTAAAACTAAACTACGAACATATTGAATAAATACTGGCTTAAATTACATTCAAGTTACTTAAATTATATAATGTCTTACTACTTTGTTCTGTCTTACTCATCACACCTCTACTGAGGCTCCCATCCCTGGGAGCACCCCCTATAGTACCTATATTCTTTTCCTTCCAGTCTCCTCCTCCTGGGCTCCCATGGGCACCCATAAAGGTTCCCACGGCTATACCATGGTCCTGACTAATATTGCCGACAAATCAATTTCAATATAATTTACAAAGGGCTGCCACATCCTATAAAAATGTTCTGTTTTGCGGTGCACCATATTTGTAAGGTAACCTTGGGTTACGCCACCCCATAAGACCTGATGGTTTTTCTGACATCCAATTTAGTAAAATGTTCTTCTTCTGCAATGGGCAAAGATATTACACAGTCTCTTCCCATGTTCCCCCCGAGAGGGCAAGTTTGGCAGTTCTGAAAGAAAAATTACTGGATCCATGTAAATGTCAGTCCCCAGAATGTCCTTTAACTCCCTTACTATAGCACTTCAATATCTTTGGATCTTGCAACATGACCAATAACAACGTGTGAGAGTAAATATATTAATTTTACATTTGGGGCATTCTGGTGACACTCCTCTCTTGAACTTAGCTAGCCTTTCTGGTGCCATATGAGCCCTATGTACGATTTTCAATTGCATAGCCTGTACTCTGTTACATACTAAGATTTTCCTTATGCTTCCCCTAGGTATCTTCCCATATCTCCGGTGAAATGTCCTGTCCTAACTCTCGGTTCCATGTTTTACAGAGTCCTTCCATAACCGCCAGAGCACAGTCTTTCTGTAAATGATACAAAGTACTAAGTGAAAGAGTACCTGTACACCGAAGTCCCCTTTTCTCCACATCTGATTCATAACTTTGGGCCAGGAGTGTGGTCTTCCTCTGTATACAGCCCCTTATCTGGAAGTATCCGGAAAAGGTCCTTATTGGATAATCTGCATTTCTGACTTAACTGACTGAATGACATCAGGACTTTTCCCTCAAACAAATCTCCCAAACGTAGAATTCCTTTGTTCTCTCATGTCTTAAAACCACAAGTATTAATTTAACCTGGAGCAGTGTTTTGTAGAGGAATAAGACAGTGCTATTTTCTGGTCTGTATATTGAAAGAAACAAAAATGGCCTTTAGTAGAGTGATATGCTCTTCTTGTCAGATGTCAGAGTTTAGGGAGAGTTTACAGGTTACTGAGGATTATTTCTGCAATAAATGCCATTGGTTGCGAATCCTATCAGATCTAATGGATCGGTTGGAAAGACAATTAGAGGCAATGAGGAATTTACAAGAACAAGGGGATGTGATGGATGGCAGTTATAGGAAGGGGGAAAAGTTGCAGATACAGTCACATCGATGGGTTAAATCCAGGAAAGGTAAGAGAGATAGGCAGGTAATGCAGGAGTCTTCTGTGGCTATCCCCATTTCAAACAGGTATGCTGTTTTGGAAAATGTAGGGGTGATGGATTCTCAGGGGAATGTAGCACGAACAGCTAAGTTTCTGGTATTGAGACTGACTCTAATGCAATGAGGGGTACGTCGGGTTCCAAGAGATTGATTGTGTTCGGGAATTCTCTTGTCTGACGTACAAACAGACATTTCTGTGGCCAGCAGTGAAAAATCAGAATGGCATGTTGCTTCCCTGGTGCCAAGTGCCAGCAGAAGGTCATTGTACACGTTGGAACCAAGGACATAGGAAGGGAAAAGGTTGAGATTCTGAAGGGACAGTACAGAGAGTGAGGCAGGAATTTAAAAAGGAGGTCCTCGAGAGTAGTAATATCTGGATTACTCCCAGTGCTGTGAGCTAGTGAGGGCAGAAATAGGATTGAGCAGATGAATGCATGGCTGAGGAGCTGGTGCATGGGAGGAAGATTCACATTTTTGGATCATTGAAAGCTGTTTTGGGGTAGAAGTGAACTGTACAAGAAGGACGGGTTGCACCTAAATTGGGAGGGGACTAATATACTGGCAGGGAGATTTGCTAGAGCTGCTCGGGGGATTTAAACTAGTAAGGTGTGGGGGACCCAGGGAGATAGTGAGGAAAGAGATCAATCTGAGACTGTACAGTTGAGAACAGAAGCGAGTCAAAGAGTCAGGGCAGGCACGGACAAAGCAGAGAACAAGGTAGGAGTGTTAAATAAACTGCACTTATTTCAATGCAAGAGGCCTATCAGGGAAGGCAGATGAACGCAGGATGTGGTTAGGAACATGGGACTGGGATATCATAGCCATTACAGAAACATGGCTCAGGGATGGACAGGACTGGCAGCTTAATGTTCCAGGATACAAATGCTACAGGAAGGACAAATGGGAGGCAAGAGAGGAGGGGGAGTGGCACTTTTGTTAAGGGATAGCATTACAACTGAACTGAGGAAGGATATTCCCAGAAATACATCCAGGGAAGTTATTTGTGTGGAACCGAGAAATAAGAAAGGGGTAATCACCTTATTGGGATTGTAATGTAGACCCCCTAATAGAGGGAAATTGAGAAAAAATGTTTAAGGAGATCTCAGTTATCTGTAAGAATAATAGGGTGGTTATTGTAGGGGATTTTAATTTTCCAAACATACATTGGGACTGCGAGAGTGTTAAGGGTTTAGATGGAGAGGAATCTGTTAAGTGTGTACAAGAAAATGTTCTGATTCAATATGCGGATGTACCTTCTAGAGAAGGTGCAAAACCTGACCTACTCTTGGGAAATAAGGCAGGGCAGGTGACTGAGGTGTCAGTGGGGGAACACTTTGGGGCCAGCGACCATAATTCTATTAGTTTTAAAATAGTAATGGAAAAGGATAGATCAGATCTAAAGGTTGAAGTTATAAATTGGAGAAAGGCCAATTTTGACGGTATTAGGCAAGAACTTTCCAAAGCTGATTGGGGGCAGATGTTCGCAGTAAAGGAACAGCTGGAAAATGGGAAGCCTTCAGAAATGAGATAACAAGAATCCAGAGACAGTATATTCCTATTAGGGTGAAAGAAAAAGCTGGTAGGCATAGGGAATGTTGGATGACTAAAGAAATTGAAGGTTTGGTTAAGAGAAAGAAGGAGGCATATGTCAGGCATAGACAGGATAGATTGAGTGAATCCTTAGAAGTAGGGGTATACTTAAGAGGGAAATCAGGAGGGCAAAAAGAGGACATGAGGTAGTTTTGGCAAATAGAGTTAAGGAGAATCCAAAGGATTTTTACAAATACATTAAGGAGAAAAGGGTGACTAGGGAGAGAATAGAGAGAAATGTCAGCCTTTGTGTGGAGCCGCAGGAGATGTGCGCAATAATAAATGAGTATTTTGCATCAGTATTTACTGTGGAAAAGGATATGGAAGATATAGAATGTGGGGAAATAGACGGTGACATCTTTAAAAATGTCTATATTACAGAGGAAGAAGTGCTGGATATCTTGAAATGCATAAAAGTAGATAAATACCTAAGACCTGATGTGATCTATATGGACTTCAGTAAGGCGTTCGACAAGGTTCCCCATGGGAGACTGGTTAGCAAGGTTAGATCTCATGGAATACAGGGAGGACTAGCCATTTGAATACAGAACTGGCTCAAAGGTAGAAGTCAGAGGGTGGTGGTGGAGGGTTATTTTTCAGACTGGAGGCCTGTGACCAGTGGAGTGCTACAAGGATCAGTGCTGGGTCCACTACTTTTCATCATTTATATAAATGATTTGGATGTGAGCCTAAGAGATATAGTTAGTGAGTTTGCAGATGACACCAAAATTAGTGGTGTCATGGACAGCGAAGAAGGTTACCTCAGATTACAGTGGGATCTTGATTAAATGGGTCCATGGGCTGAGAAGTGGCAGATAGAGTTTAATTTAGATAAATGTGAGATGCTGCATTTTGGGAAAGCAAATTTAGAAGGACTTATACGCTTAACGGTAAGGTCCTAGGAAGTGTTGATGAACAAAGAGATCTTGGAGTGCAGATTCATAGCTCCTTGAAAGTGGAGTCACAGGTAGATAGGATAGTGAGGAAAGTGTTTGGTATGCTTTCCTTTATTGGTCAGAGTATTGAGTACAGGTATTGGGAGGTCATGTTGCGGATGTACAGGACATTGGCTCTTTTATATCTTTCCCCTCTTACTCTAAACCTATGCCCTCTAGTTCTGGACTCACTGACCCCAGGGAAAATACTTTGTCTATTTAGCCTATCCATGCCCCTCATAATTTTGTAAACCTCTATAAGGTCACCCCTCAGCCTCCAACGTTCCAGGGAAAACAGCCCCTCAGGCTCTCCCTATAGCTCAAATCCTCCAACCCTGGCAACATCCTTGTAAATCTTTTCTGAACCCTTTCACATTTCACAACATCTTTCCATTCGGAAGGAGACCAGAATTGCACGCAGTATTCCAACAGTGGCCTAACCAATGTCCTGCACAGCCACAACATGAACAGCACTACTCTGGCTAATCTTTCATTGTAACAGCAATTTTAATGCCTTGACAAAATTCTTCTTATTCTCTGTGCTCTCCCTTGAGCAATTATGCCCTTCCTCCGATATAATAGTTATAAATGCATACAGAACTCTACCTTTGTCCGAACAAATGTTTTACAGAGTTCAAGCATTACATCCTTGTTCTTGTTTTCAATATTTTGCACAGTAAAGAAAGCATCCTATATGATTTCTTTATCACCTAACAACCTTACATACCACCTTCAGAGACCTGTCGATATGTACTACAAGGTTTCTCACTTCCTCTATGTTTCTTAATATCCTCTTGTTTGTTGTGTTTTGTTTACCCTTTCCAAATGCATAACCTCGCACATCGTTGAATTGAATTTAATTTGCTACTTTACTGCCTACTCAAGCAAATCATTGAATCTATCCTGCAGTCTACTGTTGTTTTTCTTTCTCAAATACTGCATGTCACAACAGATCATTCAATAAAGTTTCCCAGTACGAATATAATACTCCTACATTGCCTTGGAGCCACAGTACCTTCATGTCATTCAGCACAAGGATAAGCTGACCTTACAGATTGTGCCATAGCAGCACTGTTACTCAGTGGGCAGGCAGACACTGGGACTGCTGGCAGGTCTTATGAATGGGAGGGTGTTTTGTTTCTGCAACGTCAGAGCCACAAAATGCTGCATATGAATTTTCAAGATTTCGTTGTGAATATATTCCCAACCATGTGTTGACAGCATCATCTAGTGGCAGACTTTGGTATTTACTAAAGCCCACAATTGAGAAAGCTAAAAGACAGGAAACATGGCAAAATTAATGTCTTTATAATTCTAATGTTAATGATTGTTCATGTTTTCCAGTGATCACTCTCATGCTGATGTTTATTTTTTGTTTAAGAAGTGGAAAGAGGAAGTCTTTTGGACTTGCTTCTCTACGTCTGGATTCAAGTTCCTATTTCGGACTTGATGATCACAGAAAATGTGTTCATAAAATGTCCAGTCTGCTTATCAGACATAACCCTTTCCAGCCCATCTGGTGACAGGCAATTAGAACAGGTGAGTTTCTTAGTCAACCATACTGTTGAATGCAGCCACAATAATACTTTGTGCAGGATAATTAGTGCCAATCCAATGGAAGTCCACATCACCAGTGCCCTCTTCGAGCATGGTACCTGAAGGAGGAAACAGAAAAAAATGGTACTTGAGTGGGGTTAATGTTAACGTTCAGTACTCGTGACATTAGATGAGCTGTCTATTGTAAATCTTTCCCCATTTGGTTTCTGCTACTCTCACAGAGTAGCAGAGGAAAGACTGAGGCACTTGGGGCTGTTCTCATTGGAGAAAAGAAGGTTTAGGGGAGATTTGATAGAGGTGTACAAGATGATTAGGGGTTTAGATAGGGTAGACACTGAGAACCTTTTACCGCTAATGGAGTCAGCTGTTACAAGGGGACACAGCTTTAAATTAAGGGGTGGAAGGTATAGGGGTAGATTCTTTACACAGCGGGTTGTGAGTTCATGGAATGCCCTGCCAGTAGCAGTGGTGAACTCTCCCTCTTTATGGTCATTTAAGTGGGTATTGGATAGGCATTTGGAAGTTATTGGGCTAGTGTAGGTTAGGTAGGATTCGGTCGGCGCAACATTGAGGGCCGAAGGGCCTGTACTGCGCTGTATTTTTCTATGTTCTATGTTCTAAGATAAGCAGGCCTGCACGTACGGCCTTTCACTGATCTCAGCCATAGCAGTGTTGGTCTGAACAATGACAAAGAGTTGTATACAGAGATTTACAGCAGCAAATCTTTTCCCGAGTTTGCTGACTGCTGTCACATGAACAATTTTCTGATGAGCTGAGACCCTACACACTCATGTCCCAGTTCCACCTTGTCCTGACACCACATTTGAAAGTCCCTAATTAGTATGGGGATGGATTCCATTTTCATGGTAGTCCTATGTGCTTGTTGTTTGGGGAAAGTCTGAACCTCACAGAGGGGTGAAATGAATCACTGGAAGTACTGGTACAGGACTGATTCATTCTGTACTGCCAGGTGTAGTATTATTTCTCCAACAAAAACAAAGGATGAAAATGGCTTAGGACATTTTCTAAGCAGCTTCCAAAAGTGTATGAGTTGGTTAGGCTTCTCAAAGCTGGTACAAATACATGGAGCATGTTCAACATATCCATTTGTAATACAAAATCATAATTGGAGTTGTATGCATGTCATAAGACTCAGATTTGTATTATTAAAATTGTTTTCCATGTAAACATGTGTATGATTCATCTGGCAATATAAAAGGCCTGATGAAGATGACAGCAAGTGGAGGGCCAGCAAAAACTGAATGATCAGTAACTCAGTGCCATTTTGATGATTGGTATGGTGTTAAACCCGCCAAATATAAGGACAATGCAGAATACTAAAGTGTGGATTATGGTCCGACTGTCTCTGCTTCCTCCTTTGGCTTTTCTATAAAATTAGGGGTTACACAAGGATGGATGTATTCGCACTACTATTTACATTCTGTTGAACAGTTCTATCAACATTATGATTAAAGAGAAAATTATTTTGCACAATAAATGTATATGTTCCCTTGAAGAGAAGAGCACTGCTTGTCACTGGCCTCTTGGGTGGTTTTTCTTCCTGGTGATGGAATATGAATAAGGTTTTCTCCATTTGATGTTTCTTCACTGTGTCCTGCACCTACAGGCACATGAAATTGTTGCTGGGGAGAAATAAATGCTGCTGCTGTTTGGCAGTAGTGTGGGGAGGGGATTAAAAAAAATGAGAACAAAAGAAAATAAAAAATAAAAAATATATAATTGCGAGATTAGAATCTCCTCAGTTGAGGTGACTGACCTGAGCTAGCTGGCCACAGACCATGTACTGTGCAGAAGGAAAACAAAATAAATGAATATGTCTATGCACCAAAATCAGAATGTTTTCATCTTAAACTTCAGTGTAGTCCACGTATAATATGGGATTCCAAATTATAATGCCTATGATGCAGACTTTGTAATGAGGAAAAAGATAATTTGTCATAGGTCAATACCAATCATGGCATGGTTACGTTTGTTGAAGGACACTTTTCTTGTCAAGAAAGGAAAAATGTTAATTTCTTGAGATATATTTTAAAGAGATGGAAAGCATGAATAGTGCACATTTATCATAAGTCCCTTAAGTGTGGCTTCTTCCACAGCTACGCGGGCGTCACCCCCCACCTTTTCCTCTGCAACATTGATAACTGCATCAGCACAGCCTCATGAGGAGCTTGAATAGTTCATCCATTACACCAATACCTTCCACCCTGACCTCAACTTCACCTGGACCAATTCTGACACCTCCCTCCCCTTCCTGGACCTCTTTGTTTTCGGCAGCTGACTTAACATTGACATTTACTTCAAACCACCGATTCCCACAGCCCCACACCTGTAAAAACATGATCCCTTACTCGCAATTCCTCCACCTCTGCCGAATCTGTTTCCAGGACGAGCAATTTCACTCCAGGATATCCCAGATGTCCTCTTATTTCCAGAACCATAATTTCCCCTCCCCTGTCATTAACTATGCCCTCAATCACATCTCCTCCATTTCCTGCACCCCTGCTCTTGAACCCAACTACAACAAGGATAGAATTCCCCTGGTCCTCACATTCCACCCCTTTAGTCTCCAAATCCAGTATATCATCCTCCACCATTTTTGTCACCTACAGTCAGATCCCACCACCAGAAACATATTTCCCTCCCCACCTCTATCTGCATTCCGTGGGGATTGTTTCCACCATGACTCCCGTGTCAGGTACACTCTCCCCACTAATCCTCTCTCCACACCTGGCATCTTCCCTGCTGTCATAAGGTGTGCAAAATTTGCACCCACACCTCCCCCCTGAGTTCCGTCCAAAGCCCCATTGGATCAGTCCAAATCCAGCAAAGATTTACTTGCATATTCTCAAACCTCGTTTACTGCATCCGTTGCTCTCAGTGTGGTCTCCTCTACATCAGAGAGACCAAGCACAAACTCACGGAATGGTTCAGGGAACATCTGTGATCTGTACACACCAACCAACCCCACCTTCCTGTGGCTATCCATTTCAACTCCCCCTCCCACTGCCCTTCATGACATGTCCATTCTGGGCCACCTCCACTGTCTAAACAAGGCCACCTGCATAATGGAGGAGCGGTCTCAACAGATGGTCTCAACATTGAATTCATCAATTTCCAAATCTCCCCTTCCCTCCTACCTCATCCGAGATCCAACCCTCTGAATTGGCTCCGACCTCTTGATCTGACACACCTGTCCATCTTCCTTCCCGCCTTACCACTTCACACTTCCCATTGACGTATCACTATCACCTCATACCTTCACCCACCTATCACCATCCTAACTACTCTAGCCCCTCCTCCCTTCCCCATTTATTTCTCAGCCCCCTTCCCTCTCTCCAGTCTTGATGAAGGGTTAAGCCCGAAATGTCGACTCCCTTGCTCCTCAGATGCTGCACGGCATTCCTGTGCTTTTTCCAAAGCCAAACCTTATCAGCTCTGACATCTTCAGCACTGCAGTCCACATTTATCATAAGACCTTGGAGATTTTAACAAAAAAATCTTCCACACCAACAAAGAAAAAGTCAAGTTAATGTTTTTGTTGGGTCAGTTTGATCTGTGAATAAAGGTAATTTCTCATCAGCAGTTAGAAAACTCATCAATGACTTTTGTAGTCCTTTGTGATATTTCTTCATTAGTATAAATAACATCATTCTTATGTGCACTACTCGAGTATGTTTCTGAATATTTTGGGGTAAAACATATTCTTCAGGCAAAATCATTCAAATTCTCCAAACTCTTCAAAGGGCAATTTCGATGAACAAAGACAATTTATATCTTTATACTTCACTTCATCTTGAACACTGCAAACCTCTGCAGTTGTTTGATACAACTGAATAGCTTACTTGGGCACTCTGAGGACTGTCAGAGACCTGATGCCCACTCAGCACAGGACTGTAGAAGCGTCCACAGTGTTGGCCATTAATAACTTCATTTAAATACCATCAAGTCACTAGCAAAGCAGACAACTTTGTCAGACCTGACAGGGAAACTGAATGAAAACTTTGAGGTTTCCACCAACAATAAATGTGCTATGCTGTCTTTCACTTGCGTATGTTTGGCTACCCCCTGGACAGACTGATGGCTGCTGTGGAGACCAAGGTCCAGCACAGACTTGCACTATTGCTCTAGATATTGGTGCTCGGCAACAATGACAGACAACAAGTGCAGTGAGGCAACTTGGCCTCATTACAGGTGCCCTTTCTTCACAAGGAGACAGGGCAGTGCCAATAGGCATCATTTGGAGAAGGAACCACTAACACATCAGTGAAAAAGACAAGGCTGAAGCATTTGCAGCAATCTTTAGCCAGAAGTGTCAAGTGCATGATCCATCTCAGCCTCTTCCAGTGGTGCCTACCAAATAGATACCAGTCTTCAACCAATTTGATTCATTTTACATGATAGAGTGTAGAGGTGGGAACCTCTGGAATATCTTGAGAGAAACATCATGGAGGGTGCCTTTCTTTTTCATTTGTGGGATGTAAACAGCAAAGGCTATGGGCCCTGACAACATTCCGGCAATAGTACTGAAGGCTTGTGCTCCAGAACTTACCACACCCCAGCCAAGCTCTTCCAGTTCAGTTAGAACACTTACAAGTATCTGACAATGTGGAAAATTTCCAAGTTATGCCCTGTACATAAAAAAGCAGGCCAAATCAAACCCAGGCAACTACTGCCTCATCAGTCAACTCTCAATCATCAGTAAAGTGTTAGAAGGTCACATCAATAATGCTATCAAACAGCACCTGGTTAGCAATACCTGCTCAGTGATACCCAGTTTGGGTCTTGCCAGGGCCACACAGCTTCTGAATTCATTACAGTTTGGTTCAAACATGAATAGAGGAGCTGAATTCCAGAGGTGAGGTGAGAGTGATCACTCTTGACATCAAGACTGCATTCGACAGAGTGTGACATTGAAGAACCGTAGCGGAACTGGAAACTATGGGAATCAGAGGGCAAACTGGAGTCATATCTGACACATAGGAAGATGGTTGTAAATGTTGGAAGTCAGTCATCTCAGTTCCAGA
Source organism: Hemiscyllium ocellatum (assembly GCF_020745735.1). Lineage (NCBI taxonomy): Eukaryota > Metazoa > Chordata > Chondrichthyes > Orectolobiformes > Hemiscylliidae > Hemiscyllium > Hemiscyllium ocellatum. Next base: position 59,854,473 of record NC_083406.1, on the reverse strand, counting down.
ACATCTCTGCAGGAGTTCTTCAGGATAGTGTCCTTGGCCCAACCATCCTCAGCTACTTATCGCCCAAGCAAGGATGGGTAATAAATGCTGGCCAGCCAGTGACACCTACATCCCACAAATGAAAAAGAAAGGCACCCTCCATGATGTCTCCTCTCAAGATATTCCAGAGGTTCCCACCTCCACCATGCCTGTCCTCCTTTACTATGTGAGATTGCAAACTGAGAACGGTCAGCTAAAATCTGAGTGGGTCAATGGGAGAACATCTGGACTCTCTAGCAATAAACACTCATCAGGTTGCCCATTCAAAAGTTCAAGGCCAATTGGCTCCATTCTATGGCAGGCTCCCACCAACCCAGCAGTGAAACTTGGGAGTGCACCTGGACATAATGGATGGGAAAAGAAAATATAAAATTTATGAGGGCACAGGTGAAATCTTACTGTAAATACCCTATCAGCTTTGGAAATATGTGTTCACCTTTCATTTTCAACTGGTTGAACAATTAGAATTCAAGCTGCTCCCATAGGAATGAATATAGAGAGGGTAGCAATCCTTAGCACTGCATAATGTTCTGAACAATAACTATCCTCTTCCTAGTGCCACATGAGCATAAAACTGTTTCATGTTGAATGTTGAGCATCAGTTTGTAACTTTAACATTTATTCAACAACAAGAACAGCTTAAATAGATCAAACAGTAAGCTGCATTTGCAGTTAGGTTTACACAGGGGTTACTGGCCTCAGTAGCATCAAACATTTGCAGTCAGTGAAATGTGACTTCATGTAACTCAGATCCACTGCCTTGCACGCCTTTGGCTGATATTGCTGCACTGTTGGATGCTAAAGATGTTGTTCTCTATGAAAAACTTTCTTACGTTTGCACTTGGTGTAATGTTGCGGTCAATATAGATCCTCATTGTCCATAATATCACCTTAGTGCATCCTCCAATTACCTAGAGCAAGAACTCGAGGATTAAGTGATTTGCTCTGTCTGCACCTTACTGTAACAGATCACCAGACATGACCGCAATGGAAACCTAATGTGGAAGAAAGATCTGATGGCCGTTGTTGGGCCCAGTGGAAAATGTTGCATTATAGATTCACTGAACATCATGACATGATGATATGATTGCCAATTGTATACAGGGTAAAGTGTGACTGCCCCACTTTCATTTGTTTAGAAATATGCTATGATGATGTGGTGAGGCCAGTGGATAGCTCCATGGACAAAGAATAGCCTCTAGCCATGGAGTGTGTTCTGAGATGTTGGGACTGAGAGCTAAGATGGAAGTCCAAACAAGCAAACAGTGAGCTGGAGCTGCCAGGCAGACACTTTGACTTTCAGCGTGGGAATTGTTAGCATCTACTTTTTCTATACAGTGTGAGAGAATAGCAAACTGCATACAAATGAGGTACAATTCAGTACTAATGGAATGTTATTTCATGCAAATAGGCCTCTCACTGTTCACTTGCAAACTTTTCATCTCTCCACTGAAATCTTGGGTGCAAAATTATTTTTCTCGCCATCAAGAATCTCATTTTTCTGATCACATCATATTCCAATTAACTCATCATTGTCCATATTGTTTACAGGCTAGGAAAATTTCATCCTAATCTTTCCTTTGTTATCCTTTTTCAATTATTATTGTCCTAATTTCCAATGAGACATTGTCTGTACTGGATGTACTGCTATGAACCCTTGATCTTATGTTCCTACTGAGATGAGAAGAGTGCACTGTTCCTCTATTCCCCATTACTCCAAATATTACAGTCAATTGTAGCCAATTGTATACTTTCTCTCTATTAGACTTAGAATGAAAAGATCCATCAAATATAAAATTATCTATTTATTAGAAAAAATATTCAATTAAGATGCAGAACTGGTTAACACACACAACTTGTAACATGAATATATCAATGCTTAACCCTCTAAATAACCCAAGCAGATACATTTCAGGTAGCTGGGGAGAAAATGATTTCTCTCTGTGGAGATACACTTTATAACATGCCTATGACCAACAGTAGTTACCTTGAAGGCAAAATATATTAAGAAATAGAATGTTTCAAAGTCTGTAAACCTGGTGTTATTGCATGTTTGGTCAAATATGCCCAATTATCTCTGGGATTTTGGCAGGCACAGTTTGCTCAGAAAATATAATACTGAGAAGTTCTTTCAGTTACTCTTCCACAAGAATAATCAAGTTTCATACCAAATTGGCCACAAAGTTATATCAAAAACAGAGCGGCTTTATAGCAGACTTTTCTAAACAAGAAATGTTTTTGGGCGGCACGGTGACACAATGGTTAGCACTGCTGTCTCACAGCGCCTGAGACCCGGGTTCAAATCCCGACTCAGGCGACTGACTGTGTGGAGTTTGCACGTTCTCCCTGTGTCTGCGTGGGTTTCCTCTGGGTGCTCCGGTTTCCTCCCACAGTCCAAAGATGTGCGGGTCAGGTGAATTGGCTATGCTAAATTGCCCGTAGTATTAGGCAAGGGGTAAATGTAGGGGTATGGGTGGGTTGCGCTTCAGCGGGTCAGTGTGGACTTGTTGGGCCGAAGGGCCTGTTTCCACACTGTAAGTTACCTAATCTAATCTAATCTAAAATGTAAACACGAATCCAAAGTCTGCAAACACTTTTCAAGGAGAACAGACATAAAGCAGTAAGGCATTTGCCAGAATTGAGTTCAAATAACCAAGACAAACAGTTATCTAGAACTAGGTTTCTGGCAAATGCCTTGCTTGAAAAAAGTTCCAATCTGTTCTTTTAATTGACCTATCAAAAAAAACCCTCCGGGCAAATTTAAATTGTCACGATAACAATCAATAGCTTTAATAACTAATGCCTCCATATTTCACCACAAGAGTAAACAATATATTTAGCCCTTATGTGAAAGAAAACCTGAATTGTCGGTGGTCTGTATCTATTCTAGAGATTGTTAAACAGTTCTTCTGGTAGCTCATTAGGTAGGTGCACTGAAAACAGTTGCATTAAGCCATAAAATAAATACTGAAAATACTAGTCAGGTTTGAGTAATGAGACATCAGAATCAACATTTGTGGAGAGACAAGATGTGTTAGTGTTTCAGGTTTATGGCCTTTCTCTTCAGTTGGGGAAAGTTAGAATTGTAATAAATTTTGAACAAGTGAAAGGGGAGTGGGGGGGAGGGGGGGGGGCAGAAAAATCCCAAAGGTCTGTGTTAGGGAAGAATGCAGGATTAGACTAAATTATGCAGATATGAGGTCACAGCAAATGATGATCAGACAAGAAACAGAATATATGTACAGGGAGATGTGAATGGCAAGGTCAATCATACCTACAGTTGAAAAAAGGAGGAGAAACCAGAGGGAATCAAAAGAACAACTCAGCAAAGAAAATGGAACAAATTGGGGCAAAGATGAGAGTCTTATTTGATTCCAGTGTTGAAGCCAATCCAGAAGGATGTGGAGCACTCAGTAAAAAGTTAGGTGCTAGTCCTTGAACATGTTTACTGGAACATTACAGCAGGACAAGAAAGGACAGAAAGGTCAGTGTCGGACCAAGATGGACAAAAGAAATAACAAGCAAGCAGAAGCTAGAGGTTATGCTTGCAGATTGAATGGAGGTGTTCTTCAAAGCAGTCACCCAGTTTATGATTAGTGTCACTAATGTGGGTGAGGCTCTATCATGAACAGTGAATACAGTATATAAAAGGAGATCATTATTTCTCCTGAAAGAGGTATTTAGGACCTTGGTTGGTGAAAATAGATGGGATAAAGGGGCATTCTTTGGATCTCTTGTATTTTCAAGGAGAAATTCAATAGGAGAGGGAAGATGTGTTGAGTCTAATTGTGGAATGCACTGTACTGTTTTTGTTATGTTCTGCCTTTTTATGAGATGGTAATCTCCATCAGGTTTCTGTCCAACGTTCCTGGTCATTGTAAAAGTTGGAGAAAATAAAAAGGAACATTAGTAAGTAATCTGCTTCAATGCTCATCTAGTTTTCTTGCATTACCTTGGATCCTCAGATATTTCTCTTGACCACATGAAAAAGGCATCTGACTTGCATATGGCACCATCCCAGAGCAGCTCATTTGTACTAGAGTACAGGTGTATAGGAATAGGAGTAGGCCATTCAGCCTGTTGAGCCTGCTCTACCATTAACATGAGCTTTGCTGATTGAACACTTCAAAGCCTTTTTACCATACTAACCCCATAACCCTTCATGCCATTGACCATCAAAAACGTATTAAACTTTACTTTAAATATACTCAAAATCTAAGCTTTCACTTCCCTCTGGGGAAGAGATTTTGAAATAGTATGTATTCCATATTAGATCAGCTTGGTATATTGTTACATGAAACCTAAAATTACCATTTTAGCTCTTTTCTATTAGACAGTAACTGGAAGGTAAATCAGCTCTTCACAGGGGATGTGCAAGACAAGTATAAGCAAATCAGAAACAAAATTAAGGGATTTCGAGCTCAGCAGTCAGAGGGTGAAAAAATATCACAATAATTTCTTAAGGTTTCGGGTGACAAGAACACCCCAGTCATGTGAGATATGTCCATATGCAGAACACTTGCAGTACACACACATTCATGTAAAAATCAATGAGAACATGGGGCTGACTTGCTGGAAAGTCTGTTGACTGAATTCATGCTATGGAAGGATGGGAAGGGTTAAAGCATGAAGACCACTGGCAATCTGTGGTTTGTGGAAGGCAGGATGGGATAAGAACAGTGGAATGCTCTTACACCAATTAGCAGAGTAAGGTTAATGCTGAAAGGTCACTATGGCGAGATGAGATAACACAAGTAATAAGCTGAAAATGTGTTGCTGGTTAAAGCACAGCAGGTCAGGCAGCATCCAAGGAACAGGAAATTTGACGTTTCGGGCTAGAGCCCTTCATCAGGCTCTGGCCCGAAACGTCGAATTTCCTGTTCCTTGGATGCTGCCTGACCTGCTGTGCTTTAACCAGCAACACATTTTCAGCTCTGATCTCCAGCATCTGCAGACCTCACTTTTTACTCTAACACAAGTAATAAAGCAAGTTTCTCTGTTAAGTGTCATTATGACAGGATTGGGACCATAAATATTTGGTACATGACATCAAAATATCTAATTGATAGTTAGTAGAGTCAGCTTGAGACAGGAGACTATTGTAATAGATGGAATAGCTAAATATCTAACATAACTGGTTAGTCTGGAATAGAAGAGCACTGTAGCAGTGTTAGCAATAAATATCTAACCATGACATTAGAATAACAATAAGTAGAATGTACAACTGAAGAGATAATGGGAAATAACGTCACTGGTTTATTGTGTAACTAGAGTGAGGTACTTTGATTAATATAGTTGGACATGCTGATAAGCTAACAGAAACATGATTAAAAAAAATATAAAAATCCACAGACCTTGAGGTTCGGGGGCATTCGAGAATCTGCTTTCTCAGTGTCTCAGTTTTTTGTTTGCAAATAAAAGATCTAATCTTGGAGAACTCTCTGAGTCTCCTGGTGATTCTCTATGTTTTCTCCACAACAACGCCTCCAGTATTGATCCTCCCAAAGTTAGGAATGCTGACTGACCAACCATTCATGAGATGTCAGACAGTCTAGCTGCTAGGATGGCACCTGGCTTCTGATCAACAACTCCCCAAAACACACCCTCTGTGTTATCTTGGCCATGGGTCCATTACTGTTGTGTGACTAACTAAGTAACAATCAACAAAACATTGGTTGGTTGTTCTTTTTTAAATTTAAAAAAATTACTGTAGGGTAGTTTCAAAGTGATTTGTATAGTATTTATACAGCAATATTATATCAAAGCAGCCTTCCTTCTCAGATTTTGTTAGACCTGTTTCAATTTTTACTTTGAAATTTTTAACCTTCTCTGAAACAGTAAAAACTCAATTGATTGAGCAAACAGTAAGTTAATAAAGCACCCAGAGTTCAAATACAGCTGTGACACAAGGTGAATTCTGAAAGAATGAATAGAAAACAGGGACTAACCTAATTTTTGTTTGCCATGCAAAGAAAAGAAAAATGCAATTGATTCTTTTTGAAACTTTCAATTTAATTTATGTGCATGCTAAATAAACATATCAAGTTTGTATCATCACGGCAAAGCAAGTGAGCTTGAATTAGTGAAATGTGATATGTTTAAACTAGATTTTAATTAATCTTGACAACAACCATGTTGAGTGCACATTAAAAATGAGTCAACCATTTATTTAGCCAATATTGAAAATAAATATAAATTATTATTCAACATATCCAATTTAAATATTTCGAGGATCAGTTCAAAAATGTCAAAAATGTCTAATTAATTTTCAGCACAAAAACAGAAAGCAATCAATCAGATCCAACATTTTCAGAATTTTACTGACCTGGTAAGACTCATTAGCCCTAATATTCATGGACAGGTGTGGACAGACCATCAGATTGCAAAACAGAAAGCTCAGGGATTTTGGGAATGTTGTTCATGATTGTTTGGCTGTCCAAAATTCTGGGGTTTTGGGGAGAGGGCATAATGCCACAGATTGTGGGGCAAGGCAGAAATCAGGAGCAAGATGGGGTCACTGATCATGAGGCAGGCCAGGATGGAAGAGGGGAGTCATGGATTATGGAGTACACCAGAGATTGGAGTTATTTGTCAGAGGAAAGGGGGTCGTGGTTTTGCTGATCATACCAGTGGGGAGAGGCTGTGATTGCGAGAAGGCCTGTAATCAAATCTCTATCTCAACAGGAAAGACTTACCTTCACCTTTATACCACTGTCATCTTGCACCTATCCCTTTCAGCCATCTTCAATAAGTTCACATTCTACCTTCAGAACTGTCTACTTTCCCTTATTGTAGAATAGAGTACACAACTTCAGAAGGAAGCTGAGAACCATTGGCCTGCAGCAATTATTAAAATAAAGGAGGGCCCAGTGGAAATTGGAAGGTGGCACATGCACTGAACATCAAAGAATTGGGGGTGGTGTCAGACCATAAACCTGCTGACAGCATTAGATGTTGCACTGTCAAGTGGCACTTAACAAAACTTGATTACATTTTTTTGAAGAAGTAACAAAGAAGATTGATGAGGGCAGAGCCGTAGATGTGATCTATATGGACTTCAGTAAGGTGTTTGACAAGGTTCCCCATGGGAGGCTGGTGAGCAAGGTTAGATGTCATGGAATACAAGGAGAACTTACTATTTGGATACAGAACTGGTTCAAGGGTAGAAGACAGAGAGTGGTGGTGGAGGGTTGTTTTTCAGACTGAAGGCCTGTGACCAGTGGAGTGCCAGAAAGATTGGTGCTGGGTCCACTACTTTTCATCATTTACATAAATGATTTGGATGTAAGCATTAGAGGTATAGTTAGTAAGTTTGCTGATGACACCAAAATTAGAGGTGTAGTGGTCAGTGAAGAAGATTACCTCAGATTACAATGGGATCTTGATCAGATGGGCCAATGGACTGAGAAGTGGCAGATGGAGTTTAATTTAGATAAATGTGAGCTGCTGCATTTTGGGAAAGCAAATCTTAGCAAGATTTATACACTCAATGATAAGGCCCTAGGGAGTTTTGCTGAACAAAGAGACCTTGGAATGCAGGTTCATAGCGACTTGAAAGTGGAGTTGCAGATAGATAGGATAGTGATGTAAAGATGTTTGGTTTGCTTTTCTTTATAGGTCAGAGGAGTACAGGAGTTGGGAGGTCATGTTGCGGTTGTACAGGACATTGGTTGGGTCACTGTTGGGATATTGCTTGCAATCTTGGTCTCTTTCCTATTGGATAGAGGTTGTGAAACTTAAAAGAGTTCAGAAAAGATTTACAAGGATGTTGCCAGGGTTGGAGGATTTGAGTTATAGGGAGAGGTTGAATAGGCTGGGGCTGTTTCCCTGAAGCGTTGAAGGCTGAGGGGTGGCCTTATAGAGGTTTACAAAATCATGAGGGGCATGGATAGGGTAAATAGACAAAGTATTTTCCCTGGGGTGGGGGAGTCCAGAACTGGAAGGTATAGGTTTAGGTTGAGAGGGGAAAGATATAAAAGAGACCTAAGGGGCATCGTTTTCACTCAGAGGGTGGTACGTGTATGGAATGAGCTGCCAGAGGAAGTGGTGGAGGCTAGTACAATTGCAACATTTAAAAGGTATCTAGATGGGTACCTGAATAGGAAGGGTTTGGAGGGATATGGGCAAGGTGCTGGTAGGTGGGACTAGGTTGGGTTGGGATATCTGGTTGGCATGGACGAGATGGACTGAAGGGTCTGTTTCCATGCTGTACACATCTATGATTCTATGTGCTCAGGGCGAATTGTTGACATCACTACCTGAAATATAATGATTTGCACAATGTTGAGTTGTTCACATTCCCTATATCTGAATTAACTCATTTTTTAATCTCCTCCAGGTTCTTCAAGGGTGGTGGAAGAGTTGTTGAGGGACCAAAACAAAGAATTGGAGCTTTCTAAAGACACATTACCATATAATTCATTGATATACTACAATGCCCAGACACTCATAGTTCAGTGGCATTCATCTCATGTGAGCAAGAGGTGGTGCTGGAGACAGGGATTGCAGTGTAGAGCACCCATTGGAGGACACAGATCACTCCAAGCTCTGCTTATTTGGATGCTGGTGTTCAATCTCAGAAGCCATTTGCAAAAAAGGAACTTGCAGGAAATGTATTCTCAAAGGGGAACATGAGCAGCCAGAGGTTGTTGTACACATTGGTACTGACAACATAGGTAGAGAAAGGGGTGAGGTCATTGCAGAGTGAACATAGGGAGTTAGGCAGATGGTTAAAAAGCAGGACCTCAAAGGTAATAATCTCTGGATTACTCCCAGTGCCGTGTGTAGTGAGAGTAGGAAATAGGAAAACAGGGCAGGTGAATGTGAGACTGAAGAGCTGGTGCAGGGGGCTGGGATTCAGATGTTTAGCTCATCAGGATCTCTTCTGGGTCAGTAGCAACCCTGCACGAGAGGGACAGGCTGCATTTTAACTGGAGAAAGAACCAATATCCTGGTGGGGATATTTGCTAGAGCTATACGGGAGGTTTAAACTACCCTGGGAAGAGGCTGGGACTCTAAGCAGTTGTGAGTAAGAGAGAAGTTTGAGGCTGGTACTGAAGTTAAAAAGCACAAGCCAAAAAATAGGGCAGGTAGGAGCATGGCAGAGAATGAGGGAAGATTGATGAAGGCTGACAGGTAAGGCAGATAAACTCAGGGCCTGATGGGAACGTGGGCCTAGGATATCATAACTATTACAGAAACATGGCTGAGGAAAGGACAGGACTGGCAGGTCAATGTTCCAGGATGTGGCTGCTATAGGAAGGGTATGAGGGGAGGCAAGAGAGGAGAGAAAGTAATGTTTTTGATGAAGGAAAATAGCCCAGCTGTACTTAGAGAGGATATTCCTGGGAGATCAACCAGTGAAGCTATATGCATGGAACTGAGAAATAACAAGGGGGTGATCACTTTGATAGGATTGTACTATCGGCCCCCCAACAATCAGTGGAAAATTGAGGAATAAACATGTAGGGAGATTGCAGATTATTGTAAGAATTAAAGGTTGTAATAATAGGGCATTTTAATGTTCCAACTATCGACTGGGACTGCCATAGTGTTAAGGGCATGGTTGGGGAGGAATTTGTTAGATGTGTTCAAGAAAATGTTCTCAAACAATATGTATAGATGGTCTTACTGGAGAAAGTGCAAAACGTGACCTCTTCTTTAGAAATAAGGCAGGGAAAGTGACTGACGTGTTAGTGGGGAAGCACTTTGGGACCAGTGACCGTAATTCTAATAGTTTTAAACCAGTAATGGAAAAGGATAAGCCTGGTCCACAAGTTAAAGTTCTAAATTGGGGAAAGGCCAATTTAGGTGGTATTGGGCAGGAACTTTCAAAAGTTGATTGGGAAAGGCTGTTTGCAAGTAAAGGGATATCTGGCAAGTGGGAGGCTTTCAAAAGTAAGATAATGAGAATTTTTTTGATTAGATTAGATTAGATTAGATTACTTACAGTGTGGAAACAGGCCCTTCGGCCCAACAAGTCCACACCGACACGCCAAAGCGCAACCCACCCATGCCCCTACATTTACCCCTTACCAAACACTACGGGCAATTTAACATGGCCAATTCACCTGACCCGCACATCTTTGGACTGTGGGAGGAAACCGGAGCACCCGGAGGAAACCCACGCAGACACGGGGAGAACGTGCAAACTCCACACAGTCAGTCACCCGAGTTCAGGGACAGCATGTTCCTACTAGTGTGAAGGGCAAAGCTGGCCGGAGTATGGAACACTGGATGACTAGAGATATTGAGGCTTTGATCAAGAGAAAGTAGGAGGCAAATGTGAGGTATAACCAGCTGGCATCAAGTGAATCCCTTGAGGAGTATAGGGAATGTAGGACTACACTTTAGTCGGAAATCAGGAGGGAAAAATTGGGATGAGATAGCTTTGGCACATAAAGTTAAGGAGAATCGAAAGAGACCGTAGAAGTATATTAAGGACAACAGAGTAACTAGGATGAGAATAGAGCCCCTTAAAGATCAACAAGGTCAGCTATGAGTGGAACTGCAGCGGATAGGGCAGATCCTAAATGAATATTTTGCATTAGTATTTACTGTGAAGAAAGACATGGAAACTACAGAACTTGGAAAATAAATAGTGAAGTCTTGAAAAAAGTCCAAATTACAGAAAAGGAGGTGTTGGAGGTCTTAAAAAATGTAAAGCCAGGTAAATTCTCAGGACATAGAACATAGAATGTTACAGTGCAGTGCAAGCCCTTCAGCCCTCAATGTAGTGCCAACCTGTGAAATTAATCTGATGCCTATCTAACCTACACAGTTCCATTATTATCCATAAGTATGTCCAATGCCCATTTAAATGTCCTTAACATTGGTGAGTCTACTACTGTTGCAGGCAGGCTGTTCCACACTCCTACTACTCTCTGAGTAGAGAAACTACCCCGATATCTGTCCTAAATCTATCACCCCTCAATTTAAAGCTATGTCCCCTCGTGTTAGTCTTCACCATTTGAGGAAAAAGGCTCTCACTATCCACCTTATCTAACCCTCAGATTATTTTATATGTCTCGACCAAGTCATTTCTCAATCTTCTTCTCTCCAAAGAAAACAGCTTCAGTTCCCTCAGCCTTCCCTCATAAGACCTTCTTTCCGTACCAGGCAACATCCTAGTAAATCTCCTCTGAACCCTTTCCAAAGTTTCCAAATCCTTCCTATAATATAGTGACCAGAACAGTACGCAATACTCCAGGTGCAGCCTTACCAGTGTCTTGTACAGCTGAAGTATGACCTCATGGCTCCGAAACTCAATCCCCCTACCAATAAACGCCAACACATCACATGCCTCCTTAACAACCCTATCAACCTGAGAGGTAACTTTCAGGGATTTATGCACCTGGACACCGAGATCTCTTTGTTCCTCTACACAGCCAAGAATTTTACCAATTGCCCAGTACTCTGCATTCCTGTTATTTCTTCCAAAATAACCTCACACTTTTCTGCATTGGACTTCATTTGCCACTTCTCCACCTATCTCTGCATCGTATCTATGTCCCTCTGTAACCCATAACATCCTTCAGCACTATCCACAACCCTGCCTACTTTAGAGTCATCCGCAAATTTACCAACCCATCCTTCTACGCCCTAATCCAGATCATTTATAAAAGTGACAAACAGCAGTGGCCCCAAAACAGATCTTTGTGGCAGTCCACTGGTAACTGAGCTCCAGGATGAACATTTCCCATCAACCACCACCCTCTATCTTCTTTCAGCTAGACAATTTCTGATCCAATTCGCTGAATCACCTTCAATCCCAAAACTCCGTATTTTGTGCAAGTGGACCTCATAAGTGTATCCCAAGACCTAATTGGAATCTAGGGAAGAAATTGCAGGGCCCCTAACAGAAGGTTGCTAATATTGTGCCATTATTTAAGAAAGGCTGCAAGGGAAAGCCAGGGAACTCCAGACTGGTGAGACTGACATCTGCAGTAGGTAAGTTGTTGGAGGAGATTCTGAGAGATGAGGTCTGCACGCATTTGGAAAGGCAGAGAATGATTAGGGATAGTCAGCAGGCTTTGTGCAGGGCAAATTGTGTCCCATAAATTTGATTATTTCGAAGAGTGATCAAGAAGATAAGTAAAGGCAGAGCAGTAGACATAGAATTTAGCAAAGTCTTTGACAACATTCTGCATGGAAAAATACTCAGTAAGGCTAGATCACAAGGGATCCAGGGAAAGCAAACCAAATGGATACACAATTGGTTTGACAGTAGGAAATAGAAAGTGGTGGTAGGGGATTGCAGTTCAGACTGGAGGCCTGTGATCAGCAGTGTGCTGCAAGGATTGGTGCTGCACTCACTGTTGTTCTTCATTCATACAAATGATTTGGATATGAATAAAGGAGGCATGTTTAATAAGACAGTGAATGATATGGAAATCAATAGTATTGTGGACAGTGAAGAAGTTTTTCTCAGAATAAACATTGGATCTTAATTGATCAACTGGACCAGTGGGTCGAGGAATGGCAGACAGAGTTTAATTTAGGTAAATGTGAGGTGTTGCATTTTAGTAAGACAAACCAGGGCAGGACGTACATACTTAAGTAGGACCCTGGGTAATCGAGGGGTACATGTACATCGTTCCTTGAAAATGCTGTCACAGACAGACAAAAGTGATGAAGAAGGCTTTTGGTCTGCATTGGTCAGAGCAATGGATATAGGAGTTGGGATTTCATGTTACAACTGTGTGAGACATTAGTAAGGCCACATTTGGAGTACTGCAAACATGCAGGAAGCATGTTATTAAACTGGAAAGGGTGCAAAACGAGGGTTTGAATTATAAGGAGAGGCTGGATAGGCTGAGACTTTTTCCCCGGGACGTTGAAAGCTGAGGGATGAACTTATAGAGATTTATAGAATTATGAGGGCAGAGGTAAAATGAACTTTACTCCAGGGTATGAGAGCCCAAAACTAAGGGCATAGGTTTAAGGCAAGAGGGGAAAGATTTAAAAGTGACCTGAGGGGCAACGTTTTCACACTGAGGATGGTGCATACACAGAACGAGCTTCCAGAGGATGTGGTAGGGGTGAGTGCAATTACAACACTTAAAAGACATTTGGACAGGTGCATGGATAAGAAATGTTTAGAGGAATATAGGCCAAATCCAGGCAAATGGGACTAGTTTAGCATAGGAAACCTGGCCAGCATGGAAGAGTTGGATTGAAGAATCTCTTTCCATGCTGAATAACTCTATGACTCTAATCAGTATTTTCTGAGTTAGTGTTGACCCTTGAAAGGGAATGAAGGACTCCATCCCAAACCTGAGCGTTATGATGATTCACATATTTGCATCTCCTTGAAAACAATGGTCACCTGTGTGGAATCAATTAAGTGCATGCTGGTTATGAATAATGCCCTGCATACTCTGACTTCTATGTTAATACAGGATGAAGGATAACAACCATGGGGCTCAATGCTTCAATGAAATTAAATCAAGATGGCCCATGAGAAGAAAATATTGAGAACAGGCACATGAAACTGAGGAGTTTTCTCTCAGGTTCTCACTTCTCAACCATCCCATCCTCTCCCACTACCACCTTCCCTCCTGGCAGAATGAGCTGCCTGCAACTCACTCTGCTGAAGCCACGGGGGTTTCAACATCTGGCTGTAATAGGAAGCAGACGAAAAAGACTTTGTAATTGCAGGAGCACTCACTGGCTTGTTTAGTAACATTATGTCTGAATGCAGGTGAATGAACATTAACAGGTTTTATGAAACATAACCATATATGCGGATTGCAAAAGAAGAGTCATTTAGGACTTGAAATGTTAATTCTGTTTCTTTCTCTACAAATGCTGCCAGACCTGCTGAGTTTCTCCAGCACTTTTGTTTATATTTCAGATTTCCAGCATCCACAGTAATTTCTTTTTATTATGCCAAGAGAAGACAATTCTGGAACTCTGCACACTCAAGATCCAGTCCCATACAATTTGACATCACAGTGACACAGCAGTTATTCTTAGAATAAAGGTATTGTTAACCCTTTAATCCTCAGATTGTGCATAGCAATATTTATGATGTTATTTCGATGTTTATTTCAATAAGTGAAACACTGTTCAAACTCTTCATTATCCTGACCTGTACTTTGCTGCAGCTTCAATTCACCATGAATTGTAGTCTTCAGATGACTTGTATGGTTAGGTTTCATGAGGAAGAAAGGATGTGCATGTGTCAGTTAGATTTTTGACTGTTGGAATCTTTCAGGAATAGACACAGGTTTTCTGATGATATTGTGATATTGTCCGATAACACTTGCCCTTCTACCCTTGGATTTGGTGAATCATGCTAGGGTGAGGCTTCCAGAGGCTCCTCCTTACTGACAGTGTGTGGCTGCAAGTATGACGGTTACATGTGTCCCATTCTCCCGTTCCTCCTCCATGCAAGCAAATATTGATTGAACTGCCCTTCTAACTCATGCAGCTTCACTCTTCTCTGCAATACGTGTTATAAAAGGTGAAGCAAATCACATAACATCTCAAAGATCCTTGCTTCACATTCAGAAGAGTTTCTGTGCAAATACTTGAACCATTTATCTTATCTCTATTCACTTGTATTTACAGATACGTGTTTTGCATTCACTGTCTTGTATCTGTTAGAATACAGTATTTTTATTCATCACCTAATATATACACACTTGCATATTTCTTTAACTAAAACTAAGCTAACCCCCTATTATTACCTTGTCAGAGATGTGACTCCTGCTGAATCTTTGCTTTGGCTCACTGAAAGGATTTATGATGATCTTGTGGTCCCAATTTTTTATTGGGTATTGACCAGATAATGTTAATACCAGATAAATCAGATACCTGACATGAATCTGGCTAGATAATCATAATCTTTTTGTGATTCAACTGATCTTTTAATAAAACAAAAGGATGCAATATTGCTGTCTTTGTTTCAATTATGATATGCAAGAAAGCAAACCACTCTAACTAACCGCTCAAACCACATAGATGTAAAGATTTCTAAACACATAGTAAAAATAAACTAAGTACTCTTAATGGATTGAACAGAAACCGCAACTTTGCATAAGTAACAGTACATGCTGTTACAAATTACAAACATTGCTGTAATTTTAAGAACCTCTCATGCTGAACATTTAGTAAGACACAGCCCAGTTCATTTCCAAGTGAGGGAGAGATACCCTTTTCTTTTTCAATACTTTGCTTGGCTTGAAATACTGAAAATGTCAACTCATCTGCTGGAACTGGAAATTTCACCTTAATTATTATTATGCGCCAGACTTCACTTCTTTCCAACACAATATCATCTTTGATGTAGGTTCAAATTCTTTACTTCTTTATTTGAAAACTTCAAAAACATCACTACTTTTCCTCCAACCTTATCCCAACATTTCAATCTGGGATTAATAATAACATTTTATTTTCAAATAATGTATTTACTTTTGACTCATTTTCTTCGAAGTGCTGCGTCGCACGTTACCATATTAGAAGATTTCTTATTACTGCAGAGCTTGATACATGTTTTACTTGCAAATGAATTTCTACCTCAGATTAAAAAATGAAAGTCACAGAATGATCTCCCCTAAGCATTCTGGGCAGTTCCTTAGGAACTCTGGGTTTTGACACCAACACCTTGATAACTTGCTATGATCTCTCTACCTTAATTAGTTTATACAGTTTTGAATTACTTGTTACTTTGATTAGACCCTCAGCATATGACTTTTATACCTAGTATGTTTTTCCAGTCATTTGGATTGTCTCCAGCACCGCCTTATTTTTGTTTTTTTGTAATTACCTCTCTGCTTCAATTAATCAGATTATAAATCGTCCCTTCACTTGTCGTTTAGCTGTTGACACCTCACTCATGCCATATGACACTCTTGATCACCTGCAGAGACCTATCATTTGGCCTGTTGCCACTCCACCCACACCATTTGTATGATTTTTTGATCTTTCTGATCATAAAGTCTGTGCCAGGGTGCTCTCTTCACTTCACCTGACGAATGTTTATGATTTCAAATGTTGGACTGTATCCTGGTGTCATATGACATTTGACCTTATCCACCCCAGTCCAACACCAACACTTCCACATCATGGGAACTCTGGATAACTTAGGATTCACTTGGAATTATTAGTATTGTAGTTTTAAAAAGCTATTGTTACCTTTAAACATGCAGGCATACACATATGTTGAACGTAGAATTCCAAAAACACAAACTTGCAATAGTTGATGTTGAAATACACATATATACATTTCAAAGTTTCTACACAACAATGAGCAACCATGTTTTCAGGGGGTAGCCATTATCTCCAAGGACCCAACCACTCACTGTGTAGTGGAATTGAATTCTCTGGGAGGTGTGATTGCTGCACAATAAATGAATCATAACAGGTCCCTGGTTATCTAAGCCAGGCATTCATGATGATTTCCAGTGATCAAACCATCTGAACATTGAGAAATGGACTTCCTACTCATTGCTATAAATGGATCTGAGGACACTTTGATTGCTGCAAGTGCACAGCCAATAATTCCATAGACATATAAGAGTTCAATAAAAGCAGTGAAACCCATGACTCTGTGTTTATTTAGCCTCTTCCTTTTAAAAGTGGACATAATTGACAGTCTTGGAAACGACTATTTTGTATCAGTGTTTAATGTGGAGGAGGACATGGAAGATATTGAATGTAGGGAAATGGATGGTGACATCTTGATAAATGTCAATATTACAGAGGAGGAACTGCTGGGTATCTTGAAGCGCATAAAGGTGGATGAATTCCCAGATCTTGATCAGGTGTACCGTAGAACTCTGTGGGAAGCTAGGGAAGTGATTACTGGGCTCCTTGTTGAGATATTTGTAACATCGATAGTCACAGATGAGGTGCCAGAAGATTGGAGGTTGGCTAATGTGGTACCACTATTTAGGAAAGGTGATAAGGACAAGCCAAGAACTATAGACCGGTGAACCTGATGTCAATGGTGTGCAAGTTGTTGGTGGGAATCCTGAGGGACAGAATTTACACAAATTTGGAAAAGTAGGGACTGTTTAGGGATAGTCAACATGGCTTTACGCGTAGGAAATCATGTCTCACAAATTTGATTGAGTTTTTTGAAGAAGTAACAAAGAGAATTGATAAGGGCAGAGCGGTAGATGTGATCTATATGGACTTCAATAAGGCTTTCGACATGGTTCCCCATGGGATACACATGAGCAAGGTTGGATCTCATGGAATACAAGGAGAACTCGCCATTTGGATATAGAACTTTCTCAATGGTAGAACTCAGAGTGTGGTGGTAGAGGGTGGTGGTGTTTTTCAGACTGGAGGTCTGTGACTAATGGAGTGGTCGGTGCTGGATCCACTATTTTCTGTCATTTATATAAATGATTTGGAGGTATAGTTAGTGAATTTGCAGATGGCACCAAAATTGGAGGTGTAGTGGACATCGAAGAAGGTTACCTCAGATTACAATGGGATCTTGGTCAGATGGGCCAATGGGTTGAGAAATGGCAGATGGAGTTTAATTTAGATAAATGTTAGGTGCTGCATTTTGGGAAAGCAAATCTTAGCAGAACTTATACACTTAATGGTAAGATCCTTGGGATTGTTGATGAACAAAGAGACCTTGGAGTGCAGATTCATAGCTCCTTGAACATAGAGTCACAGGTGGATAGGATACTGAAAAGGGCATTTGGTATGCTTTCCTTTATTGATCAGAACATTGAGTATAGGTGTTGGGAGGTCAAGCTGCAGCTGTACAGGATGTTGTTTAGGCTACTTTTTGAATATTGCGTGCAATTCTGGTCTCCTTCCTATCGGAAGGATGTTGTGAAACTTGAAAGGGTTCAGAAAGGATTTACAAGGATGTTGCCAGGTTGGAAGATCTGAGCTATAGGGAGAGGTTAAATAGGCTGGGACTGTTTTCCCTGGAGCATAGGAGGCTGAGGGGTGACCTTATAGAGGTTCATCAAATCATGAAGGGCATGGATAGGGTAACTGGAAAAGGTATTTTCCCTGGGGTGGGGGAGTCCAGAAGCAGAGGGCATAGGTTTAGGTTGAGAAGGGAAAGACATATAAGGGACCTAAGGGGCATCTTTTTCGCAGAGGGTGGTGTGTGTATGGAATGAGCTGACAGAGGAAGTGGTGGAGACTGTTACAATTGCAACATTTAAAAGGTATCTGATGGATATATGGATAGGAATGGTTTGGAGACATTTGAGTCAGTGCTGGCAAGTGGTACTAGATTAGGTTGGGATATCTGGTTGGCCTGAATGAGTTTGGCTGAAGTCCGTGCTTTACATCTCTATGACTCTATGACTCTAAGTCAACAGTAACCTATGATTTGTCCTTAAGGGCAATCCTGTAGATGTTCACAGTAGATTCATGCAAGATGCCAGAATCTGAAAAAAAAGGTTTTGGTGATTTTAATGTCCACTGGAAAAGTATGCTGTCCTGGTCTTCTTGAAAGGAGATCTTGTTCCAAGTTCTTGAAAGCGGACACTCCAGGGTGTTATGTTGCCTCCCTGATGTCAGGGTGAAGGATGTTTCTGAGCAGGCAGTGAATATTCTGAAAGGGGACGATAAGGAGCCAAAAGTCGTGGTCCATATTGGCACTGACACCATACGCAGAAACAGAGATGAGGTCCTGCAAAGGTTATTCAGGGAGTTAGGTAGGAAGTTGAAATGCAGGACCTCTAGGTTTGTAATCTCAGGTTTACTTCCTGACCTATATGCTTCTGAGGCCAGAAATAGGAAGATTAAACAGTTAAATGTGTGGCTAAAGAGCTGGTGTAGGAGGGTGGCTTCAGATATCTGGATCATTGGGATCTCTTCCAAGGTATGTGGGACTTGAACAAGAAGGAAGGGTTGCACTTAAACTGGAGGGGCACCAATATCTTCGGTTTGCTGATACCTCTTGGAGGATTTAAACTCCGAAAGCTAGTGTGCTTCCAATTAAACCTGTTGGACTATAACCTGGTGTTGTGTGATTTTTAACTTTGTACACCCCAGTCCAACACTGACAGCTCCAAACCATGTTTTAGGTGAGATAGAGAGTAATATAAAAGGAGTGGAGGAGTTGCATTACTGATAAAGAAGAATGTAATAGCTGTACTTAGAGAGGATATCTTTGAGGCCATGTGAGTGGAACGTAAGAAAAAGAAAGAAGCAATCACTGTGAAGAAGTTTATTGCTTCCCAATAGCCAGCAGGAGATAGAGGAACAGACATGTAAGCAAATCATGGAATGATGTTGGAATTACAGGGTTGTTGTAGGCTAAGGACATCTGTTTGAGGGTAAATCCACATCTGACATATGGGAGTCTTTTAAGGGCCAGTTGATCAGAGTTCAGGACCAGCATGTTCCTATGAGGATGGAAGATAGGGATGGCAAAATTCAGGAACCTTGGATGACAAGAGAGATTGAGAATTTAATCAAAAGAAAATGAGGTATATGTAAGATTTAGGAAACGGAACTCAAAGAAGACCTTTGAAGAGTATAAAGGAAGAGTGAAGAACTTTATCAAGAAATTAGGAGAGGTGGAAGGGGCCTTGAAATATCCTCAGTAAGTAGGATAACAGAGAATTCCAAAGCAGTTTATGTGTACATTAGGATCAAGAGAGTAACTATGGAATGGATAGGTCCACTCAAGGACAATGGAAGGAATTTATGCATGGAGCCAGCGAAAGTGGGTGAGGTCCTGAATGAGTACTTCTCATTGGTATTTACCAAGAAAAAGGATATGGATGATGGTAAAGTTAGAGAAAAGTATTAAGAATGAGGAAGTGTTGGATATCTTGAAAAACATTAGAGTAGATAAGTTCCCAATCTGTGATGAGATATATCCCAGGATACTGAAGGAGGCATGGTGTCAGAAATCGGGGTTCGATTGAGTGATATTCTGTGTGGAGTTTGCATGTTCTCCCTGTGTTTGCTTGATTTTTTGCCGTGTGCTCCAGTTTCCTCCCACAGTCCAAAGATATGCAGGTTAGATGGATGGGCCATACTAAACTTCCCTGTAGTGTCCATGGATGTGCAGACTAGTGGATTACTCATGGGAAATGCAGGATTAGAGGGAAGAGTGGGATTGGTTTTGGAAGGGGAGGGAGTGTTCCTCAGAGAGCCAGTGCAGACTTGATGGGCTGAATGGTCTCTTTCAGCACTGGAGGGATTAAAGGATTCTATGAGGCAAGGAAAGAGCTTGCTGGGGTTTTAAGAGAAGTCTCTCTATACTCTTTAGCCACAAGCAAGGTCCCAGAAGACTTGAGAAAGCCAATGTTATTCCTTTGTTTAAGAAGGACAAGAGGGATAATCCAGGCAATGATAGGCCAGTGAGACTTACATCAGTGGTAGGGAAATTATTGGAGAAGATTCTTAGGGACAGAATTTACTCGCATTTGAAGGATAATGTACTTATTAGGGATAGTCAGCATGGCTTTTGCTTTATGCACCTATTGTCTAACAAACTAGACTGAGTTTTTTGAGAAAGTGACAAATAAAATTGATAAGGTTGGTGCAATGCATGTTGACTACATGAAGTTTACAAAAGTATTTGACATGATCTCCACAGTAAGCTAATCCAGGAGACTAAGTCACATGAATCCATGGTGAGTTGGCAATTTGGCTACAAAATTAGCTTGGTCATAGAAGACAGTGAATAGCTGTGGAAGGGTGTTTTTCTGACTGGAGATCTGTAACCAATTGTTCTGCAAGGATCAGTGCTGGGACCTCTGTTGTTTGTAAGATGCATGTGAATGATTTGGATGAAAATGAAAGTATTCTGACTTGTAGACAACACAAAATTTAGTGAAATTGTGAATAGAAGGGAAGGTAATCAAATGATATAGCAGGATATTGATCAGTTGAAAAATGGGGCACAGAAATGACAGATAGACTTGAATCTGGACTGGGAAGTGATGCATTTTGGGAGATCAAATGCAAGAGGAAAATATACAGTAAATGGCAGGACCCTGAGGAGCATTGCTATACAGAGACATCTTAGGGTGCAAGTCCATAGCTCCTCAAAAGTGGTAATACAAGTGGATAAGGTGGCAATGAAGGTATACAGCATCAGATGGGGCATTGACTATAAAAGTTGGCAAGTCATGTTGCAGTTGTATCAGACTTTAGTTAGGCCACATTTGGAGCATTGTGTGTAGTTCTGATCACCACACTACAGGAAGAATTTGGAGGCTTTGGAGAAGGTGCAAGAGAGGTTTATTTGGATGTTGCCTGGTTTGAAGTGCATTATCTATATATGGGGATTGTTTTAGATAGAGCGTCAGAGGTTAAAGGACGACCTGATTGAAGAATATTAGATCATGCAGGATGGATGGATAATTGGAGTCTTTTTACCAGAATGGAAATATCAAATATTATGGAGCATGGACCTAAGGTGAGAGAGGAGTAATTTGAAGGAGATATGCAAAGAAAGTTTTTTACACAGGGGCGGTAGGTGTCCGGAATGTGCTGCTATGGGACGTGGTAGAAGCAGATACTTTACCAAAGTTTAAGAGGCATTTAGACAGACACACGGACAGGCAGGGAACAGAGGGGTATAGACCATGTGCAGGAAGATGGGATTTGTATCTTGGCTGGCACAGGCTGATGGTCCAAAGGTCCTGTTTCGATGCTATATTATTATATGTTCTGTGAAAGCCTGAGCCTCCTGGGGTGCTGGTGTTCTGCCATATCCAGAATCCTGATTCCTTGTCAGGCTCTGTGAGTGTGGCTCCTGTCAAGCATTTACTTTTTGCCTTTACCCCCTGTCCTTGGAGTGGCATAAGCCTGCAGAAAAGGAAGCTGATATTGTTGCTGTTTCTGTTGTTAATGCTGCTGTGGCATCTGTGGCCCCTATTTTTACTATTGTTGGTGTGACTGTAGTTGTTGCTACTCATTATTGGTCCATATTATACTGTATGACTTGTTTTTAGGTTGTTGTGAAGACTCATGGTAATAAAGATCAAAATGAACATTGTCCAATGTAGGGAAATGACTACCAAAAGGTCAAATTCACCTTCAAAGCCATAAAGCAATGCTCTCTAGTCAGGTCCTGGGAGCTTTACTTTTACACAAAGACATGCCAACAACTATGCTGTTTTACAGTTTGAAGGCTTTTCAAACCACCAGTTTCACTGAGGAATGACTCACTGCTGTGCTGTCATCTTGTTGACTTTGAGGTATTCCACACAGTGTAGAAAACCTATGTGCTGAATGTTAATGTCAAAATGCTGGATTAAATCCTTAATTCAATGGGGATTTCAATATTGAAATTACTTTGCAGTCAACATCAAGGGGGTTTCCTACTCACCTCCAATTCTACCCAGGTCAACCCAGATGGGCAAAGGATCATGAAATAAAACAAAAAAACTCAAGATGCAGAAGATCTGAAAGATCTTGCCATAGATACTCAGCAGATTAGGCAGAATCTATGGCAAGAAAGCAGAATTTACGTTTCACAACCAGTGACCCTTCTTAGAACCCAGAAGGATTATGTTGAATTCCCAACCCAATAGCAGTCTTTTGGGCTTGATTGCTCTATATTCCCATCTGATTGCTGCTAAATATAAGTTTAAGTTGTGTAAGCAGGGAACCTAAGTTACAGGTCAAGAGTTATTTTTTTCATGGAAAGTTGTCAAATACGAAACCTGATACTGGCTGATATAATCTTAAACAAGGTTCAGAATGAAGCTGGAAGAGTTCCTGAGTGCATCTGGAAGGCAAATAACCTTGGAGAAACTTGTGTGGGGAAGCTCACAAAAGCTTAAAGCATTTTAAGTGGCTTTTTAAAGTGTAATATTACTTTTTGTTTTGTAAATTTACAATACTGAATACAATAGGTTCCTTTTGATTATATGTTTTATTAAGATCTGTCACTTGATTAAATTTTAAAAATATAAAACATAGGTACTAAGTTGACCTAGAACCATGCTTTTTTAGAGCAGTAAGACTGTGGCATTTTCTGGGTCTGCAGATTGTTAAGCAGCAAAGATGGCATTTAGTAGAGTGATGCACTCTTCCCATTAGATGTGGGAGATTAGGGAGAATTTACATGTCACTGATGACTATGTTTGCAGGAAATGTGTTTGGTTGGGAATCCTATCAGATCACTTGGATTGGTTGAAAAGACAGTTAGAGGCAATGAGGAACTTACAGGAGCTAGGGTGTGTGATGGATGACAGTTGCAGGAAGCGAATAAACTGCAGATACAATCAGGTAGATGGGTGACCCCTAGGAAAGGTATGAAAGGGAAGCAGGTCACTAAGTCCCTAGATCCGACCACTACACAAGCCCTCCCTTTACCAGTTTAAATCCTCCTGAGCAGCTTTAGCTAATCTCTGAACTGTATATTCATCCCCTTCCAATTCATGTGCAATCCATCTTTCTTATACAGATCATTTCCACTTCAGAAGAGAGTCTCCTATGGCATATCCCCATCTCAAATAAGTATGCACTTTCGAAAATATAGGAGGTGATAGACTCTCAGGGAATGTAGTACTGACAACCAGGTTTCTGGTACCGACAGTGGATCTAAAGTAATGAGGGATATGTCAGGTTCCAAGCGATCGATTGTGATAGGAGCTTCCAGGATTGAGGATATCTCAGAAAAGGTGCAGAATTTTCTCAAAGGGGAGAGGGACTAGCAGGATGTTGTTGTACACATTGGAATTAACATCATAGAAAGAGAAAAGGATGAGATTTGGAAGAGAGAATATAGGAAGTTAGGTAGGAATTTTAAGGGTAGTAATATCTGGATTACTCTTGGTGCCATGAGCTGGTGAGGGTAGGAATAGGAGGATGGAGCAGATGAATGTGTGGCTGAGGAGTTGGTGTGTGGGAGAAGGATTTAGTTTTTGAATCATTGGATTCTCTTCTGGAATAGTAGTGATCTGTATAAGAAGGATGGATTGTACATGAATTGGAAAGGAATGAATATACAGTGGGGAGATACACTAGAGCTGCTCAGGAGGATTTAAACTGGTAAAGGGAGGGAGAGTGTGGTGATTGGACCAAGGAAGATAGTGAGAAAAGAGATCAGTCTGGGACTGGTGCAATTAGGAAAAGCACCAATTTAAATATTTTTGGTAGGTAGGAACAAAGCAGAGAATGAGGTAGGACTGATAATTTAAACAGAAAAGGCAGATGAACTCAGGGTATGGCTGGGAACATGGGTCTAGGATATCATAGCAATTAAAGAGACGTGTCTCAGGATGGACAAGACTGACAACTTAATGTTCCAGGGTATAGATACTATAGAAAGGATAGAAAGGGGTGGGGCAAGAGAGGAGCGAGGGTGGTGTTTTTGCTTCAGGATATCATTGCGGATATTCCTGGGAATATGTCCAGGGAAGTTATATGGGTGGAACTGAGAAATAAGAAAGGGATGATCACCTTATTAGGATTTTAATTTAGACCCCCCAGTAGTCAGCAGGAAATTGAGAAACAAATTTGTAAGGAGATCTCAGTTTTCATTTGTAAGATTAATAGGGTGGTTGTGGTAGAGGATTTTAAGTTCCTAAACATAGAAAGGGACTGCCGTTGTGTTAAGAGTTTAGATGGAGAGGAATTTATTAAGTGTGCACCAGAAAATTTTCTGATTCAGTATGGGTATGCACCTACTCGAGAAGGTGCAAAATCTGATGTGCAAAAGTCTTGGAATATAAGGCAAGGTAAATGACGGAGGTGTCAGTCTTGGAACACTTTGGGGCCAGTAAGCATAATATTATTCATTTTAAATTAGTGATGGAAAGGATAGATCAAATCTAACAGTTAAAGTTCTAAATTGGAGGAAGGCCAACTTTGATGGTATTCGGCAAGAATTTCAAAACTTGATTGAGAATGGATGTTTGCAGGTAAAGGGTTGGCTGGAAAATTGGAAGCCTTCAAAAATGAGATTATGTGAGTCCAGAGACAGTATGTTCCTGTTAGGATAAAGGGCAGGGCTGGTAGATATAGAAAATGTTGGATGACCAGAGTAATTGAGGTTTTTGTCAAGAAAAAGAAGGAAGCATATGTCAGGTATAGACAGCAGAGATCGAGTGAATCTCTAAAAAAGTATAAAGCCTCCTTATACTCTAAAGAGGGAAATCAGGAGGGCTGAAGGGGGGCACAAGATAGCTCTGGCAAATAGACTTAAGGAGAATCCAAAGGGATTCTACAAATGAAAGGGTATCTAGGGAGAGAATCGGGCCCCTTAAGAATATCTTGAAAAATGTCCATAATACCATGGAGAAGATGTTAAATGTCTTATTATGCATAAAGGTGGATAAATCCCCGGGACCTGATCAGGTATACCCTAGAACTTTGTGTAAAGCTGGGGATATAATTGCTGGGATACTTGTATCATTGATAGGTACAGTGCTGAATGACTAGAGGTTGGCTAACATGGTGCTACTATTTAAGAAAGATGGTAAGGAAAAGCCAGGGAACTATAGACCAGTGAACCTGATATCAGTGGTGGACAATTTGTTGGAGGTAATCCTGATGGACACGATTTATGTGTATTTGGAAAGGCAAGAGCTAACTAGGGATAGTCAGCATGGCTTTCTGTGTGGAAATCAAGTCTCACTAACTTGATTGAGTTGTTTGAAGAAGTAACCAACAGGATTGATGAAGGCAGAGTGGTGGACGTGATCTATATGGACTTAGATAAGGTTTTCGGCAAGGTTCCTCATGATAGACTGGTTAGCAAGGAAAAATCACATGAAATACAGGGAGAACTAGCCATTTGGATGTAGAACTGGCTCAAAGGTAGAAGACAGAGAGTGGTGGTAGATGGCCGTTTTTCAGACAGCAGACCTATGACCAACAGTGTGCCACAAGGATTGGTACTGGGTCCACTGCTTTTTGTCATTTTATAAATGATTTGGATCTGAACATATGCGGTATTGTTAGTAAGTTTGCAGATGACACCAAAATTGGAAGTGTAGCGGACAGCGAAGAAGACTACCTCGGAGTACTTGGGGATCTTGATCAGTTGGATCAATGGGCCAATGGGTCAGTGGCAGATGGAGCTTAATTTAGATAAATATGAGGTGATGCATTTTGGAAAGGCAAATCAGGGCAGGACTTATACACTTAATGGGAAGGTCTTGGGGAGTATTGCTGAACAAAGAGACCTTGAGTGCAGGTTCATAGTTCCTTGAAAGTGGAGTCAGTGTTAGATAGGATAGTGAAGGTGTTTGGAATGCTTGCCTTTATAGGTCAATGCACTGAGTATAGAGGTTAGCAGGTCATGTTGCAGCTGTACAGGACATTGTTTCAGCCACTTCTGGAATACTGCGTGCAATTCTAGTCTCCCTGCTATAGGAAGAATGGTGTGAAACTTGAAAGGGTTCAAAAAGGATTTACATGGATGTTGCCAGGGTTAGAGAATTTGAGCTATAGGGAGCGGCTGAATAGGCTGGGGCTGTTTTCCCTGGAGCATTGGAGGCTGAGGGGTGACCTTATAGAGGTTTATAAAATCATGCATAGGTTTAGTATTTTCTCTGGGGTTGGGGGAGTCCAAAACTAGATGGCATAGGTTTAATGTGAGAAGGGAAAGATTTAAAAGGGACCTAAGGAGCAACTTTGTCGAGCAGAGGGTGGTGTGTGTATGAAATGAGCTGCCAGAGGAAGTGGTGAAGGCCGATACAATTACAACATTTAAAAAGCATCTGGATGGGTATATGAATAGGAAGAGGTTAGAGGGATATGGGCTTAATGCTGGAAAATTGAGCTAGATTTATTTAGGATATCTGGTCAGCATGGACGAGTTTGACCAAAGGGTCTGTTTCCGTGCTGTATCTCTCTATGAGAGTAAGACAATTGGGAAATGTGTTTCTCAGCAACTGTGCTCTGATATTACTGCCTTCACCATCTTTATTTTATGTCTTTATTTTATCTCTTCCAGAAGATTGCATAACTGATTGGTGTTAACAGCTGGGAGTCATAAGTTGCATGAGCACTGAGTAAGTTGATCTTTTACCATCCTTCATTTTCATTTGCTCATTTTATACAAAAAATGATTTATTACTCGAATTGAAAAGTGTTTATAATTATTTGTCCTTAGAAGCAACTACTTATTTGAAAATAGATGGCTTAGCACAAATACAAACAGTAGGTGCTGTTTCTAATTTACAATGAAGTCAGGGAGGATCAGTGACAGCCAAGTACAAACAGCAACTAATCAAAGCTTTCGAGATAATAGAACACATCATCTAACCAAAATTACACACTAGACGAACTTTTTTATCTGAAGGAGACAGAAGATGCATGAGGAATGTTGAAGGAGGATCTGAATGCCACAAATGCAGGCTTCAACCTATTCAGTCCCAGTTACAGTAACCATAGCTAGGCCTTGGAAACAACAGCTGCACCCAACTTTCAAGGTAAAAATTAAAATGACTAAAAGTACAGTCACAGGTTAGAGTTTAATTGGAAATGGGAAAGGCAACATGGAAACATGTTTTAAGCAGAACATTCCAAAAGGCACTTTTCACAATTGCTACCACATCCTGTTTTGGATGATCAACATACATGTAGCATACTGCTGCTGCACTAAGATAGGGAGACAACATTTGTAGGTGCACAGGACTCTGTTCTTTGATGGAGATTTGTTGGGACTAAACAGACAAGAAGGATCCCCTGAATTGCATAACTAAATGTAGGCTTCTTATCACAGTAGCAGGATTGCATTTTTGTGGGTTTTTGGCTGCCGTCAGTGTGTCTCCGTATGCTTAAGAATTGTTGTTGGCGTGCTATTCTTGGATAGATTACATGTTAATAAAGTTGCTGGAAGAACCTATTCCTGCTGGCTTACCCATGGTATTGTTGGTTGCAGTCTGTGGGCATAACTGAAGGGAAATCTCTCTCGCTTAGTGGGTAAAACACTATGAAGGGAGAAGGACTACATTCTTTAAATTAACTCTTAGCTCCAATTATAGACTAGCTGAGCCCCTGAAATAGCACAGAGAAGGCAAAAGTAGTTGTTTGCTCACCAAATGATTAAAGCTTTACAGACTGAGAAAAGGAAGACACTTATTCACAAAATACAGAAACCCCTCCTCCAAGGATTCAGAAAATGAAGGCATTTTCTGAAAGGGACGCATGTCTATTCCTCAACTATATTGTCTTTAGTTGTCCTCCATTTTAAAATGATGTCTGTTCTACAGTCATGATATTCTGCTGTGGGACTCCATATGACTGAACAGGCTAATTTTTAACTGGGACCATGTGGGAACATACAGCAGGACTTTTCATGAGGTGATGCAATCTGGAGGACAGAAATTGTTTAATTTTCTTTTCTGCAGTGACTCTACCTCATTTTTACTGTGTTGGAACAAATTGTTTTCATTCTGAATGATGGATTAGATTAGATTTCTTACAGTGTGGAAACAGGCCCTTCGGCCCAACAAGTCCACACCGGCCCGCCACCCACCCATACATAACACTACGGGCAATTTAGCATGGCCAATTCACCAGACCCGCACATCTTTGGACCGTGGGAGGAAAGCGGAGCACCCAGAGGAAACCCACGCAGACACAGGGAGAACGTGCAAACTCCACACAGTCAGTCGCCTGAGGCAGGAATTGAACCCAGGTCCCTGGTGCTGTGAGGCAGCAGTGCTAACCACTGTGCCACCTTGCCACCCTAGCATGGATAGCATGTTCTGCCCAATCACCAATATGACTGCTGCTGGGCTTCAAGAAAAGCTTCAGGATGCCTTTGGGGTGTTTTCCTTGAGCCACCCCAGAACATTTGTTAGTTGAACTTCAGAAGTATCGAGTAGGATTGCGTATCTTATTATAGGATTCAAAGACAGTAAATAATCACAGCCCTGGAAGGAGTTTATTCACACTTTGCGGATATCCCATCAATAACTTGGAAGGAGCTAAACATTAATAAACACCGAACAAGTTATTTTGGTGGCAGTGCTAAATGGATGCTAAATGTAGTGGGGATATCTTTGTAAAGATATAATTCTGTCACACTGTTTCTGCTAAACCAATTCTCTACTGCCATTGTCAGGTAATTGTGCCTGCTTTGGGAGAAACAGAGTCCAGAATTTGTTGAGTCCTTACATTGTTCAGTTTTTGTCTCCAAATCCAGTATTACTGGAGAAGAGAATACACTCCTACTGGAGGTCACTCAATCTAGAAACTGTGACATATCACCATGTTCCCACACAATAAAACCATAAGACCATTTATAGTGAGAGTAGGAGTGCTCAATCCTGTTGAGCCACTCAAAATAATCACTGCTAAGGTTTTACACCACTCACACTTTCTGACCAATCACTTTTTCTCTTGCTAGCCTTAGAACTTAAAAATATATTAATCTTAGTCCATAGTACACCCATCCACTCAGCACCTACAGACTGCAAGGCAGAGAATTAAATGTTCATACTGCTTCTAATGAAGGAATTTCCAAAATGGCCTATGTTTTGTGACCATTACTATTGATCCTGTAGCCAGATGAAAAAAACATCCACCCTTTAAAAGCTTCGAAGAGTAAGACCATAAGATATAAGAGCAGAAGTAGTTTATTCAGTTCAATGAATCTGCTCTGTCATTCAGTGAGATTATTGCTGATCCAATAATTCTCAACTTCACTTCCCATCATTTCCCCATAACCCTTGATTCCCTTACATATCTGTCTATCAGTTTAGATTGACTGCCTACCAAGTTCACAACTAAACATTTTGCCCATGTTGGGTATCTGTTAGTGGTTAGGAGGTGCCTGGTTAAACCTGGTATCCTCCCAACCCAAGATAAAAAGAACATATTCCAAATGTTTTCAAAAACAATGTCAGAAAGGTGAATCATTAGAGAGGACTTTAAAGCAGGAGATGGTAGAAAGAAAAGGATTTGATGAGGAAATCTCTTTGATGGGACCCTAAGACCAACCGAAGTCACAATCACGAATGGAGGAGAAAAGGGGAAGAGAGATGCACAAGAGACAGAAGAAACAAGATTCAGTGAGAACAAGGAATTGTATTATCGGAGAAGATTCCAGAGAAAAAGGAAACAAAAAATTTGAACACAATGATCAGAACTCTAAATTTTAGTTGAGCTATAGCCAGGATAGGTTAGTGAACAAAGTGATGAAGGCTAAGTAGGATCTCGTATAGAATTGGAATAAGGCAGCAGATGTTTACAGAAGTTATAGTTTGGTGGGTTGGTCAGGAAAGCTTTGGAATTATTGACTATTGAGGTAATCAAGGGTTGAATGAGGGTTTCAGTAGTACATGGGCTGACGTACAGACTCAATTGAGTAAAGCTATAGAGACCAAAGTTACATTTCTGATTAAGTATGTGCAAATAATTTGTTTCAGCGTAAAACACAGGTCCTGAAAGGAATAGAGTTGGAGGATATAGCATGGATCACGCACTCTATGTCAGGCAAACTACAACTGTATCTCTGTGGATTTCACAATGATTTGGCTTTGAGACTAATTAACCTGTTTTTCATCATAATGGGCCAAGTCTATCACACTTGAGAAGGTGGTGGTGAGCTGCCCTCTTGAATTGCTGTAGTCCACATGCTGTAAGTCAACCCACAATGCTGTTAGAGAGGCAATTCCAAGAGTTTGCCCTAGTGCCAAAGTAGGAACAGCAATATATTTCCAAGTCAGGATGGTGAGTGGCTTGTTGGGGAACTTGCTGGTGGTGACGTTCCCATGGATCTGCTGCCCTTGTCCTTCTAGATGGAAGAGGTTAGAGGTTTGAAAGGTGCTGTCTAAGGATACTTGATGAATTTCTGCAGTGTATCCTGTAGGTAGCAGACCACTGTAGACAGTGGTGGAGGGAGTAGGCGTTTTTGGATGTGGTGCCAATCAAGCAGGCTGCTTTGTCTTCAATGGTGTCAAGCTTTTTGAGTATCATTGGAGTTACAATCATCCAGGCAAGTGAAGAGAATTTTATTACATTTGACTTGTACCTTGTAGATGTTGGACAAACTTTAGGGAGTCAGGAAGTGAATTATTCACTGCAGTATTCCTAACCTCTGGCCTGCTCTTGTCTTCACTGTATTTGTACGGTAATTGCCAGTGATTTTCTGGTCAATGATAACCTCCAAGATGTTGATAGTAGGGGATTCAGTAATGTTAATGAATATCAAGTGATGGTGATTAGATTGTCTCTTCATAGAATCATGGAATCCCTACAGTATTCGGCCCAACAAGTCTACACCGACCCTCCCACCCACACCCATTCCCCTAACCTATTACTCTACATTTGCCCTGAATAATGCATCTAACCTACATTTTTGAACATTATGGGCAATTTAGCATGGCCAATTCACCTAACTTGCACATCTTTGAACTATGGGAGGAAACCGGGGCACCCGGAGGAAATCCACACAAGCGTGGTTGAATGTGCAAACTCCACGCAGACAGTTGCCTGAGGCTGGAATTGAACCCGGGTCCCTGGGGCTGTGAGGAAGCAGTGCTAACCACTGTGCCACTGTGCTGCCCTCTTGTTGGAAATGGTCAAGGCCTAGCATTGTGTGGCTTAAATGTCACTTGCCACTTGTCAGCTCAAGCCTGGATATTGACCAGATCTTGCATTTGAACATGGATTGTTTCAGTGTCTGAGAAGTAACAAGTAGTGCTGAACATCATGTATCATTGTCAAACATCCCCACTTCTGACCTTATGATGGAGGGAAGGTCCATTGATGAAGATAGCTGGGCTGAGGACACAACCTTAAAGAATACCTGCAACTACGTTATGGATCTGAGATGACTGACCTGCAACTGCTATGACCAGGTATGACTCCAATGAGTGCAGGTTTTGCCCCCGATTCCCATTGATTTCAACTAGGGCTCCTGGGTGTCACATTCAGTCAATTTGGCCTTGATATCAAAGGCTGTCACTCTCACGCTACCTTTGGAATTCAGCAGTTTGTCCATGCTTGTAGGGATAAAAGGCCAGGAGCTGAGTAGCTGTGGTGGAACTCAAACTGAGTGTCAGTGAGAAGGTTATTGCTGAGCAGGTGCTGCTTGATAGCACTGTTGATGATACTTTCCATCACTTTACTGATGGGGCGGTAATTCACCAGGCTGGATTTGGCCAGATTTTTAGAAGCAATTTTCCACATTCTCAGGTAGATGCCAATGTGGTAGCTATACGAGACAGCTTGGGTAGGTATGCAGTAAGTTCTGGAACCCAAATCTTCAGTACTATTGTTGGAATGTTGTCAGAGTTCATAGTCTTTGCAGTATCCAGTGTCTCCAACTGTTTCTTGACATTGTATGGAGTGAATCCAATTGGCTGAAGACTGGAATCTGTGATGGTTGGAACTACTGGAGGAGGCTGATATAGATCATCCACTTGACAGATTGTTGTGAATGCTTTGGCCTTATCTTTTAAAGTAATGTGATGGGCTCTTCCATCATTGAGGATGGGGATATTTATGGAAGCACCTCCTGGAGTGAGTTGTTCAATTGCCCACCACCATTCATAACAAGATAGAGTCATAGAGTCATAGAGATATGCAGCATGGAAACAGACCGTTTGGTCCAACCCATCCATGCCGACCAGATATCCCAACCCAATTTAGTCCCACATGCCAGAACCTGGCCCTTATCCCTACAGACCCTTCCTATTCATATACCCATCCAGATACCTTTTAAATGTTGCAATTATACTAGTCTCCACCACATCCTCTGGCAGCTCATTCCACGCATGTACCACCCTCTGCGTGAAAAGGTTGCCTCGTAAGTCTCTTTTATATCTTTCCCTCTCACTCTAAATTTATGCCCTCCAGTTCTGGACTCCCCGACCCCAGGGAAAAGAACTTGTCTATTTATCTTATCCATGTCCCTCATGATTTTGTAAACCTCTGTAAGGTCTCCCCTCAGCCTCCGTTGCTCCAGGGAAAACAGCCTCAGTCTGTTCAGCTTGTCCATATAGCTCAAATCCTCCAACCCTGACAACATCCTTGTAAATCTTTTCTGAACCCTTTCAAGTTTCACAACATCTTTCCGATAGGAAGGAGACCAGAATTGCACGCAATATTCCAACAGTGGTCTAACCAATGTCCTATACAGCCGCAACATGACCTCCCAACTCCTGTACTCGATACTCTGACCAATAAAGGAAAGCATACCAAATGCCTTCTTCACTATCCTATCTACCTGTGACTCCACTATCAAGAAGCTATGAACCTGCACTCCAAGGTCTCTTTGTTCAGCAACGCTCCCTATGACCTTAACATGAAGTGTATAAGTCCTGCTAAGATTTGCTTTCGCAAAATGTTGGATGTGGAAGAAGTGCAGAATCTAAGTCTAATCCATTGGTGGTGAGATCGCATTGCGCTATTACTTGTTGCTTTAATGATGCTACTCCTTTTACGAGGTTATTCTGTCCTTGGTTTTTTTCAGAGAGGTTGTAAAGGCAGAGGTTTTGCTATGTCAGGAAATATCTGTTTGAAAAAGATGTTTAAGTTTTTTTTAAAAACATTGTACAATGAAAGGGGAGTGGCCAGTTCTCCCAGTTCAGGATTTTTTTAATGTTTTGGTTTGTTTCGTTTTTTTTTAGCAAGGAGTCCATTTGAGGCTGCTGGTCAATGAAACAACTCCATGCTGTTCCTCTCTCTCCCTCTCTGACATCTCGCCTGTGAGAGCATGTCACCTTTTTTTGCCAAGGGGGTGTTTATTGAGATGTTGAAAGTATTTGGAACAGCTTCATTAAGTTATGATAGAGTCGACTAGGCTTTCAGATAGGTTAGGTTATTGTAAATTCAGTTCTCTTTTGTTCATGTTTCATTCAGTAGTCTGTAAATAAATTTTGCTTTGTTTAAAATTGAGTGATTGGGCCAGCTGCATCACTCCTGGAATGTCCACTGACACCTGCTTAAAACAATTAGAAAAGTTAGTGTCTGGGCTGCCTTCTTGAAATGTTTTGAGGGGGGTCTGGCCTGGTCCATAACATTGCTCATGCTGTTTGGCATGCAAGTAGTCCTGTTTGGTAGCTTCACAAGGTTGACACCTCATCATTACACATACCTGATGCTGTTCGTGGCATGCCCTCTTGCACTCTCTATCAAACTAGGGTTGATCCTCTGGCTAGGTTGCAGGTTGTGCTAGAGTACAATTCTGCTGCTGTTGATGGCCCACAGCACTTCATGGATGTTCAGTCTTGAATTGTTAAATCTGTTTAGTCTGTCCCATTTAACATGGTGTTCGTGCCACACAACATGATGGAAGCCAATCTCAATGTGAAGGCAGGACTTTTTTTTTTAGATTAGACTTACAGTGTGGAAACAGGCCCTTCGGCCCAACAAGTCCACACCGACCCGCTGAAGTGCAACCCACCCATATTCCTACATTTACCCCTACCTAACACTATGGGCAATTTAGCATGGCCAATTCACCTGACCCACACATCTTTGGACTGTGGGAGGAAACCGGAGCACCCGGAGGAAACCCAAGCAGACACGGGGAGAACATGCAAACTCCACACAGTCAGTCGCCTGAGTCGGGAACTGTGAGGCAGCAGTGCTAACCACTGTGCCACCATGTACAAGGACTGTGTGGCAGTCACTCTTACTATTTCAGTCACGAACAGATGTGTCTGCAGGCAGCAGATTGGTAAGGATGAGATCAAGTATGTTTTTTGCTATTATTGGTTCCCTCACCACCTGCTGCAGACCCAATCTAGCAACCATGTCCTCTAGGACCTGACCAGCTCGATCAGTTGTGCTGTAGCTCAGCCATGTGGCGGACATTGAAGTCACCCACTCAGAGTACATTTTGTGCCCTTGCCACCCTCAGTGCTTCCTCCAAGTGTTGCTCAAAATGGAAGAGTACCTATTCATCAGCCAAGGGAGGATGGTATGTGGTAATCAGCAGGAGGTTTCCTTGCCTGTGTTTAACCTGATGCCATGAGATTTAACAATGTCCATAGCCAATGTTGACGACTCCCAGGGAGGCTCCCTCCTGACTGTATACCGCTATGCCACCACCTGTGATAGGACCTGTGGATTTGGCCAGATTTTTAGAAGCAATTTTCCACATTCTCAGGTAGATGCCAATGTGGTAGCTATACTAGACAGCTTGGATAGGTATGCAGTCCTACCAGTGGGACAGGACATGTCCATGGATGGCAATGATGGTGTCTGGGACGTTGTCTTGTAAGGTATGATCCTGTGCATATGACTATGTCAGGCTGGCGTTTGACCAGTCTCTGAGAGAGCTCACAGGTGCCTGTGACAGGAATCCCAGATGTTCTAGCAGTGGCAAGTATTTCTGTCTCTGGCAAAAGGGAAGATAGGACAAACAATGTACCATAGAAGCTTGGTGCATAGGAAATGAGACACAATGGACGAGAAGGGCAAGGACTCAGAGAGAAATCCTCCTTGAAACTCATCAAAACTGAGACTTCAATTTCTGATAAAATTAAGCCCTATATCTCACTATTCAAACTCAAATTTGTCAAGTCTTCCACTTTTACCCAGTTCTTTGATGCTAGAAAACAACCTCATGGCCCTTCTCCACATTGCCTCTAGGCCTAAATACCTACATTGTCTATCAGTGACTAAGTAAATGGAGGAATGGTCTGACCACATCATTGTATGGTTTAATTATAATTTTCCCTTGACCTGCTCCAGTAGTTTATCATTATGTTAGATGCATTTATTCCAATTCTGAACATGCTGAGCACCTTGTCTTAAAGTTTCTTTATGTCTTTCATTGCCCTTTTTAGCTATTTTGACACTATTAATAAATTATTTGCGCCACCCCATTTCTCAATTTTCTAAAATTTTATGTCAGGTTATTGACAGTTATGTATTTTGTTTAACACACTCTCTGAGTTCTGAGTTGCCTTTCAGAAACAACTTTCTTTTTTTCAGGGCATCTGACATTCCAGTTTATTTTTTTTTCTTTTCAGTATGTCTTGACTCTCCTTTTTTTTAACAGCAATGTGATTGACTCTTTTTTGCTTCCCCCACACTACCACGTAACTGCGGTAGTGTTTATTTTTCCCAGAAGCAACTTTCTCTCTGAATTCGGCATAAAATATAAATTTAACCTATGTGCATTGTATTTCTGAATCTAAGTTATTACTGTAAGACAGAAAAGTGTAGCAGCAGACCCGAGCGTGGAACAAAGAGATTTAAACCTTTGTTGCTGTACCAGCTTTTCCAAAGACCATTCTATTTTACCCTACTCTTCCTGCATACACCTGCAATTATTTCTCCAACCATTAATTCAATTTCCTTTTGGAAGCTATTATTGGACCTGTTTCCATCAGCTTTTCAGGCAGTGTCCTCAAAATTGTAAAGAATTGAATTAGAAAATGTCATTTTTCATGCTGTTTCATGTTTGGTTCTCTTCGTAATTACCTTAAATCCGTAGCCTCTGGTTATCAAGTTTCAGCCATGGGAAACAGTTCCTCTGTATTTGCTCTTTTTTAAACTTTTCATCATTTTCAACACCTGTAACAAATCTCCTCTCAGCCTTCTCTGCTCCAAAGAGAACATTGGTCTTTTCTGCCTATCCTTTCTGCGACATTCCTGTAAAGCTCTTCTTTCGCCTCTCCAAAATCATCTGTAAAGGGTAGTGAGAGAATCAGACAAAATTTGACTGGTCCCACGTGGACTGGGATATAATGGTGCTGGGATGGGGGCCTGTAAAAATCATGTGGAGTTTCATCAGGATGACTTCCCCATGAATGCCTGCTACTGCAGCTATTTATCAACCATGGGATTGGATGCACAGCAGCTGTCTGCTGCAAGGCCTCAGGAAGCTGATTAACATATGGAAATATACCCGTAAGGGACTTTCTTTGAATGAACGATTGAATGAAATATTGTCATATATACCTTGGGAGACATTGTGAAAAGTGTTCTGTTGGCAGAATATGGCACCATTTTGAGCTATAAAAGTGTTAGAAGAAAGTACTTAAAACAGAGCTCACCTTCATCAGCTGGTAGTCATGACTGGAGGTGCCGGTGTTGGACTGGGGTGTACAAAGTTGAAAATCACAAAACACCAGGTTATGGTCCAACCGGTTTATTTGGAAGCACTAGCTTTCGGAGTGCTGCTCCTTCATCAGGTGATTGTGGACAATAAGATTATAAGACACAGAATTTATTGCAAAAGTTTACAGGGTGAAGTAACTGAAATTAAATATTGTAAAAGACCTGGATTGTTTGTTAAGTCTCTCATCATTTAGAATGACCATATTGGTTTCAGTTCTTTCATTTGTAAATCACAGAACTTTTTTTAAAATTTACATTCCCAAGTGAACTTTAACAATTGGTGTCATGTTGGCCCAGATAATGTATTGAAGGTGTTAGCTCCCTGTGTGAGGCTGTCTGTGTCACAATGGTCAGACTGATTCTAATCTAAAAAAATGGATTTACAGAATCTTACATGGATTCATGCAGTTTTTGAGCAAAGCAAAGTAAAATGGTGAGCTACTGTGCATAACACACTGCCCATATCTGAAACAGATTTGGAGGAACCTGACCCGGATCTAAAACGCCCAGGAGGACCTACAAAAAAAAGAACCCAGTGGGAAGAATGTAATGATTGTAACAAGGTGAGCTAGGTGGACTTCGTAGACTATGGTTTCCCTGATTGGGGCTGTTAATCTGGTCCAAGCAGGGAGCCCTGGCTGACAGATAAAAACAGGAAAGTCATACATTCTGTTCACTCTGGCAGCTGACTCTGAAGGAACTTGATCAGTGTCAAGGAAATTTCCTGGGTAAATAAAGAGTGACTTGGTGATGGGATAATAGCATTGGTGCAGTTATTTCACTGTTTATGTCTTTTTAACATCTACCACTATCTTCTTTACTGTTTGTTACATTTTCAAGTGTTGAGCCATCTGCAAATTCTGCAACTACCCTTTCATCCTCAAAACTAAGCTATTAATTTACTTAAAAGCAGAAATGTTCCCAATGTAGACTCTTAGGACATTATACTCATTATATCTCTTGCAACAAATATATATTTATACACACACACACACGCACACTTCTACTGTATCTATCGGCATTACAACTCTCCCTTCAGTCTCAAGAACAACCATTCACCATAGCACTTTTTTAACCTTTTGTCAATTTTGTATCCATGATGTTACTACTTTTTTAATCACATGGGTTTCAAGTTTTCTACGTAATATAATTTAGTAAGTTGCTTTGGAAGCCCACATATAGAATGGACTGTATATTCATTTTTGTTAAATCCTCAAAATTTGATCAATGGAATAAATCATAATTTGTCCTCAACAAATCCATACTAGGTCTTCATTCTTTGTCTATGCTTTTCCAAGTGTCCAGTGATTTTCTCCAAGATTATTGTTTTTAAAAGCATCCCCATATTAAATTGCCAGGTTTATCTTTCTCTCATCTGTGAACAAAAAAATTAATACTTGCACTCCTCTCACTGTTTGGCACTACCAGTGATTGCACAAAGGGTCTATTCCCATGCTATATGACTCTATGATTATGACTCGACTGGATATTAGGCAAGCAGTCTGATACTTTTGAGAAGGCTAGGTGGATTAGCCATGATAAATGTAGGGTTACAGGAATAGAGTGGGGATGAAAGATGCTCTTTGGTGGGATGGTCTTTGGAGGGTCAGTGAACTGGTTGGCCTCCATCTGCACTGTTCTATTAGTCTAAGGGGTTGCGAGAGGTGATGGTGAGGTAGAGCTGGGTGTTATCAATTCACTTGTGGAAACTGACTCGGTTGTGGAGTGATGTAATCGAGGGACAGCAGTTAGATGAGATGTCGGGGGAGTTCCAAGGATTGCTCCGTGGGAAACACCAAAGGAAAACAGCAAGGACACATGAAGAGACTTTGGCTACAAGGGGACAAATGAGAATGAAGCTAGACAAGCATAATCAGCTCAACAGCACTAGAGTGACATTAGAGGAGGTTCGTGCAGTAAATTGCATCAAAAGCTTCAGGCAGGTCAAGAAAGAAGAAGAGATGTATTTCCTTCCAGTTTAGCAAAAAGTTTATCAAACATTACAAATGGTAGCAATTTCAGGGTGGTTCAACTCATAGGTTTACAAAAAAGAAAATCAACTAATTCCTGG
This sequence comes from Hemiscyllium ocellatum, assembly GCF_020745735.1. Lineage (NCBI taxonomy): Eukaryota > Metazoa > Chordata > Chondrichthyes > Orectolobiformes > Hemiscylliidae > Hemiscyllium > Hemiscyllium ocellatum. The sequence goes on along the minus strand of NC_083406.1, from coordinate 59,815,424 downwards.
TACTGGACACTGGACACCAACCATTACTGAAAGGTCACCCTCATGGGTATCAGGTGAGAAGATTGTTCTCTACAATCACTATTTGAGCCATACTTTCAAAACAAGTTATTTAAAAAGATGCTGGAAATGCAATCAGTACATGTAAAATTGCACCCCATTGAAGGAGTCAATGTTCCTGAGAGCAGAGAAAACTGGAAGATGATTTGGAGATGCCAATGTTGGACTGGGGTGTACAAAGTTAAAAATCACACAACACCATGTTATAGTCCAACTGGTTTATTTGGAAACACTAGCTTTCACAACCACCTGATGAAGTGCAGTGCTCCAAAAGCTAGTGTTTCCAAATGAATCTGTTGGACTATAACCTGGTGTTGTTTGATTTTTAACTTTGTAAAACAGGAACAAGTTGTTTAAAACTAAAGCTGGTCAGAAGGTGGCACTGAAGGTTCACCCATCCGTTTACCCGCCCATTAATGTCCTGTAAAATTCAGCCCCGAGATTGAGAACGGCCTCAGAAACCTGTATGGAAGGTTGATTAAATCAAAAATTAGGGAATGCAGTTTGTGGTGGGGTCCAAAGACAATGCTTCAGTCTTCTAGCAGTTAATTGGATGAAAGTTCTTGTACTGAAAATTGGGCAAGCGGTCAGACCGTTTTATTTCTGGAACATGGATGTCATTCCTTTAGGCAGCATTTACTGTCCATCCATAACTATCCTTGAGAAAGCAATAGTTAAGTTGTCGTCTTGAACTATTGCAGTCTATGTGCTGGAGATACACCCATAATGCTATTAGTGAATCAGTTCCAGAATTTTGATCATAGGTCAGTGAAGGAAAGGCAATATAGTTCCAGAAATGTTGTTTCTAGGTCCACAGTTTAACTATAATTTCCTAAATGCATACCTCATACCCTCCCTCAAAACCTCCTTCCCCCCACCTGTTTGGCGTAGGCCTGACTCTTCCCTGAGATCTGCCTGGTATTCAAGCACTTGAAACTGACAGGCTGTCTTAAGCACTCAATTTTTGTTCCATGTCTGTCTACAACATGCTGCCAAAACCTAGCTGTCAAAACATCAATCTCTCACATTGGTATTATTAGCTGTCCAAAACCACCTGGAGACAAAATCCATCTTCGAGGAAATCAAGCAAAACAGGAATTAAAACTCAATAACTCTTTCCTGTTCCGCTTTTAGTGTGGACAATATAGGAACAGTTGTCTGATTCAAGTGGATTCTTCATTAATATTGGCTAATTCAGGTTCAATCACTAAGAAATGGCATCAAGGTGATTTCAAAGGTCTACTGGCCAGAGCAACAATTAGTGTCACTCCAATAAATGAAACCTCTCAGACAACCAATATTTTTGTGGGGCTCTGATGAGCAAGAAAATTCTTCCAAGCTCCTTTCCCATCTGAAAAATCCTCTAAATCCGCTTCTTCCATCCTACCAACCTCCACCATTATGATTATGTTTGTGGTTCACTAAAATCGTAAATAGAACGTGAGGTAGATGGAGGGTAAACTTGAAAGGGAATATTTTATTGTGCATCCTCTCAGCTCCACAGTTGGTTTTAGACTGCCTACCCATCTCCTGCTCCTGTGTCACCTGACTCCCTCTCTTAAAAGGCAACATATATGTTGCTGCTATTGCCTCTTCCCTGGGTATGGCCAACCCTGCCTTGGAGACACATGATTTGTTGACACCACTCCTATCCAGGCCGTCTCAATATTCTGACGGACTTCCCCCAGTTGGTGGCGTGCAGCGAGAAGCTGATCTCTGTGTTTCTTCCAGACCAGTTCGTCCCAGCCTGTACTATATACGATAACCGTCCTGTTTGAGTGACCATCACCATTGGGAACCATTTTTCTCAAGACATGTAATTCCAGGCCAACATGCTCTCTCCGTTTTGGAATACCCCTAACCTTGAAGGTTCCCTTCTGACCATCTGTTCTTCTTGATTTTGCTCTACCACCATTCTGGTCTCTTCTGGCTGCATTAAGTCAAACATGGTTCTCAGCTGGAGATTGAATATTAAGGACATTAAGGTTGTTGTGTCTGGCATGTTCCCATACATGTGGAGGAGCTTGTTGAGTCACCGTCGTAGTGAACCCTCCCCTTATGAGGCCTTTAAGATCTACTTCAAAGATTTTCCAAATCTCTCCACCTGGCAATTTGCTGCAGGGTGATATGGAATTGATCTCACGTGACTGACTCCATAATTTTCCAGGTGCTCCTCAAACTCTTGCACTATAAACTGTGGACCATTGTCATTCACAACTTATTTGGGGTTCCAGAACCTAGGAAATATCTCACTGAGTCGATCTATCATTGCTTCCATTGAAACCAGCTTCATGACCACCACCTCAAGCCTCTTGGAGCGGGCATCCACGACCGCTAGTAACATTCATCTCTCTACTGGTCCAGCAAAATCGACATGATCCACTGCCATGGTGACTGAAAGCAGTACCAACAATGGTAGCACCTTCCTTACTAATGCTCAGGATTCACATGATCTTGCTTCCTCCTTAATGTGAGACTCCACAATTCATCACCAAACATAGCTCCTGGCTATCTCCTTCATTCACAACATGCCTGGGTGCCTTTGGTGCAGTTGTTTCAGCACATTTCCTCTTAATGAGGAGGGATACGAACTGTCATTATCTACATTAAATACTCCCCTGACACAGACAACTCCCACCTCCTGGACAGGTAATTCTGAACAGTTCCAATGATATGCCCTACCTTTCAGGAAGAAGTCCACCGCTTGGCTCAAGATCAGGTCATTCCAGGTACTGACTCACTGACACCATAAGGTTGTCTTCCTTGGAAAAGTACATGATTTTCAGGTTCCAGTTGGAACATCCTTATATCTGCTGTCATATGAGTAAGCTAAAAGAGTTAATGCCTGTCTTTGCAGGTTTGCTGCCACCATCGACAGTATTCCCATATACGGCCCAAAATGGAGGTTAGTGGCTTGTGGTCTGTTGACAAAATGAAGTACCTGCCATAAAGGAAGTGGATGAACTTCTTAACATCAAACGCTGTGACCAATCCTTCCTTTTCCACTTGGGCATATTTCTCCTCCATCTTCGCTAGTGACCTCGATGCAAATGTGATAGGCCTTTCCTCTCCATTTGCCAAGATGTGTGACAGTACAGCGCCATCCCTATAAGGCAAGGCATCACATGCCAACTGCAGTGCCAACTTCAAGTCAAAATGAGTCAACACCTCTGACCTTTTTATGGTTTGTTTCACCTTCCAATAAACCTCTTCATATTCCTGGGTCCATTTCCGTAGCTGCCCTTCTCCCAGTAATCAATGCAAGGGTTTTAGCAGGTCAGACACAAACTTGCCATAGTAATTTATCAGTCCCAAGAAAATTTTCAGTTGACACACATCTTCTGGTCTAGAAGCCTTCATGATAACCTCCAGCTTTTTGGGCACCTTGTATAGTCCTTTGTCATTGATTCCATGGCCCAAGTATTCTATGCAGTCTTAAAAAAAACTCACATTTCTCCCTTTTTACTTGTAGGCAATGCTCCTGCAACCTATTTAGAGTTTCTTCTAGGTTTTTCAAATGCACCTCTCTGGAAGATCAAGTAATCAAAATATTATCCAGATAGTACTGGATACTCGGTAATCAACTCAAAATTTAGCCCATGGCCCTCAGAAACACAGCCAGTGCTGTTGTGATGGCAAAAGGAAGTCGTTTGTAGTTGAACAGTCCCTTGTGTATCACTATCATCAGTGGTGGCTGGGACACCTTCGTGACCCCAATCTACAAGTAGGCCTGTGACAGATCCATTTTTGAGAATGCCTTTCCCCCAGCTAGTCCACTGAATAGATATTCCATGAGTGGAAGTGCATATTGATCCACACACAGGGCTGGGTTGACTGTGAGCTTAAAGTCACCAAAGAGTCTCACCATACCATCTATTTTTTAAGGGATGGTTGGAGTGGTCTATTCACTGATTGTTACTGGTTCTAATGCTCCCAGTTTCACCAGTTTTCCAGTTCTGCTTTCATTTTAGGTTGGGAGAAAGTGAGGACTGCAGATGCTGGAGACCAGAGTTGAAAAGTGTGGTGCTGCAAAAACACAGCGGGTCAGGCAGCATCCGAGGAGCAGGAAAATCAATGTTTCGTCCATTCACATCTTTCATGCAAAATGATGTTCAATTTTATTGCATATTTCATTTCTTACTGGATATGGAACTAAACTTCCCAAATTCACTTTAGATGCTCAGGGCAAGAAATTGGATGCATTAGCTCTGGTCTTTAGGGGTGCTACAATTGCCTTCACACCTTTAAAATAACTTTTGTGTTATGCATGAGGGCTGGCTATATATTTGCATGCAGTGATTATTAATCACAGGTCTACAGAGCAGGCAAATCATAATATCAATTAATATGTAACACTGACTTGACACCAGCAGTACTGTTTTGGAAATCAATGCTTCAGTCAACTTCCTCTCATAACCTCATACAGCTAAACACAGGTTCAGTAGCAGATAGAATCCCTGGGACATAATGAAAAGGGATCCTCTACTAGTTACAGTTTAGTTGTTTAGCGATTTCTTATTTGCTGAATTGCTCCAACTCTGCAAATTTTGATAATTTCTACAATTGTTTGAAGCTGAAAAAGTCAACAGGGAGTGGTGTAATAATGCTGAAGGGCATTTTATTAGCTTCAAGGTTTTGGCCCTTGATATCTGATGGTGGTGTACCATTGGACATTCCACTCAAAATATAATAAGGTTTGAAAATGAGAAAAGCAGGACAGGCTATTGGAAGCAGCAGGAGGAGAAAAGGGAGAATGAAAGTCCATATTTGCCTTGGGTGATTAGGGTGCAATTCTCCTACCTGAACCCCAGCAATGAACAAAACCTGAGCTTCAGTAAAGACCTCCTCTCTATAATCTGTTACCTGCTGCAGCCATAACTGCAATGTCAGAGAGAGGCAAGAAGTGCACTGCCAGTGGCTGCGGGGATAATCATAGCACTGAATTTTCTCTATTTGGATCTTTGGAGATTAGAATTCTGAGTATTTGTAACATTGCAGTTTTCTGCCCACTGTAATCTGGGGGCTGTCACTGAAATTCACTACTCTGTTTGCTGAAGTCAGTCAAATGAAATGAACACATAGATCTGTTTTGTTTGCAGGTTTCCCCATGTACAGAATGCCATTGCTTGTATGTAATTCACTGCAAATACTTACATGCAAGCAGTACCATTCTGTACCATGGGGAAACTTGCAAACAGTCCAGAAACAAGAAAGATTCCATTCCCTCAATGTCAAGTTACTGTGTACTGATAGACAGTTACTGACATGCTAACGCAATGCATCTGCTTCATGGATCACTTTGGAGAAGCGTTACAGTACATAGCAGAATAGGTGTGAAGATTTATAGTTGCCTGCCTCATGCTTACTACTTCATTATGCTGTCCTTGCCAGCAGCTATGTAGTAAACGGGAGTAGCAGGAACATGAGTACGAGAAGGAGCAGAAGCAGAGGAGGAGGCAAAATATGCACTTTTTTCCCAGCCTGTCTTTGAAGACCTAACCTGGTGCAATACGAATAACCACAACTCTATTTCCTCTTTGCCAATGGGCCCCACACCTTAATTTCCCGCTGTCACTGAACACTGTCTGCTTTGCCACAATGCAAAAATAAAACGTATGGTAAAGAAAATATTCCAAAATAAGTTTATCAGCAAAATAATTCCACATTGCATATATCTGACAAGTTATCACCCATGCACAGTCCCTCAGAATGTATCCTCTCTGCAATGATGACTGTCATGCTCCCACATAGTGCTATCTTGGTGATGGAAGGCTGCTGGGATTCAATGGAAGAAACTGTAGATGGCTTTGGAGGATGAGCTCAAACAGATCTGAGCCTAGAAAACCTTGACTTTGGACTACACCACCTTGGCATGTGTAGCACAACTGGATGGCTAAAATATGAAAAAAAACGAAGAGCACTGGGAGATGAATAACATCTTCCTGAAAGACAACAATATGTCTGTACTCCATGAGGCCATTGCTACTCCTACAGGGTGGCACCTCAGTGTCCAAGTATTCTATTGAGGAAAGATTGCTGAAATGCACACTGTTATCCATAGCCAGGATAGCAATCTAATCTTGAATTACAACAATTGGAGCTTTCACTGCAGCACTCAAACTTTGTATCGCCACTGCATTTGTTACCTTGGAAAGTGCAGCATTGATACTGTGTCATTGCTAAGTCCACAAATGCACATGGAGCTGGTCACCATTTCCATTTTGTAAGGGATGGCTTCTAAGCTTTGCACAAAGCCCAGGGGGAAATTTGAATCACCATGCTCCTGGATCTTGACCACAGCTTTCTTACAATAGCCAAGTTTTGATTGGCATATTCATCAACATTCTTCCATGTCCTGCACTTTCAAAATCTTCATGTACATCCTCTGCAGCAAAATCATACCTCTCCTCACTACTCTGGCTGCAGTTCATTCATGTCTAATACCTCACCATGTCAATCAAGCCTCAATAACACCTGCAGAGTCAGTACAGTAGCTGGTTGCTGTGTCAATGAGATCAAGTGGGGAAGTTGTGTCTTCAACATCAATTCCCTGTTTGTGTTCCTCTGCCTAACTAGGTTGCACTGCCTGCTCAGCTGAAAGGAAAAGGTACAAGGATAAGTTTGTCGTATAGTAAGTTAGTTTGTGGGTTTAGATGTGTGGTAGTGGATAGAGAGTAGTGGATGCTTACTTCACAATTAAAAACTTCCAAATTGGACCAAATTTTGGAATAAGGGTTAAATGGGATGTGAGAAGGTGTGGTTATATCATTATCTTCATTGGTTCCAGTCCATCATTTGACATAAACTCAGAAAGAGAATACCAATAATAAGTGCATGTCTCTCCTCCCTGAGGTTGAGGATATGAAGCCATATCAGTACCCACTGATATATTTCTGCTAGTTGAGGTAATGTTTTCACCTATTAGTCTGTTCAACTGTCAATAATGTATCTCACGATTTAATGGATAGATTTCAAGAAGATTTAGTACATTGATAGGGCCTGGTCCATGAGAGAACTATTTTATTTTCAGGAGAGGTTCAGATCCAGATCCTGCATTTTTCAAAACCTGAGCAGAGTTTTCAGAGCAGATTATTGGATGTGGATGCCCGAGAGGATTAATTAGGTTGAAGTTCTTAATAAGAAAAATATACTTGCAATTTTTAATGTCCAGAGCATTAACTGGGCAGGGAAAGCATCAAGGTAGAGTTACATAATTGTAAAAATAATGAGCTAACAAGTGGGGTGGACATTATGTACTCTACTCAATGTCCTCGTCACTTGGTCAATCCTGTTGCCTTTGGCTACGTATTACCTTATCCTGCAAAATTGAAGGACGTGTGTGAGTGTCATACAAATTGCTAGTTCTTGTTGTAATGGTTGAATAGCTAGAATGTGTGAAATATGATATGTGGCTACCAGGTGTGTAGCAATGATAACTGTAAGGTTGAGGTGAAGCTTATGAATGCTGGAAATGAAGCCTGATTGATAATAAATTCTTGAAAATCATGTGATGACTATATGATGATTTAAGCAGTGGCCCAAGTCAGTGCTATACTTGGTAGGAAATTACATTTGAATATGCATTCACTGACATTCACCAGTAGTGTAAGGTTATTAAATGTCTTGTGGGACTGCACTTAAAACTTGACTTGACTCTTGGCTAACGGTGCACATTGCACTTTGGCAATAGCCACATGACATGAAACAGACCCTTCAGCGCAACTCCATACCAAGTTTCCAAAACTAAACCTCTCCCACTTACTTGCATTTGGCCCAGATCCCTCTAAATCTTTCCTTATTCATGTATCTGTCCAAATGTCTTTTAAGTGTTTAATTGTACCAGCATCTATCACTTTCTCTGGCAGTTTATTCCACATACAAACCACACAGTGTAAAAATGCTGCCCCTCAGGTCCTGTTTAAATCTTTCTCCTCTCATCTTAAAAATGTGGCAATCTGCATGGAAGGCCTTTTTCTCTCTGCAGCCATCTCTCTCCCTTTGCATCTCCTTCACCAAAGACCTTCAGCTTGATGTGAGTAAACTTTGGAGCTTATACTCAATTCTGTTACGCTTTTCCTCATCCTTTGTCAAGTCATATCCTCTTTAGCCATGATTTCAACATCTGCTTGAGCCACGATATATCATCCCTGATTGTATGATCTAAGAGATGCAGGCTACCATTATGTATTTCTGGTCAATCATGTTATCGGTCTCCTGCAGAATTGGCAGCTAATGGCAAAATTGGTGTGCACATTGCAGTCAACAGGCATGGGTGAACTGCGCATTGTATTCCTTACACTAATTCTCAGGGTCTTTCTACTTTAGCCCCAATATCATTCCCAGAGAGGTTTATGAGACATATTTTCATCAGAATCTGTTAACATTTTTATTTTAAAATTCACCACACTTGTACAAATAAGGAATGAGAAATTTAATTTTGCTTTCCTCAGGTACAAATGAAATTTAAATAAGACCAGACAAAAACTTAAATTAGAAATTTACATCACTTACATTTACAAGTAATAATAAATGGTTTTTGACATTTTCTCTGAAAACTGTAGCAAATCCTGAATGTCTGTTTATTTATTCAGGTAATGTGAACCCCAAAACAATGTGGGATTCATCTGTACTAAACACAGGATATGCTTGAGGGCATTTGCAAAACAAACATCGAATAGTTATTAATGGAATACAAAATGGCATTGAATAACTGAATACTTTGTATACCTTCACAATGAGTAAGAGAATGATTGCAAAACTACAGACACGCTAATAAGTAACTAACCTTTCGCATTAGTTTTCTCTTCTTACAATGAAATAGAGTTTCACGTGTCTATTTATAACAAGAGTTATTGTCCAAGTACAAAAATAAACAAGTCAAACTTAAAATTAACTGCATAGTCAGCCCACAGAGCTCAATTCAACAAATAAGATTTAGTTTGGGTTGTATCTTCTGTGATATTAATCAATAGAAAATAATATCTCTTGATCCCTCAACAGTTTTGAACCTACAGCTATTAACTAAATGTCAACATGGTCAAACTTTTTGAGTACTGAATTTCACTAGTCACTTACAAAACATACTAGCAGTTTCCAACATATCATATTACTTGAAAGGTTGTTGCTCTATGAAATTTGAATGATGAATATTGCAAGTATAACTGTAGGATTGGGAAATATAAAACATATAGATGGTAGAATGTTTACAAGGATATGGCTCTGAGTCTGATCCAAAGTAGCAACATACATTAAAATGATTGAAGCTTCTCTATGGTACGTATTACTCATCCCCATCTATTTTGAACGGAAAATACTTATTCTTGGATTTTCTGCCTCTTCAGTGAAATGTATACAATTGTATAAAAACAGAAAATGCTAGGAAGTCACAACTGCAAATAGAGACAAATTATGACATTTCAAGTTAAGATTATCCCACTAAAGTATTCGAAGTGTCCTAACTGGGCCTTTTATCCGTACAACACTGACTTACCCACTGTGTATTTCTCAAACTTAATATGTTTAGTTTGATCATGCACCTTGAGTAGAGTTTTGATTTTTTAAATTATTCAGTTGCATAAACAACTGGGTTCACTTAATAGATCTTTAATTTTAGAAGCTCAAAACCCACAATGCTCAAAGAATTAGTTATGATGGATCCCTGGGGAGCCTGTCACAGCAAAACATAGAAAATATCCTTCAGTGTTGCCCTGAATGAAGCAGCTTGCAGTCAATTTGCATTTAAGGCTCAGAGAATTTCAAGCACCTGATAAACATTTCTTCACACAGATCATTCTGTTATGTTTACAATATTCATGCAGAATAATACATAAAACCAGCAGACCTACTTCTGTGCTTAAACATTTGTAAATAATAGCCTACTTCATTTATCCAAAGATTAGGAGGTATAGCACACCATGTTGTCTAGATTGTAATGTTGGCTATTGGTTGTGCTTCAACCACACATTCATATTTAGCTCCACATTTCCAGTGTACCAAATTTAATGTCTATATGAGATGGATGAGTTGTTCTTCTACTAAAATGAAACTAATTTTGTCACAGATCTATCTATTTAGACATTGTAATGCTTTTCGAGTATCACGGTTATTTATCCAAAGTTTCACGAAAGAACTACAGTATTACTCTCTTTTCTTTGGTTTACATACACTGCTTCTCCAAAAGTACAGTAAGAACTACTAAAATACAATACACAAAAGATATAAGATTCCACAATCTTGGACCAGATGTTCATATAAAGTCATATTCTACTTTATTGTAGACTTACATTTTTGTTCAGTAACGTACATTGGTTTCCAACTGGTTTTCTTCAGTACAAAGGCACATTCTCATTTATTTTGAAGTTTCAATAAGTGATGGGTCACAGCAAATTTCTCTGCGATGCTTTGAAATCAAGCTTTTGTAAACAAACAAAAAGCGACACCATTACATGTTTCTTCCCATATATATATATAATATATATACACACACTTATACAACAGTTTCACTGCCTTTTGCTGGTTTAACCCAGCCATCTCCACGTTTATCTCGTTTCGTTTTTCCAGAACTCACTAGTCTGTTTGAACACTTTTGCCAAGTATGTAATGTCTTTGCAGACCAAATCCACATGCCGGAAGTGATGCCCACCAACAAAGACATAAAGATTTTTAACATTTCAACAGCTGTATTGGAATCATCTGCTGAATACTTGAAAAGGTTCCAGTTTGATATTTCATAAAAGTAGCAGGCAATGACACAGGTGGCAGGTACTGTATACAGAACCGAAAAGACCCCAATTTTTACCATCAGTCTTTCTAGCTTGTCTGTTTTTGTTCCATCTTTCTGAAGATTAGATCTGATTTTGAACAATGCCACCAGGCCAGCTGCAATGAACAAAGTTCCTATGACTAAATATGTGAATAAAGGCGCAACCACAAACCCAGTGACTGCATCAATGTTCTGGTTTCCAACATAACACAAACCCGTGAGTTCATCAGCATCTACTAGTCGCATGATTAGTATAACAATGGTCTTCACCGCTGGGATAGCCCATGCTGCAATGTGGAAGTAGGAACTATGCATCTCTATTGCTTCATGTCCCCATTTCAGACCAGCGGCCAAGAACCAAGTAAGTGTCAAAATTACCCACCAGATGGAGCTCGCCATCCCAAAAAAGTACATCAGCAAGAAAACAATGGCACATCCAGTATTTTTGAGTCCTTCTTGAATTAACACCGGCTCGGCGGCATCGTCGAAGTCACATGATATACGTTCTCTGCCTATTGTGAGCCGCACTATGTAGGCGATGCTATATATGTTATAGCACATGCTCAAGAAAATAATCGGTCGCTCTGGGTACGAAAACCGAGAAGAATCGATGACGAATGTCAGAACTGTGAATGCTGTCGATAGAAAACACAGACTGGCCCAAACTGCCATCCAAATGTCTGTGAACTCTTTGGCAGATCTACTGAACAAACCAACATCGTAACCACATTTCAGGGCACAAGTGAGACTTCTCTTGACCCAGATATAGTTATCCAACTTGCCCCCCATGTTCAGACACTCCTCTTCTGCTGAGATGGATATTTTGTTAGTATGATAGGGGACATCCTCGTCCCCGGGCCCCTCCATACACATATAATTGTGGTCATTTTGCGGTGGGAATTTGCTGCAGTTTAATGTCTCGGGCCAGTAGAAACCTAATTCCTTCAGAACAGGTTCACATCTCCGCTTCACAGATTGGCACATGCTGCCGCACGGGCCGATCGGGATGTCGATTTTTTCCGTGCACATCGGCACATAAACAGAGCATAAAAAAAACTGTGAAGAAAAGCAAAGTGGTCAATCAAAAGAGTAAACACCAAACACGACAAAAATTCCACTCCCCCGTGATAATCTTTACAAGCTGCTATTTACTGTCATTCAGTCTCAATCTCGGGAAGGTAACCATTTCATTCTCAAATGAATGAACATTTCTCCAAGGTTTCGATGAACTGACTAACAGGGGGAACAGCTTAACCACTTACCTGCAAAATCGCGGCTGACGGGCCTTTCGTCAAAAGCGCGGATTAACATTTACAAGTACCTTTCATCAGAAAAGCACCGAACAAACTAACATGAATCATTAGTAAGGAGAGCAAGACTCCGTCTTAAGCATAACTCAACTCCCATGCAGAGACTTGCCCGTCAAGCGGGCATATAAATTGCTGAATATCTGAAGGATATTTTAGAAGAAAATCAACACATAGTTGTCTCTTGCTCCGACGTCTACTTGGTACAAGGGAAGATTTTAATTGCCATCGAAAGATGGAAAAGCACTGCACGTATGATAGAACTATAGGTCACCTCTTTAAACCTTTTCTTAAAAAAATTGTCGTGTATATTAACATTTCCATTGTGTTTTAGCTCTTTATTGAATTGAAATTATATTGCAAAAAAGTAGTCAACTTTTTGTATGTTCTGGACTACGTCATTTGAAATCAAGTCATATTTCTCATGTGTCCTACATCAATATATTTTCGTGTTTCAGGAAGTTTTAGTCACGATCCAAAGTTAGCAACCCTCACGTTCTAATTCCGTGGAGCTTTCTGGCAATAGCGGCAATTTCCCAACTCTCACAGACTACTTGAAGTCAACTCAAGAAACGTGCCCGCGCACTGACAACAACAGAAGATCATTTTATACTCTGAGAAACATTTTATACTCTGTCGTCCAATGTTACAAACCTGCAGTTGACTGGAACAGCCATATTGAATCAAAGGTGTAAAAGTTTGTAACAGTAACTCGGCGTCTGTTTGTAACTCGTGACCCAATGGATTCGGCATTTTGGTCACATTGTAGCCCAAATTCTGGCACATTGCGATTTTGATAGGATCACATCTCCGTTCGTCTTCGTCCCCATATCCTTTAACAGCGCCGAACTTATGCTGGAAGAAAATTAAGCAAAGCGCCAACAAATCCAGTGTCGAAAACCAATTCATCTCCAGTGGTAGTTCTGCTGCTGAAAAGCTAGAAAAGCAGAACGGTTAACGTTTAAGACGAACGGCGATCGTCCCTGCCACAGTTCGGTCACTTTGAGTTGAGTTAATACTTAATCTTGTTTAACGCCATTTCTCGTCGGACAATCGACACAAATGGAACGAAATCATCTGTTAGCCGCGAACCCCACAATATTAACAGATCAATGTCTAAAGTATTTGTCTCGCAGCCCCAAAAGATTATACATCTTAGTCCCAACTATTCCGCTGAAGGTGAAAGACGTTTCCTTCTCAGTTTAACGTGACCGAGAGTGCTGCTGCTCCTGACATCGCCACACATTGCTGTGTTCCCAAAGCAACCGCCAGTGAAAGTTGAGCAGGGAGGCGGCGTTGCCGAGCTCTCTGGGCGGAGCCCTGAACCTGACCGAAAGCGTCCAGGGCCAATCCAAAGACTGTGCCCCGCCCCGTTTCACCGGGAGACTGCCTCCCTCCTGGCTTGTCAGTTTATTCCTTGCTCTTTAAGTTCTCCAGATCTGTAGTGACAGTCTCGTGTTGCAGTGCAGAAATAACTTACATATTCGGTTTGTGTGCCCCTCGAGATATGCATAATCACATTCAAATTGAATGAACATACGTAAGGCAGTCACAAATATTAGCCAGACTGCTTGGAGTTATTTCCGGCAACTTGCGAGCTCTCGGCTGTTTCTCTGCTGTGGTCAGTGTGGTTGTTCATAATCATGGTCGCAACTTTATATGCGAAACTGACGAAATAAAACTGTGATTACTATTATATTCTGTTATAGATATTGAAGAACATTTGTAAAAAAAAATCCAGGCTTGCATTTGTCCATTGGATAAAGATGCATATTAGTATTGTGTTTTATGTACCAAAAGTGTATTGCGCCCAGGGACGTTGCCCTTTGGTAAGGAAAATCTCTGAGTTCGCAACACATTGATAAGTGCTTTTCACAGTAGTACCATGTTGAACAATTTTCATAAAGGAGTCGAATCGACGCTGAATAATAAAGATGGAAATCGTCACAGGGAAAATCATGACAACATAACGCAGAACGTTGTCGACATGAGACAATTGAAGAAATTTGGACTTATTCACTGGCGTTCTGTTTTAGCTTTATGTTAATCTTAGGTTGTAATTATGGGGGCAGAAAATATGAGAGTACCGAAGTAATTTTGAACATGTATGGAATGCTGAAACAAAAACAGATTACTGGAGAAACGAATGAAATCTGGCAGCATCGTTAACACTTCCAATGGTCACTGGACTCGAAACTCTGTTTCTCTCTCCATATTTACTGCCAGATCTGCTGAGTTTCTCTAATAATTTCTATTTTTGTTACAGGTCTCCAGCGTCTGCAGTTCTTTGTTTTAATATGTTACGCAGAATACCGGTTCGATCTCAATTGAAGTATTGACTATAGTTTTGATGGCAACATAGAGTCAGAGAGTCATAGAGATGTACAGCATGGAAACAGACCCTTCGGTCCAACCTGTCCACACCGACCAGATATCCCAACCCAATCTAGTCCCACCTGCCAGCACCCGGCCCATATCCCTCCAAACCCTTCCTATTCATATACCCATCCAAATGCCTCTTAAATGTTGCAATTGTCCAGCCTCAACCACATCCTCTGGCAGCTCATTCCATATACGTACCACCCTCTGCATGAAAAAGTTGCCCCTTAGGTCTCTTTTATATCTTTCCACTCTCATCCTAAACCTATACCCTCTAGTTCTGGACTCCCTGACCCCAGGGAAAAGACTTTGTCTATTTATCCTATCCATGCCCCTCATAATTTTGTAAACCTTTATAAGGTCTCCCCTCAGCCTCTGACGGTCTAGATAAAACAGCCCCAGCCTGTTCAGCCTCTCCCTGTAGCTCAAATCCTCCAACCCTGGCAACATCCTTGTAAATCTTTTCTGAATCCTTTCAAGTTTCACAACATCTTTCCAATAGGAAGGAGACCAGAATTGCATGCAACATTCCAACAGTGGCCTAACCAATGTCCTGTAAAGCTGCAACATGACCTCCCAACTCCTGTACGCAATACTCTGACCAATAAAGGAAAGCATATCAAATGCCTTCTTCACTATCCTATCTAACTGGGACTCCACTTTCAAGGAGCTATGAAACTGTAGTCCAAGGTCACTTTATTTAACAACACACCCTAGGACCTTACCATTAAGTATATAAGTCCTGCTAAGATTTGCTTTCCCAAAATGAAGCACCTCGCATTTATCTGAATTAAACTCCATCTGCCACTTCTCATCCCATTGGCCCATCTGGTCCGGCTCCTATTGTAATCTGAGGTAACCCTCTTTGCTGTCCACTACACCTCCAATTTTGGTGTCATCAGCAAACTTACGAACTGTACCTCTTATTCTCGCATCCAGATCATTTATGTAAATAACAAAAAGTAGAGGGCCCAGTACCGATCCTTGTGGCACTCCACCGGTCACAGGCCTCCAGTCTGAAAAACAACCCTCCACCATCACCCTCTGTCTTCTACCTTTGAGCCAGTTCTGTATCCAAATGGCTAGTTCTCCCTGTATTCCATGAGATCTAACCTTGCTAATCAGTCTTCCATGAGGAACCTTGTCGGGTGCCTTACTGAAGTCCATATAGATCACATCTATTGCTCTGCCCTCATCAAACCTCTTTGTTACTTCTTCAAACAAACTCAATCAAGTTTGTGAGACATGATTTCCCATGCATCAGTCCTTACCTTTTGAAATACATGTACATACTGTCCCTCAGGATTCCCTCCAACAACTTGCCCACCACCGAGTTCAGGCTCATTGGTCTATAGTTCCCTGGCTTGTCTTTACCGCCCTTTTTAAACAGTGCACCACTTTTGCCAACCTCCAGTCTTCTGGCACCTCACCTGTGACTATTGATGATACACATATCTCAGCAATCACTTCTCTAGCTTCCCACAGAGTTCTCGGGTACACCTGATCAGGTCTTAACCGTTTCAAGACATCCAGCACTTCCTCCTCTGTAATCTGGACATTTTGCAAGATGTCACCATCTATTTCCCTACAGTCTATATCTTCCATATCCTTTTCCACAGTAAATACTGATGCAAAATATTCATTTAGTATCTCCCCCATTTTCTCTGGCTCCACACAAAGGCTGCCTTGCTGCTCTTTGAGGGGCCTTATTCTCTCCCTTGTTACCCTTTTGTCCTTAATGTATTTGTAAAAACCCTTTGGATTCTCCTTAATTTAATTTTCCAAAGCTATCTCATATCTCCGTTTTGCCCGTCTGATTTCCCTCTCAAGTATATTTCTACTTCCTTTATACTCTTCTAAGAATTCACTCAATCTATCCTGTCTATACCTGACATATGTTTCCTTCTTTATCTTAACCAAACCTTCAATTTCTTTAGTGATCCAGCATTCCCTATGCCTACCAGCCTTCCCTTTCACCCTGACAGGAATATACTTTCTCTGGATTCTTGTGGTCTCATTTACCAGCCATCCTTTTACCTGCAAACATCTGCCTCCAATCAGCCTTCGAAAGGTCTTGCCTAATACCGTCAAAATTGACCTGGTCTATCCTTTTCCATCACTATTTTAAAACGAATAGAATTATGGTCGCTGGCCCCAAAGTGCTCCCCCACTGACACCTAGTCACCTGCCCTGCCTTATTTCCCAAGAGTAGGTCAAGATTTGCACCTTCTCTAGTAGGTACATCCATGTACTGAATCAGAAAATTGTCTTGTACACACTTAAGAAATTCCTCTCCATCTAAACCTTTAACACTAAGGCAGTCCCAGTCGATGTTTGGAAAGTTAAAATCCCCTACCATAACTACCCTATTATTCTTACAAATAGCTGGGATCTCCTTACAAGTTTGTTTCTCAATTTCCCTC